>NW_022900931.1:41086412-41101652 GCF_012274545.1 Fukomys damarensis | reverse complement strand
GACACACCCTTAAATATTAAAAAAAAAAAAAATAAAAAAAAAAAAAAAAAAAAAAAATGTAGACTTGCTCCCAACAGCAAGGTTCTGAAATTAGGAAGGTTAGAGGTTACTGTTCTCTGAAGTGTTGTGATAGTTCCAGCGCGCTCACACAGTTCAGGGAATGTCACTGCATACACCTCTTTCTGAGATCGCAGCAGTCTCAGAAAACTTGAAGCAGTTAAGCCTATTTAACTTGTCATTTCCCACACTTACTTATAAACCTGTTTCGTGGGGTACCTACAAAGATCCCACCGTTTGTGAAACTTTGCGCTTGCAGATCATTGTAACTGCATTCTGGACTGTTTTCCAGTTCATTAGGAGCTTAGCTTAGGAGACCCTGGCCTTCCCCTTTACTAGCAGGTTTCACACCTGCTAGTAAAGAATCTGCCACTGTGGCTCTGCCTGTGTCTGCATTTTCTGTGTTCAGTTCACTACCCTTAGTATATTAACCTTGTTTTGCTGAGTTGACCCTTAAATCTTTTCATTCCTGGTTAAGTCAGCATCTTTCTGATCTTTGATTATGCCACCTTTCTACCCTGAAAATTCTTTTATTCTTTTGTTCTCCAGCAAGCTATTTTAATAACACAGTAGCAGTTACTTTGTGCCTTTCTAGCTATTTCTAATGGTGTTCTATCAAAGGATTTGCTGTGTTAAAAACAACAAAGTAATTTTTATTTTCTGCTTTTCAAATTCTGTTTCATGGATTTTTTCCCTTGTTTTTTTGAGACAGGGTCTATAGTTCAGGCTGCCCTTGCACTCACTATGTAATTGAGACAGGCCTCGAATACACATTGACCCTCCTGCTTCAGCCTCCAAACAGTGCTGGGATTACAAGTGTGCTACACCACATCCCCACTTAATTTCTGCTTGTATTTTAGCCTAGTTCTTTGCCAAGTGTGACAAATCAGTATTCTAAGTGGGGTTTATAGACTGTCTGGTTCATATATACTTCTGATTTAATCTTAGAGTTACACATTTTTCTGGCCATTTTGTTAGAAACAAGATTTCCTGGTGTTCGAAGCAATATTAAAAATGTAAAGTCAGGAATCTAGTACTTTTTCTCCATCTATTCAGTTTCTGTCAACACCTTAAGATATTGGTTGGTGCTTTCAAATTCCTGAATGAATTGGTTGTGCCTTTGTCGCTTCATTTGGTCAGTACTTCTGGTGGGTGCTGGGATGGTGAAGACACCCCTTGCTTTTGTTGATTTATAAGAATTCTTAATATATATATATATATATTCTTTTTATGGAGTTTATTGTCTACAGTACAGTTACATTCATTACTTGGATCCTGTACCTTCACATGACAGGTCTTGGTTCTCATTTTTTCCCCTTGTCCCTGCCCTCCCTTCACCCCCTCCTCCCTTTCCCACTTACAAACACTTTATTTCCATTTTTTTCATTCTCATATTTCTTAATATATTTTGACAGTAATCTTAACTGTCACATTATAAGTATAGAAATATTTTCCCAACTTATGATTTTCTTATTTTTAACTCCCCCTTACCCCATACCAGGAACTAACTCAAGACCTTGAGCTTGCGAGGCAGGCATGGCACCACTGAGCTAATTCCCCAGCCCTTATTTTAACCTTTCAATTATTCTTAATGTAATTACATTTTACCAACTGTTTATGCTTATCACTTTATTTTATTTGCAAAATCCATTTATATTTTTAAGGTTTTACTTTTGACAAGTTACTAATCCATATGGAATGGATTTGTTTATGATTTATATGTGTACCTCCTACACTCCATTTAGGTTCCCCTTCCCCTGTTTATTAATGAAATGTTGAATTTCCCCAGTGATCTCTCACACTGTGTCATATCACAGTTTCATATGAACACAGGTCTGTTTCTCGGCTGTTTTATCATGGGGAATAGTTTGCCTGTTGCTCCATCAGTCCCATACTCTCGCATTCATTATATATATGACTGTAATAACTCTTACTCTCTGCTAAGGCAAGTCCCTTCTCATTTTCAGAGTCTTGACAATTCTTTGCTCTACCTTCCCCTTTCTAAATCAGAGCTGTTGCCCAGCTGGAATGCAGCACCTGTTCCCAGACACCTGGAGGTCCTGGTGGCCCCCACTCCCAGGAGGTCGCCATATTGATGCCAGCCTTGGTGCAGACACCTGGCCTGGCACACAGGAGCCCATGCTGCCTGGCTCAAACCATCTTCCTTTAGCTCCCTGAGCAGCTGCACATGTCACCGTAACCCCAGATTTGGGTTTAGTTTGTAATCATTTTTTTTTTAATTCCACAAGACCCCAGAATATAATTGCCATTCTAGCAAATCTGTAAGTAAATTTGGGTAAAAGTTAATTGTTTGCAGTACAAAGTTCTCTCTACATTTATCTAAACCTTTTAAAGATATTTTATAGTAAAGTAACATTACAAGTATTACACATCAAAAGTTTTACACATCTGTAAAAATTTTACACATAAAATATAGGCACTTTCGTTTTATGTTATATAAATATATTCTTTTTAAAATTTATGCTACTTGTTGCTCATGTTTAGAAATTCAGTTGACTTGCATATTGGCCATATTTCTAGTTCATGTTGCTTTTTTGAAATTTCTGTTATTAAACTGGAAATTTTTTAAATTTTTGTATAAACAGTGATGTAATGAACAAATAAGAGTTTTCTTTCCTCTCCATTCTTATTGTACAAGCTAATAATGAGAGTAGGTATCACATCTTCCTCCTGATTTTGAAAAGAGCCCTCATTCATTGGTTTATTCGGGTTGATGTTTTAGAATTTTATAGATACTTTGTATCAGGTTAGGGATATTCCTTTATTTCTTATTTTATGAAGAGCTTCACAAATGGGTATTGATTTTAATGAAATGCATTTTTTTCTGTTGCCATGTGGCTTTTTTCATTTAACCTGCTAATACAGTGGATAACACTTATCATCAGTGTTCTAATCTTTATATCCCTGAGATAAGCCTGGTAATGGTTGTATCCTTTTCATACATTGTTGGGTTTGGTTTGCTAACATTTTTCTTAAATATTTTGGCTTTTTTCGGTAGCAGGGATGGAACTCAGAACCTTGTGCTTGCTGGGCAGGCTCAGTGGCTTTGAGCTAAATCCCTGGCCCTGGTTTGCTAATATTTTATGAAGGAATTTTATATCTATATTCTTAGCAAAGAATTCCTTTTTATACAATAGTTCACCCTAGTCTGGTTTCACTTTGCATGGTTTCAGTTACCCACAGTCAACTGAAAATACTACATGCAAACTTCTTTGGTCACTTTTATGTTTTATTTTTTGAATGTCAGTTCATCTAAATTTTTATATTATAGTATTTTATTGTCTTTTTAATTTCTGCTGTGTCTTTAGTTTTAGCCACTGCTTTCTGCAAAGCATTCCTTTTCCTTTGTTGGTCATGGCAAAACTGTGACGTTACACTGGCTTTGTTGGTCATCTCATAGATCAACCTCTTCTTTTGCTGTTTCTGTTATTTTATACTTCTATTCTTTGAGTTTATTTTTAGTCTTTTTCTGAGTTTGTAAGTAGAACATACTCAGCTTTTTTCTCATTTACATCTTAATTTGTGTTCAGAAAACAAGACTGGTCTGAATCCTATCCTTTTAACTTTGTAGAAATTGACTTTGTGGCCTTGTGTATATATGGTAAATTTGTAAATGTTTCATGTATGCTTGAAAAGAATATAATTGTTGAATGTAGAATTTTATATGTAGCCATTTGTTAATTGTAATTTTTTGCCAATTTGACTTATAATGGGAGAGATATGTTGAAATCTCCATTATAATAGTGGGTTTGTGTAATTCTCCCAGCTCTGCAATTCTTTTTAAATGCATTTTGATGCTGTTTTTATTGAGTCACATATGCTACACTCTTACATCTTCCTAGTGGATCAAATTTACTACATTACGTAGTATGCCCCACCCTTAATGCTGCTTTTCGATCTTCGTCTACTTTGATTACTGTGACTGGGCCACGTGTTCTTTGGTTGTTATTTATTTCTTGGTTCTCATGCTTTAGGATGTGTTCAGAATGGTCTCTAGTCTATTCGAATTTATTATAACAGGTATATTTATTTTTGTTTCCAAGTTTTTACTTCTAACTGTTCTGTTGCTTTTTGTTGTTGTGTTTTGTTTTGCCTTTCCCTCTTTCTCCTTTCTTCTCTATGGAGGGGTTATACTCTTTGTTACTATTACTTTATTCTTAAATTCCATAAATTCCCATTCTTATTTATCTGTACCAACTTTTGTATAAATATTTTCAAAGTGTGTGTGTGTGTGTGTGTGTGTGTGTGTGTGTGTGTTGTGATACGGGGCTTTGAACCCAGAGTCTTGCCCTTGATGGCAACCACGGTACCACTGAGGAGTATCCGCAGCCCCTTGACTGTTTGATTGACAGGGTATTGTTAGGTTGCTCCATCTCTCCTTGAACTTACAATCCTCTTACCTCAGCCTCTCAAGTAGATGAGGTGTCATAGGCATGCATCATTGTATCTGGCTCTTCTATGAGTTTTAAGTTGTGTACCAGATGAGTGTGATATATCATAAAAGAATTAATAACTGAGGCTGGGAATGTAACTTCATGGTAGAGTGCTTGCCTATCATGTTCAGGGGCCTAGGGCCACAAAAAGAAAAGAAAAAAATGTTCCCAAAATAACTTTCAAGTAATAAGCTCTCTCTCTCTTTTTTTTTTTTTTTTTTTTTTTTTTGGTACCGGGAATTGAACTTGGGTCCTTGCGCTTGCAAGGCAGGCCACCAAACCACTGAGCTAAATCCCCGGCCCCTCAAATAATAAGCTTTTAATAAATACTTACTTGCTTGATTTCCTTCACATGTATACATCACTTTAATTTTCATTTGCTCCATTTATACAGTGATAAAGTACAAATTTATTTTCAATGATCTGTAATTGTTCAGTGTTTCCTGTGAAACATCCTCTGAGAAGGTGATTTCTAGTACATTCTGTTTCTTTAGAATTGTTAGCTGCGTGAGATACTTACATGACCAGGTAGGGAGTTACAATAGCTGCTGTCATTTTGACTTCTAATTTGAAATTTCTGCATTTGAGGCTTTATTTCCTCTTCAGTAACTTTGTTACAGTGGGATGGTGGGACGTGACCTACTTTTTATATTTGTTTTTTAATCTAAACTGTATAACAAACTACATAACTTGAGATTTCGGTTTTTGAATAATTATTTGTGATGATACTAAGCTAAACAAATATTAAATACTAAATTAGATCAATTTATAGAGCAAGATTTTTAAATGAACATTTATACTTTGCTGTAGTTCTAGTTCTTAATCACTACCACTTTATTACTAATATAGCCTTGATTTTGTCCACCTTTTTGTTTTAAATGATTTGAGCTGCCATCTGAATTCTTAATTTGTCACATTTTCTTTATTTATAGCTTTTAGAGCTTTGGCTTATCAGTGAGGTTATTTCCTTTGCTACTTTACTTTCTTAGCTAAACAGTTTTTCTTTTATTGGTTTTTTGCTTTTTTGTGTGCTGGGATTCAAATATACGTTCTCCTACGTGCTAAGCACACATTCTACCACTGAGCTATACCTTCAAGTCCCCAATAACTTTTTAACTGTTTCACCATGTCTTTTCCATCTTTTGAAAAAAAAAATCAACATATTATGTCTCCTTTTGAGAGATTTGACCTCTCATATTTTTACCTCCCAGTCCAAAAGAGATAATCAGGCCCAGAATGTAGCTCAGTGGTTCCGCCACCTGCCTCACAGGCACAAGGTCCCAAGTTTATCCCCAGTACCAGAAGAGGGGGGAGGGAAGGAGAAAGATAATCAGAGTAAACATGATAGCTTTCTGTCTGAAAGTTTCTAACTTAAAAACTTAGTCATAGACTCATTTTTGTTTTTATAAATATGAGATATGATTAAAATATATGGTGTGGGCCAGGGATTTAGCCCAGTGGTTTCACTGCCTACCTTGTAAGCACCAGGACCCGAGTTCAATCCCCATACCAAATAAATAGATAGATAGTGCTTGTTTAATACAAATTCATCACAGCAAGACACATTGCCATTAATCTCCCTCAAAATATTCTCTTGGCTTTGAACACACTTATTCCACATTCTTGCCCCTTGTGAAGCTGTCCTTGAACTCCTCTTTCACGAGTGTCTTTATGATGTGACCAAAACACAGCAACTGCTGCGCCTGTTGCCATCCTTCGGAAAGGCAGGCCCTAAAACATGACGGTGCCCTCACCCACCTCGTCCATCAAGGCCGGCACTGTACTTCTGGCTCTTCCTCAAAGTCAGGATGACTGTGAAAGCTTAATGTTATGAATCCGTTCAGGACATCACAGCAATCAAGACAGTGCAACTAAGAATACAAAAAACTGCTTCAGAAAATGGCAAGAACAGTCAGTAAGCATGCTAGAGGCAAAGTGGGGAATATTGTGAGGGGGCTAATAGCAGTGTGCCTTTTACTATTGAAATTTTTTTTAAACTTAAACATTCACTATATTTTTTAATTACACAGTGTACTTAGCATAGAAGAAAGTATGTTGGTGGGAGTTTTGTGTTGTGGTACTGGAGAGCGAACTGTGGACTCCTGCATGCCAGGCACGTCTTCCGCAGTGACCTAGATCTCCAGCCCTGGAAGAGGTTTTAAAACACTGCAAACAGCCCGATAGCTTAGAGTTGTATGTTATGGCATTTTACAAAAAAGAAAGTGTGCTTATTATAAAAGTGGGAGTACACGATTGTTATATAGTTGCATAAAATTTTTATTAACAATCCACTGTCTTCCTGGTTGCTTTCTGTGCATATATATATTTCCTTTGAATTATTCTGTTTTGGATTCAGTGGTAAAATGCTCACATCTTTCATACAGCTTTTATGAATCGTCTTTATTTTTAATGATGATAAATTCTGTGTTGTATGCATGTCATAATTTATTTTACCTGTTCTTTCTATCCAAACACTTGGATTATTTCTAATCTTTGTCACTTGCAGTACTGTGGTATTGAAAAATACATACGTGTGTGTGTGTGTGTGTGTGTGTGTGTGTGTGTGTGTGTGTGTGGTTTTGGGGAAGTTTTGTTTTGCTCTGTTTTAAGACAAAATCTTGCTGTAGCCCAGGCCGGCCTTGAACTTGGACCATTCTACCTTCTCCCCAGGTGCTGGGGATACAGTGGTGCACTACCACGCCTGACCAGAAGAAATACATTTGTGTATTTGCATACTTATCCTTGTATGGTATGCATTAAAAAAAATAAAATTGTTGAGTCAGAACTTGTACATGTTGTCGTGGAGCTGGGGATAGAACCCCAGGCCTCATGCATGACGGTTAGGTGCTCTACTACTCCAGCCCTCAAGCTTATACATGCTTGAAATTTTAATATATGTTATTTAACTTCTCAAAAATATATTGTATTGGAATACAATACTATAATATATTGCTGGTGGGAATATAAAATTGCACAACCACTTTGGAAAACTGTTTGAGGTTATCTATTAAAGGTAGACATTATGCACATACTGTCGTCCAATCCCCTTTTAGATACATATCCAACAGGAATATGTACCGATGTTCACCCAAACATGTTACTATATATTGATGGTAGCCCTACTTTAATCATTAAAAAGTGTAAACAGCCCATTGCCCACCAACAATAGAATAAATTATGTTTATACAAAATAATATAGCAGCTAAGATGAACTACAGCTAAACGCAGTAATACTGATGAATCTTACAATGTTGAGCTGAAGAAGCTGGACCATAAGAAATACATGTTAGCCAGGCATGGTGGCGCATGTCTGTAATCCTAGCACTCGGGAGGCTGAGGCAGGAGGATCGCTGTGAGTTTGAGACGAGCCTGGGCTACATATCCAGGTCAGTCTCAACTACATAGTGAGACCCTGTCTCAAAAAACCAAAACAAACAAACAAACAAACATGTTATATGATTCCATTTAGTTAAAGTCCAGAAACAAGCAGAATCACTCCGTTGCATTGGAAATCAGAAAATTGGTTTCCTTATAGGGGAAAGAACTGACAGGAATGGAGCATACAGAGGAGAGCTCTAGCACACCGGTTATGGCTCTTGTCAAGTATGGGATACATAGGCCTGTTCCGTTTGTGACACTTCCTAGCCTTTTTACTGTATCTTTCTGTTGGTGTGTTGTACTTCATTGAAAGGCTTATAATAAAAGAATGTGCTTTCTTCAATATACGTGGATTCATATTTAAACTCCTACGAGTTTGCACATTTCCCTAAATGCTTGCCATGCTGATAGACCTAAAATCCTTTCAATCTGCTAAACATAAGGAGAACAACTTCTTGTTTTCATTTTATTACTATTGAGACTGATCATCTTTTTGTACAGTAATTGCTATTGTGGTTTTTCTGACTAAAATGATAGACATTAAATATTAAGGGTTTCTGGTGCATATGTTCAAAATACGTTTCAAGTAACAAATTTAAATTACAAAATATGTGCTAAAATTTCTTTCATGTAAAATTAGTTTTTAAAAAATGTTATTTTTTAATTATAATTTAATTTTTTTTTTATTAGTACAAGAGACCTTTATTCTTGAATCCCTGGTTCTGCTACCACCTCAGTTCTTAGGAGAGTAAAAGCTACCTCATTATCTCTAAATTGCTACTCCCCATATGGAATCTGTGTAGAAAGATGATATTTGAAGGTCTTTGTTTTATTCCATATATGTTAATATTTCTTGCATTTTTCTTGACATCTTTAAACAGTGTTTTAAATGAAATCTCAAAGTTTTAGTTTATACCTTTTCCTGATAGGATGAGAATAAACATTGAGTGGAATTTATGTGTAGTGAAGTTGCATATAAATTTTGTCTGTATTATGATTTTATAAAATAGCCCTTTAAAAACCAGTGTGCCGCATGCTACTTTCTTTTTCAACCAATATCAAATTTCTAAGTGATTTCTTAACTAAAATACTTTGTTGTAGTAACTCAACTAGTCTGATGTACTCTCACTGTGTCTGCTTTTTTATGCTTTTGGTTGGGTGTTTTATTGAAATATAAAGTACTTAAATATATAAATATATTGTAGACGGTGAATTTTAACATTCCTCAATGTCGTTCTGGAATTCCTTGTGAGTGCTTTTTATTTGTTTTTGCTTTTTGTTTCAATGTGGAATACATAGACGCTCTGCTGTTGCCCGTATTCAGGAGTTCTTCCGGCGGAGAAAAGAAAGAAAAGAAATGGAAGAGTTGGACTCCTTGAACATTAGAAGGCCTCTAGTAAAGATGGTTTATAAGGGTCATCGCAACTCCAGGACAATGGTACCAAATGCTCGTGGCATTCTTGGGTGAAATTGCAGTTTCATAGTACACATGTTTTCTGTAATGATTATCTGTACATATTGCCATGTGATTTTTAAAATAACATTATTGAACCCTCAGTTCTCTGTTTCAACATGGTTCTTTAAGATTATTATTTTTACAAAAACAATTATACTTAAAAAAATTTTTTGGTAGCTGATATAACTAACCCTTGCTTTACTTTTCTCTTTCGCACTTGTCTACCTAATTACTAGTATTTTTAATCTCATATTAACCTTTATAAATTTTGGAAATAAGAATTTGGATTTATAAAATCCTGGTTGACTACAAAATACAGACTACTTTAATTATAACCCTCTGAAGACTGACAGGTGAAATTTAGTCACTTTATCTCTCTAAGCTTTAATTTCCTCATCTGTGAAGTATGAAGAATAGACCAGTTTATCTCATAAGATGTTTTAGTTTTTAAAATCCACGGTCCTGTGCACCTAACGCAGTATTATTTAGTAATCAGATCTCTCAAGATGATTGTAACTATGACTCTGAACCATTCGTACCTAGAAAGTGTTCTTCTGTCTTCATTGTGTTATCTGTTTTAACCTGCTTTCTGCAGAGCCGAGGTAGAAACTTAACTTTGAGCTGGGGAAGTAATGAGCTGTCTCTGGTTATCATTCATAGCACCATTTTAATCACATTTAGAAGTGATAGCCATTAATAGTAGCAACAGCCAATTTATACTCCGTACATTTTGCTGGTTATGTTTTTAGATGAAAATAATTAAAAGGGATGGGAAAAAGAGAAGTCAACAACAAGTAACAGCACAGCCAGCTCCCCTCCCGTGGGAGCACCACACATGGCAGTGGTTAAGTCCCGATGGAAATACCGGGAACGTTTGGTGCTTCATTCACGTGTGTCCATTAGAAGTATCACATGGCAATTCTAGCACGTCATATTCCTTCATTAAAGCAACATGTTTTCTCTTTCCTTCTTGATGTGTAAGCTTCTAATAGTGAAAAAGTTGTTCTTTTGGCAAAATAGGAAAGACAGTTCCTTGTTTTCATTAATTATTTCATCATCTTACAAACCTAAAGAGGGATATTTGGAAAGTTAAATAATTTCCTTTCTGAGTATGTGCGCATGGTGCTAGGGGTTGAACTCAGGGGTACTCTACGATTGAGCTACATCCCTGTCCATTTTTCTTTTGCAACAACGTCTTGTTAAGTTTCCTGGAGTGGCCTTGAATTTGCAGTCCTCCTGCCTCGGCCTCCCGAGGTACTTACAGGCATTATCAGTTACATTGTCAGAGCCCAGAAATCCTGTTTCTTCATTTAAAGTTTAGGTAGGCGGAATACTGTTTAAGGCACTGTAGCCATGGTTTCTGTTCTCTTGGGGACTTTTAATTTCCTGCTATCGCATCATCTGTGTTGATTAATCTGTGTCTTGACTTTAAGACGCTGGAAAACAGACCTTCTGTTTTTTGTTTGTTTGTTTTTTGGTACTGGGTCGAACTCAGGACCTTGCACTTGTGAGGCAGACACCAGAACCATTGAGCTAAATCCCTGGCCCTGTTTTTAATTTTCTTATTTTCTAAGCCAGTGTTTTAAATGTTAGACTAAGCCTTTGCTTTGAGTAACTGATTTGAATCTTCTTACAATTTGTCTTTTAAAAACAGATAAAAGAAGCCAATTTCTGGGGTGCTAACTTCGTCATGAGCGGCTCCGACTGCGGCCACATCTTCATCTGGGACCGGCACAGTGCTGAGCACCTGATGCTTCTGGAAGCCGACAACCACGTGGTGAACTGCCTGCAGCCGCACCCCTTCGACCCGAGTAAGGCCCCTGTTTCGTGGACGCCGGCTTGAAGTTGTGCAGAGGATTCGCCCAGGATTTCTCCAGTTGTTACTATTATAAGACAGATCCAGATTATCCTGAGTACCTCTGCAGCCAATTATAATTCTGCTTGGGGTTACAAAGAATCTGATTTTAGCAAAAAGGCTAAGGAAATAAAAGAGTTTGTCCTTCTGATATTTCTTGTTTAGTTTTATCAGCTACTAGAGGTTTGGGATGACTGAACTTCTCACTTACCCAGAGTGAACTTCTAAGTCTTTCAAGAGTCTTCATGTCCTTAAATTAATTGAGCAGAACGAAAGAATACTATCTTGCTATTGCCTTCTATTTGAAATAGCCACATATCTCTGAACAGTGAATAAGAGAAATTTCAGTCTCTTCAAGATGGTCCTGAGACAGATGTGGTGGCATACATCTGTAATCCCAGCATTCAGTGGAGGCTGAGGCAGGAGACTTGCCTAAAGATTAAGGCCTCCCTGGGTTAAATAGTGAGTTCAAGGATAGCCTGAAGTACATAGCAAGTCCATCTCCAGAAAATAAAATGAAGCAATTTTAAAAGCTGGTCTTAGTTATGTTCTAGATTATTTTTGGAAATCTTTACATATTAATAATATGCTCTCTCTCTCTTTATTTTTTTTTCCTTCCCCCCGCCCTTATTAAGTTTCTCAGGCTAAATTCAGACTTGCAGTCTTTCTGTCTCAGCCTCCCAAAGTACTGGCCTTACAGGTGTGCACCACCATGCTTGGCTCAAAATAATATCCTTAAATGTATAGTTACACTTTTCATTGCACATGAATTTTGCAGTATATATATACATGTTTGATACATGTGTTGTTTGTCTTGAATTAATGGCCTGTTTCTAAGTTTTATTTTAATATGTAAATTTTATTTCTAGTTCTCGCCTCATCTGGCATAGATTATGACATAAAGATCTGGTCACCACTAGAGGAGTCGAGGTTTTTTAATCGAAAACTTGCTGATGAGGTAAGATTTTTATTATACTTATTATAGACAGTGTTTTAGTTTGTTCATAAATATCCAAAGAAAAAGTAGTTCATTATAGGTAACATAAAATTAATGCAATTAAGGAGATAAAATCTTAAAAATTTAAAACATGTCAGTAATGCCAGAGAGGTAAATTCAATATAGTATAATATTGTTAATACCAGATTAGATATGCTGTAGTTTAAGAAAAATAGTTTTGTTTATTGTGCTTAATGTAATTAAAAAATCACTAAAGATTCTTTCTTTTTTTAGGAAAATAGTTTTACTCTGAGTAATCCTCTATAATCATCCTAAAGCCATTTTTTCTGTTTTGTTTTTTTTTTTTTTTCCTTAAAAGAAATGAGGCTTTGTCCTTCACAATTAGTAGCAGAATAAATTATTATTACTGTATTTTAGGATTTTGTTAGCTTCTCACTAATGCAGAGGTTTTTACGCTGAAATCTGTGATGCCCTAGATTTCCCGTAGAATTGGGAGAGAAGATATGGCTCATAGGAAGACTGGTCCCTGGACCTTTCCTCCCCAACTTCCACCAGGGTTCTTATTTGTGGCTTGCATATGATTTCGTAGTAAAATGAGGGTCTGTTGTTAAAAATGAAGTTGGCAAAACCCTGCTCTACACCATGGTCAACATTTCATGCCATGGTCCCCACACAGGCTTTCACTCCTTTAGAGATTTGTAAAATACTTGATGTTTGTCAGGCTCGGTGCTGGGTTTAAAAAGATGAAGCCTCAGAACTTACACGCTAGTAGGAAAGCCACGTGAGCAGGCCACTGGAGGTAGCGGTTGTGTCAGCCAGAGACATCACGCTTTGGAACATTTGTGCTGCTAAATGGGGCAGATGGGATGGAGAAGTGAGGTTTTTCTCAAGGAAATAATAATTGGACTGAGGTTTGAGAAGTAATGTAATAGTTCACCAGGCAGAGAGGGACACAGGAACTTTTGAGACAGAGGCATCTGCTCGTGCTGAGTTATAAGGTAAAAGCACCGCCAGAGTGCCTGGAGTCTGAGAGCACACATTGAGAGGTACTGTAGCTCAGTCAGACTGAAAGATAGGTGGGCAAGACTGTCAGGGCTCAGTGGGTACCCGGATGAGCCGGGCATTTATTGTCATCATTGGCGAACAGTGATGTTCAGGTAAGCATTTTCCTCTTCCGCTTATTCCTCTCCCTCTCTCTCTTCCGCCCTATCTCTCTCCTTCTCTGCCTTTGCCATACACTTTACTGTTTCTCTTTCTTGTACCTTTGCTCATGGTTACATATGTGGTTACACGTGCCGTCCCTCAGTTTTCATAAATATTTATTTAGTACTTAAGACTCATTTTATTGCCAGATCTTGCCCAGATGTTTAGTTTTCAAGATTACTTTGCCTCAAAATAACATCTTCTAAGGGATCAAAGTGACCCAGGGATAACTAATTAACACTGTTCTGTTACTGAAAGTATCACTCTAGAAAAAATAAAAAATCAACGCAAACTGCGGTGCTCTGACAAAGAAACTACTGCAAGCGAAAGCTAAATTTAATTCTTGCCCTTCTGCCAGTTGAAATAGTATCTTCTGATCTTCCTTTAAATGCAAGATAAAGTAGCTCCTTCATATTGAGTAGCCAAAAAGCAGAAACACAGACATCGCACATACAAAGAATGAAGTAATTTTTCCTACAATCTTTTAGGCTTTGTTTTTGTAATCTTCAAGGAAAAAATAAAGTTACTCTGTGACCTTTGACAAGATTGCTTAACTTGCCTGTAGGTTATAACTCGAAACGAACTCATGTTGGAAGAGACTAGAAACACCATTACAGTTCCAGCCTCTTTCATGCTGAGGATGTTGGCTTCACTGAATCATATCCGAGCCGGTAAGGACTTGCGGCGTACCATTCAAAGCAGTGTTATTCTATGTGATTTCCTTCATATCGAAAAATGAAAACAGCTGAACTTCTGAACTAGAATTTCCGTAAGCACTTGACGCTAGCACAGTGCCTTACTTCCTCATAAACTGAATGTATTGAGAAAGGGTCAAAATGAAATGATGGTCACTTGAAAACTTTGATCAGCTTCTGTTTTCTTCTCAAGGGTACAGAACCATGCCATAACTTCAAGATGTGTTGTAATAAATACACTTTAATAGTGTATTTAAAATCAGTAATAGCTCAGATAAAAATAAATTTAACATGCTAAGGAATAGATGCCCAGTATCCTTTTCTCAATTCTTTTTTGATCCAGGTAGCCTGAGATTCAGTGCCTCAGACACACGAAAATACATGTATTACTAGTGTTAAAGAGAAAATTGAATAATATATATTCAGAATGATAGAAAAGGTCTAGTATCCATTATTTTTTTTTCTTTTTATTGAGGTTATTGGTACAATCTAGGTATACAAATACAATTACATTCATCATTGGGATTCTGTATCTTTACATAATAGGTCTTGATTCTCATTTTTTCCCCTTATCCCTGCCCTCTTTCACCCCCTCCTCCCCTCCCCATTTACAAACACTTTATTTCCATTTTTTCAGTTTCTCATATTTTTTCCTCGCCCTTATTACCTTTCCCCCACCCTTCCCACTTTCCTTACACCTTTAGCCCTTTACTTCCTATTTCACATTATTAATTATCTCATTAGGATCCTGTGTACTATTATAGTTTTTCACACCAAAGAAACTATTCGGTATTTCAGTTAAAGAAATCTCTGTATGAATATTAAAAATAGGGAATCCTAAAATAAAACTAAAAAGGAAAGTAAAAGAGAAAAGGCAGTGATGTAACATCAAAATAATCCTTAATTCTGGAGATGAAAATGGTCCCTGAACATATTTAAATTGCTTCTCGCTCTTATAGTCTTATCTTATTCTTTTTTTCATTATTTAGAGAATACTTTATTAGTTTCTGTAATCAAACTCATGTAGATATGACCTTACGTATTTAGGATGATGTGTTACCCCTGTACACATAGAAAAAAAATAAAAATAAATTAACATTTCTAGACCAATATGGTTGTCCATTTCTGTACAATGCCAAGTCAACACAGTAAATTGGGATGAGTTTCCCAAAATTCAATTTATA
>NW_022900931.1:41031044-41084569 GCF_012274545.1 Fukomys damarensis | reverse complement strand
GATGTTCTATTACAGGTTTCCCACGCCCTTTCTTTAAAGATGTTTGAAGTTGGGAACTCAGAAAAATACACTTGATGACCACCTCTGTCTTTGCAGAGTGGGTCCAAAGACTGGCACAGTCAGGAGATCTGAGAGTGCCAGGTGGGGGGGATTCCCGTGGTGGATCGGGGCCAGCCTACCTCCCGGTGCTTGAGCAATCTAGTATCCATTATTTTTAAAAAATGCTCATCAAACAGGAGTGCTTACCTCTTTTCACTGATTCCATAACTTTTCTCATATGTTGGGTATCAGTCTTTATTATACCATTTATTCTACCATTATAGAATACCCACAATACATCAAGTAATACACTAATCATAGCTATATATCCTCATTTCATTCCAACTCTTTACAGAGTAGGTTGTGTGTAATACTTACACTAGATAAACGTCAAGATGTGAATTTGAAAGCTTTCTATCAAGCCTTTTTTCCCTTCATTGTATAAATTTCATTTATAGTGATATCTTCAAGTCATTAAAGACATGGAAGTCTCTGGATGATGTGATCTCAGACTGCTTTTCTAGTTCATTTACTGCATTCTTTCCTACTTGTTACCATTCCCCCACTCAGCCCCCTTTGAATTTTGGGTTTCATCAAACTCTCTTATATTTCATAGATTTTTTTATAATTGTGCTGTTCCTTCCTGTCCCAACTTTTTGTTTAATAACTTCTACTTATCACTGAAGTGTAGTGCATTAAATATCACTTCTTCAGAGAAGAATGGAGAGGCAAATATTCAGGCAAAGTAAATAGCATATGATGATTTTCTAGGCTGAGAATGTATTATACATAGAAAAATAGAAAGAAGCCCTGTATGTTAGTGAGAGAGAAATCCTCAAATTGTAAATATTAACTATTACTGGGAAAAAGGAAAAATTTCAAATGGGCAGAACCATAAACCGAGAATGTAAACAAATAATGTTAGTAGCTAACAGAATGTTTTTGCAATACCTCTGGACTCCTGTAATCACTGTAACATTCTTTGTTCCATTTTTGTCAATAATTAATGAGTATTTTAAATTTAAGAAGACAGCATTCGATCAAGAAAAACATTTTTGTTAGAATACACTTGCTCTTTACAGTTTTTTATATGGTAGTTGGCCCTTCCTCAAATTTTCCTAAAGAAAATGAATTCTCTTTCCAGTTGTGCAGGAATCTGTTAAACAGATGTTACCGTGAGAGTGGTTTGTTACCTACTCATCTTGGTTTTAGAGTAAGGTATTTTATACCATACGGATTCCATTTCTTCCATTTCTTTTTGCCATTCGTCAAAGCTAGATAGATAATTTCAAGTTGGTCTGGTCAGCTTGTCTCTCATAGCAAAAGACTAGAATAAGATATCCGAGAATTTATATTTCTACTGCTTTTATCCTTAAGATGCATAGTTATTTGATAGACGAATTAGTCAACCACTCTTTTTTGTTGTTGTTGTTTCTCAGCATGGAAGATTGATTCCAGCACCTCAGCACTAAACTATGTTCCTAGTCCATTTTATGTTATTTTATGTTTTGAGACAGGGTCTTATTAAATTGTCCACACTGGGTCTGAACTCGGGATCCTCCTTCCTCAGCCTCAGAGAGTTGGGACTTCTGGCATGTCCCCCGCACCCAGCCAGCCAGCCACTCTATTCCTCTCCTCTCCCCAAGTACAACCATTTACATAAGCTGGAGAGTTAGGCGTGGATTTTGGCCAAACCGGCACCTCCTAACCACGGAATGCCTCAGGCCCATCTATTACTCACAGGGCTTCCTGGGAAGTTCAAGGAATTAGATGAGGCGGCTCCTTCCTACCAAAGGTGCAACTTTTAGTGGAGTCCTCTTCACATTACCTCTCGAGTGGGGCAGTTAAAACTACAAATACCTGGTCCCATCCCCTAAAGATTCTGACTCAAAATTATCTGAATAAGGTGTGATCTTGTGTACTTTAAAAAACAAACCAATTACTGCATCTGATGAATACTGCACTTCTAGACTAGGCCACATCTTGGCATGTGAAGGCAGTTCTGACACCTCTGTAAGCTTTGAGGTACTGTGGAAAGATGGGACCTGGCAGTGTGATACTGCTTGGCTGGGTGTGGAGTGGTCATCCAGCCCAGGATCATATTATCCAGAGGCTTGTGTGCCATTAATGACGTGAATACACTACTGTAAGGGAAAGGGAAGGATGGGCTTGGAAGCTTCCAGAATATCTTAGATTCTGAACAGGTTCCTCCCCTCCTTAAAATTCTTCTGTGCCTCCTTGTGTCTCATAAAATTCTATACTATTACTTCTGTCATTTCGTTGCTCTGGACCTGGGTAGGTATGGTTTCTCTGGGATGGGCTGGTACGGAGCCTGTCGTCCCGCGGCGCTCAGCCACTAACCAAGTCACGCAGTCACTCCCAACAGCCAGCGATGCTGACCTCTGGTCTCCTTTATGCTGCTTACGATCTGATTTTCACACAGAAGCCAAAGGGCTCAGTAACTTTCTTCTTAAAGGCTGGGTGGCACACGCCTGTAATTCCAGCTACTTGAGAGGCTGAGGCAGGAGAATGGTGAGTTCAAGGCCAGAGTAGGCAGGTTAGTGAGATTACCTCAAGATTTTAAAATTTAAAAAATTAAAAGTGCTGGAGCTGTAACTCAGCACTTCCTGGTTTCAGTCCCTAGTACCAGGGAGAAAAAAGGAAGAAGGAAAGAAAGAAAAGGCCAAACAGAAAAGAAGTTAGGCTTTGCGGGCCTCCCTCCGCTCAGGCCTGCCTTGCAGTGCAGAATGGGTGTGGCGTGCCTCGTTTTTTGTCATTTTTTAAAAAACAGAAGTAGGGCCGGGGATTTAGCTCAGTGGTTCTGCCGCCTGCCTCGCCAGCACAAGGACCCGAGTTCGATCCCTGGTACCCAAAAAAAACAGAAGTAGCAGGCTGGTGACCCCTTTTTGCAAACATAAATTATATCTCCCCTTTACATTTTCGGGGCTCCCCATTGCTACTGAAATAATAAAACAGACTTCTCATTACGATGTGCAGGGTTCTACCCACGTGGCCCAGACCCACCGGCCACTGTCCTCACCTTCCAAGGTGCTCACGCACTGCCTGGTAGCTGGCGTCTCCTCTCCCTCAAGCCCGCGCAGTACACCCCGCTCCCTCCCGCCTCTCAACTCCTGAGGTGTCTTCCAGCCCAGTGGGGTGATGCTGCTTTCTGTGCCCCTCACACCCACTCTAACACAGTCACAATTCGTTGCTTGCTTTTCCTCAAGTACTGGCACCCTAACTTTTCCTGTTTTTACTTGTTGCATTATTACACGTTAAAGGAGAACAATGTATGTGTTGTTTTCCTGTGTTCTTCCAGAAGTGAACTTATGAAGAGCAGAAACCCAGTTTGTCTTTTTCTCCCCAGGCTAGGAATTGAATCCAGGGACTTGCACAAGCTAGGCAAATCCTCCACCATTGTACTCCCTCATACAGAGACCTAATTAATTTGTCTTATTTGCAGCTGGATTTTTAGCTCCTGGACCAATGTCTGCACATAATAGTCATTCAGTAAATGTTTGCTGACTAAATGAGGAAAGGAATGAACTTCCAGTATCAAGTGTCTGCCTACTACTGTTAAATTTATTAATTTCTTAAGAAAGTAAATATTGTAAAGGATATTCTGGAACATAAGAGTATTTTTATGAAACATAAGTTTTCTTTAGGGAGTTCTTATAATCTGACACCACTGGCAAACTTAAACAGAGAGTAGGGAACCTTTTCACAAATGTAACCCTTATTTGCAAAATCAGTTTGCATCATGTACTTTTGAAAAGAGCTAGATATAGAAGCAGTTTTTACTCCGTGTCCTTTCAGAGAAGGCAGTGGCAGTGTTCTTCAGCCCGCCTCAGTCCGTACTTGCAGCCCCGGGTCTATGAAGGTGTTGAGCTGCTTTGCATTTTTACTACTTCTGAGCAGCAGGTTTCATTTAGTTTTTCTTAGAGACTGGGTCCCACTCTGAGGGACGCCTCTGGGCTCTGTGAAGCTGCTGTCAGTTGTTCTGTGGTCTTTGGCCTCCCTCATCCGCCTCCTGGGTGGGCTGTGGACGCAGCATTCTAACATCCCCTGCAGACCCCTGCCTTAAAGGCCGGGAGGGGCCTCTCTTCTCTCGCCTCTTCCCCATCTGTTTGTGGCCTGACAAGCGGAAGAAACTGAAGCAACCAGACTGAAACAAGCTGTGCGCCTCCTCACGCTCCTCCAGCCTGACAGAATAGGTTTCTCCAGAATTTTCCCTCAGCAAGTAATTTAACCTAAGAATGATGTAATCGCACAGGTTTGGGAAGAGTCTGGTTGATGGTAGAAACTTTGTCTGAAATTGAACATTCTGGGTTTATCTCCCACACTGCAAAAAAAATTAAGATAATAGTTTTATACTAACATCCCTCAAGTAAATATTTTATGGGTCACAAATTATTCCACTGTGTTGAGGTCCATTACGATACATGAAGGTCTGTTTTAAGTTTTATTTCATCCATTTATTTTACAGATGCATATTGAATACTTACATTCTCTATACAGCTAAAACTTGTGTAATTAAAAATATAAATTTTAGAAAACCTGCAGAGGCGGAGCTGAGACCGGATTGGGGCCGCGTGCTGACTGCCGGACCAGGTTGAAGTGTTTGAGATTGAAGGGGGCATACACATTAGGGACTTGCGTCTTTTCTTGCCTATGAGGCGGGCCCAGAGCCTGTAGCGTCCTCCTCTACACAGGAAGTCATGAGTTGCTTCCTGCCAGAGGGACGCTGTTACGGGCCAAGGGTTTGAAGACTGTGGCAGTTACTCTAGCACAGGAGGGTGTGTGGCAGTGCGCAGGATTGACCAGAAGCTCGTCCCAGTGAGCTGGTGACATCTTGCAGGGGAGCTGCATGTCTCTAGACTCTTGCGCCATCCCAATCCCGTGCCATATCGAGCCGCCTGTATTGCAGACGGTGAGCTGCGGGTTGTCCCAGCACCTGTGGCCTATGGTTCCGCAAAGGGTCTCAGTGGATGCTTCATGGATGGTGTGGATGAACTGGCAATTGCTTATACCCTGCAGGGGTTTGTTCTAAAGGCTCTGGACCGTATCCATTGCATGGGTTATGTTCACAGGGGTGTCAAATCAGGCCACATTCGGATCCTGTGGATGGGAAGGTCTACCTGTCTGGTTTATGCAGCGACCCCAGCACCATCAGTCCTGGGCAGCGGTGGCGTGTGGTCCGCGATCTTCCCAAGTACAGCATCAAGGTTCAGCCTTGGCTCAGCCCGGAAGTCCTCCAGCAGGACCTTCAGGGTTATGATGCCAAGCCTGATGTCACAGCCTGTAAACTGGCCAATGGCCATGTCCCCTTTGAGGATACGCCCGCCACCCAGATGCTGCTGGAGAAGCTGAATGGCACAGTGCCCTGCCTGTTGGGACACCGGCACGGTTCCTTTGGAGGAGCTGACCATGGCCCCCTCACGTTCAGCAGCCAACTCCGGCCTGGGTGAGAGACCGGCCACTGGTACGCCTTCTCTCCCCTACCACTGAACCTTGTCCCCACACTTCCACCATCTTGTGGAGCAGCACCTTCAGCGCAACCCAGATGCAAGGCCAAGGGCCTGCGGCCTTCTGAGCCACTCCTACAGACAGATCAAGCGACCTGCCTCAGAAGCTTTGCCTGAATTACTTCATCCTGTCACCCCCATCACCAATTTTGAGGGTAGCCATTTTCAGGATCACAGTAGAATGTTTGGCCTCATGACAGACCTGGAAGAGCTGGAGGTAGATGCTTGGGAGTACTGAGTCTCTGAAGACTGGGCACATTCTCCAGCCCAGGGGATGGGCTGGCACATTCCCAACCTTGTGGGTGCAGACTGGGAAGTGAGGACCTGCAGCAGAGCTGGTGCTAGCTCATGGGAAGGACATTGTGGGAGAGATGTCTTCACTGCTCTGTGACTCCCAGGATCACATGGGTTCAGAAAGCTGTCACTCCCCATCTGCGGAATGAGGTGACCTCCTCCTCAGAGGAGATGCGTCTCTGGCCCTGAGGTTGAAGTCCAGGCTCAAGCTTTGACTCACCAACGCATGGAATCGTCACCTTCTGTTGCTACAAGTTGCTCTCCTGCCAGCTGAATTCCATTTTCTTTCTTTGTTCCCAGACCCTATAGGTCCACGACAGGGCAGGTTCAAAGCAACCTGCCTCCCTGTCTTCAGGTCTCTTCCTAATTGAAGGGAAAGGCATTTCTCTCTCTTAACCTCCAGATTAAAGCTGGAGCAGTCCATCTTTATCTTTCTTATTGCTGGGACCCTGAACACCTAAGCCCTTCCTGTAGCTCATCTCTTTCCTAAGAATCCCATCTTCATGCCTCCTGCCACCTTTCTGGTTGCCTTCTCCCAGGGCCATAATGTCTTGCCTTACCTGAGAGCTTCAGTCCTTACGCTGTTGGTTTCATCGTTAGAAGAAATTACAATGTATAGAGAAAAATAAATAAATAAGTGTATGTTTCTATCTATCTTAGGCCAGGCATGGTGGTGGCCTCCTCTAATGCCATCACTCAGGCTGAGGCAGGAGGATTGCTGTAGGTTCGAGGCCAGCCTAGGCTACATAGTGAGTTCAAGGCCAGCTTGAGCTACACATCAAGACCCTATCTAATAAAGTTATTACTCTTATAATACATAAGAGGAGATTTAATCTAATTCACCTGGACAGTAAAAATATAGCCTGTTCTGTGCAGTCATTGGTGCCGTTGATCTAGGATCATGGAACATGCAGCCTCTGCAGATAATGCAGAAAACAGGGCTCAGTCTTCCCTTGCTGTGGATTGTGTGACTGCCTTATACTTGACTTAAATATTTTCCATACTACCTTGGGGAAATATTTTGTGACACCATCTTTGTGGTGGCGGTGACTTTCTGCTGTTGCTGTGTTCATACACCGTAGTGCAGTACATCTTATCTTCATAAAACCGTACTCATCATGTGATAACCTTCACAAGTGTTACCTCCTTGGCAGAGTGCTTGCCTGGTATGCACTGCCCCTCGACTTGATCCCCAGAACCGCAAAGAAAAGAAGGAAACCATTAATGTCCCACACTAGGCCCTGGGATATTAAGATTTTAAAAAGAAATAATTCTTACCCCTGGGGCCCCACAGTCTAGTCAGATAACCATCGTTGCTGTAAGTTCACGGAGATGTGTTGGAGAGTTCCCAGATGCCCTGCAGACTGGGTATAAAAAGTCTGGGGAGAGCTCCAGCCGCTTCCACAGGGCCCCTTTAATCTGAAGAGTTGGGTGAAATTGCCAAGTAAGGACGAGCAAGTGCGGACAGTTTGAGAAGGCAGGCTGGGCTTGCCAGTTTGCGTGTATTAGCTTGAGTATTTAACCTAGATACACAGTCCGCCCTGAAGGTAGAGACCGCATTTATTTCAGACACTGCTGTATTGGTTTTTTGTTTTTGGGGGGTACTGGGAATCAAACCCAGGGCCTCGTGATTGCCAGACAGGCACTGTGCAGCTGAGCTGCATTCCTGGCTATTGTTTTTAGTTCTAACTTTTTACAGACAAAATGCTGCACTCCTCCAGCGCCCAGTGCCATAATTTCCCCCACATGGCCTCCTTTCCATCCCTGGGCAGCAGCTCCCAGAGCACTGCTAGAAATCCACCGGAGCGGCACAGCGGGATCTGGGAGCGTTTCTCTTTTTATGTTTGTGGTTATTTGTGTATCCAAACTCACAGTGCACTGCCTTTACTCTTCTGTGCTTACCTCTCCAGGAAAAGGCCGTTCTGTACAGAACAGTGACCTGATTTTACATTTCTATGAACTACATATTTTAATGTTTTAAGTGAAAGATGTTGAAGTGTATTTATAATTATAATATTATAAACATGTTTCTCTTTGTGATTCTCCTGTGTTTCCAGACCGCTTGGAGGGTGACAGGTCAGAAGGCTCCGGTCAGGAGAATGACAATGAAGACGAGGAATAATCAGCTCATTTTGGCAAGCACTTCGATGTTCTGAAATTTGTACAAGACATTTATTATATTTTTTCTTTACAGAACTTTAGTGCAATTTTAAGGTTATGGTTTTTGGAGCTTCCCTTTTTTGGGGATAACCTAACATTGATTTGGAATGAGTGTATGCATGAATTTGGGAGAGTGTATAAAAACAAAACTAGCAAAATGTTTGCGAACTTTTTGCTGTGTATGAGGAGTGCTAGAAACTGCAAAGTGCAATATTTTCCCTCTCCTTCAGATGTGGGAGCTTAGATCAATGTTGAAGAGTAATTTTCATTATAGTGAAAATGTTGGTTCAAATAAATTTCTACACTTGCCATGTGCATGCTTGATGCTTTCTAATTAAAGAAGTTGGTTTTAAGATATCCTAAATTTGACTTCTTATTTAGTGCCTCACTACTTTGACCCACATTTTCCAAGCTTTTCTGTTACAAAAGAGGACCTTTTCTCTTCTTTCCTGGATTTAATAATCTTTTTCCATTTTGACTTCTTTGTGATGAAATCACAGAGAATAATAGAGTCACAAAGAAGAGCTTTTTCATTGAACTTTCTACAGGACTTGTTTTTTGCTGTTCTGTTTTGTTGAGACGGTCTCTGTGGAGCCAGGCTGGCCTCAGACAGATGCCATGTCGTGCCATCCGTGGGCTCTCAAGTGCTGGGATTACAGGTGTGGCCGCCACACCCACTGCTTCCCCTCAGACAGATGCCATGTCCTGCCATCCGTGGGCTCTCAAGTGCTGGGATTACAGGTGTGGCCGCCACACCCACTGCTTCCCAGGGTACTTTCTCTTTACCTCAGTCACTGAACACCGTGACAGTTCACACCAGAGCACAGTACTTCTGAAGGCAGACATCTGGGTCTTTCTCCATATTCTAGATTTCACAGCAAGTTGTTGACTATTTGGTCTTCTAATATTTGGTCTTAATTCTAGTGTTCACCTACATTCAGTCAGCGCCTACAAATCTTACCCACAGGCCCTGTGTAGCAGAGTTACATCCTTCGCCCTTTCTGTACTGTGATATTTTTGGACAGTTGCCCAGCCTGCGTGGCCTCTTTTTACCGCTCTCTCCACATTCCGGGTCTCTGTCAGGAGAGAGCCCTGTGGGAGGGAGGGGCTGTCAGCTCGTCACGCGCTGGGGCAGATAATCAAGTATGACGGAGAGGAGTGCAGTGTCAAGCGGTCTGGAAGGGTGCGTTCTAAAGCTCGCTCCCTCTCTCCCGCTGTCCCTCCTCATCTCTCCCCCCATACCCTCAGTGGCTCTTGCTGTGTACGGATTTCTAGACGAGCACATTGATTCTCCTTTTTCAGTTTCCCAGTCCCTGAGTCTTGGAACTGTCACTGTAGGCAGCAGTTCACCTGGGTGACTTCTCTGTGACCTAGAGCTCCGTGCCAGTCACAGTTGGAAGCAGCTTCATTGCTGCCAGAATTCCAGCAGACGGACACTGCCAGCGCAGAGCTGTGGATCCATCAGGGTCCTCCCCCAGCTCCGCGGGCACCAGCTGACACTGGATGGAGGTGGAAGCCAGACCCGAGGGGGCTGCGCCGTGGTTGGCATGGGCGAGGAGCTGAATGAAGCAGGGTCTCACTGAGTGGCCAGGCTGGCCTCGGGCTGTCTTCCTGCCTCAGGCCCTGAGTGGTGGGTTAATGTGTGTCACTGCACTCAGCTTTGGGTCCCTCTGTGGATGTTTTTGGTGTAGTTGCTATAGCAGCTGTGCCATAGCAAATAGTAATGCATCCCTTTGGGTTGAATTAGCAGGTAGCTTAGATGTTCCCGTCATCTTCGGAATCTGAACATCCTGAGGAAGGGACTGAGATACTTTGCCTGCACCTGGGCTGTGCACAGTCCCTCGGGTGCAGTGTAGCCTCTGTCCTGTAGGAGGAATGAGGTTCTTACCTCCCAGCAGTGTGGCTGTATTTTTCTTTCACTCTAATGAAGCATAACGGGGCTAAGTGATGGAGGGTGTTGGAATCTGAGAGGACGGAGACCAGCAGGGGACTCGGGGGTTCTCGGAGGGACCGGCAGGGAGAGCAACAGAATCAAGGTGGCATTTGTCCACCAGGGCTTGGGATGCTGACAGGGAGCTGTGTTGGAGGCAGCAGGAGGTAAGGGTACTCTACTTTCTGCTTAACTTTTCCCGTGAGCCTGAAACTGCTGTACATTTCGTCAAAGGAACCTAGTCACCACCACCACCCCAGAGCGACTGCAGGGAATGTTGGTGTCTGTTACTCAGAAGTACTGCGTCCCAGTCAAGCAGTCAGGGAGGCAGCGAAGAGAACATTCCTCAGAGGCTGAGCTGCAGGGTCCTGGATTCCGGTGGCAGGCGGAGGCATGCAGGTGAAGGTAGATGGCTTTGCTGTGGCTGGTGGTGGTGCCTTCCCCCAAGGTGTCCTGAGTTACATGGATACCATCTGCCACTCACCCTCTGTTGCTTATGGGATGGAGGCTGTCTGTCGGGGGACTGACAGATAAAGCACTGATGTTCTTAAACCGCCTCTTAAAACTAGGGTAACAGTGTTTATTGGGCATGGTAAGAAGAATTCACTTAATTCCATGAATTTAACTGCCTCGGGGGAAGCGCATGGATGGGTATACCCAGGTGACTCTGATACGAGACCTCCCGCTTAATTCTCCGATCTCCGTCTGGCCTGGTCCTCTTTTTAGCCCATGATGAGGCTGGAAATAGGATTATTGCTGCAGAAAATAAGGGAAAGGCACCCAGAAACAACCATAGGCAAGTCCGCATTCACAATTTCCACAGCTACAAACATACTGGAAACATTTAATCAGGTAAACAAAACTATTCTAAATACACTTTTACTGGTTTATAAATACTGATCTATAATAACCTGAAACATTATCTTTTTTAAAAAATCATTCAAAATCTTCAAGTTAAATATACTTCAGGACTAGCTTGGACGATGTTTGTTGATGGTTTGGTCTTTAACCACTTCTGCATGCAGGTGTCCATTAAAAGAACACACAGCTGCCGGGCGTGGTGGCGCACGCCTGTAATCCCAGCACTCGGGAGGCTGAGGCAGGAGGATTGCTATGAGTTTTGAGACCAGCCGGGGCTACATAGTGAGTTCCAGGTCAGTCTCAACTACATAGTGAGACCCTTTCTCAAATAATAACACACAGCTTCCTGTAGGCATGTCCACAGCTGAGTAGATCCACTTCCAGGCACGTGGGCTTTCTGCCACACTTGCTGTGGTCTTGTCTGCCCAGGCCCCCTGATCCTCTGGCTCTTTCGTCTTCTGGGAGGGGCTGACTTGCCTGTGATGTGTAATGCTTCAAAGGAAGTCAAAAGGAAAACCAGAAAGGTCTGCTAACTCCTAATACTGCTCAGGAAAATGTTTTCTGAGGAGAATGAATACAACTTTGTGTCATGTTTTCCTAAAAACTGACCAAAAATGTGGTGTTAGTAATCTTGTGCAGATTTGAGTTTGTGCTTCTGATTATTTCCAACAAAGCCACTTTCCCTGGATCTTCGGGATGTTTTGTTTTCTTAGGCCTGGCCAGCAGATATTAGTGTCTCCCAAGATGGCGGTTCCTTGTGGCTTGTCTGACAGTGCTGACTCGACCATCCTTCCTCATCCTTGAGCTACAAAGCTGCTCTTCCTCGTCAGCCCCATGGCCAACAACCTGCACTTTGGCCCCGACTGACTTGTCTCACTTTGAGCTCTCAGTTAACGTTGTCCCAGGACTGTGTCCCTCTCTTCTACTCACTAGGACGGTGCCCCTTCTTAAAGTCACATAGGGCTGGTCACAGCCATTTCCCTGTGTGTGCAGGGAAAACTGACTTCCTTCCCCTTTCTCTCCCACAGACTTCCTCAGGTGCTGGATGCCCTTCAGGTAACAGCATGGACGCCTCTCCCTACTCCCTTCCCTCTGCACCTAAGGGCACTGCTTGGGGAGAAGGTCCCTTCTGATAGGGGTCAAGGCTGAATTCTGTCCTGTGACTTGGGCCTCTGCAAACCATCTTCAATAGACATTCAGGGCAGCACAGAAATACTCTGTGAAAATAGGCCATTAGTGCGTAGGAAAAATATTTTTAGCGGAAAAGCTGAGTTTTGCTCCCTCAGACTTTGTTCAGATGCTACCAAGCCTTTCCTCCCTCCTCTCCACTGCCTTCCCCTTCCTCTGTACTGCACGTTAGAGGACACCCCACGGTAGCAGCGGTCAGCACCTCCATCTGGGATAAGTTACCATTTCCAGGTCACTTGTGAACAGACAGCTCTAAGCAAGAATAGTTCAGCCCCTCACGGAGTTACTGAGAACAGAGCCACTGGCTCCGCTCTACCCACACCCAATATGTGCTGGGCGATTTACAAGTATTTCTTCCTGCGATCCACACGGCCACCCCGTATAAAAGGAGGCCTCCACACAAACATTCCAAAACCTCATTTTACAGATGCAGAAATACTGAGGAACGTGCCCAAGAACGCCCAGCCAGTAAGCCGCAGCGTGGGAGCAGGGCACGGCCGCCCCATCCTGACCCCTGCTGCACCCGGCGGACGTGGTGGTAGAGCGCCTTGTGCACGTAGGCGCTCAGCCGCCACTCCAAGTTCACCGTCCCAGAACGCTTGTCGTGAGAGTATCTTGTGGTCTGTCCAGAGACGAGTCCCTGCCCCGCAGTGGTCTGCCTCACAGCACACCGGCGGGTGTGAGAAGCACCCACGGGTTCCTGCAACTAGCCGGATCTCGGCCTGTCTCAAAGCACCTTCCCTCCCTCCCTCATCTTGTGAACACTGAACTTGTGTTCCTGGTTGGTCAGGTCTTTGGAGAAAGGCTGCAGAGCAGCTCTGCAGATGAGAATGAAGCTCCTCCCACGCCCCAGAAGCAGTGATGTGCTTCCGAGGCAGGACCTGGGGATCACGCGGGGGTGCACAAGCGGGCTGGCTCAGTGTTGGGTCACGGCTGAAGGGAGCAGGAGCCGGCAGCCCACCGCGGCTGTTTACCCCCGGCTCTTCTCGGCCTCGCTGCCGCCACCTAGTGACTGAGGCTGGCGTGGGTGCGGTGGTGTGGGTGGGACCCAGGGCCTTCTGGTGGCCCCACACCTGGTATATGAGCACACACAGAGGGGAGTGGAAATCCAGGTGAGGAAAGCAGAAGTGGGCAACCGCCCTCGGGTCGGTCCTGTCGGAACCAGAAGTCGGTGCTGAGGTATGTAAGCAATAAGGGGCCAAATGTCCCACTTGCCACTGCCCAGCGGTTTACAGCCGGCGAGGCGAGCCTGGGTCGGTCTGGGGCTCTGCAGGCACCTCCGCCGGCCCTGGAAACCTCGGGATGTGTGGCCAGCTCCTCCTCTCTTCCACACCCACTTCCCTCCACAGCTCAGTGGGGCAAATCCGAGTCCCGATGATGCAGAATGCGGTCCGACCTACTGAACACCTCTGCTTAGTGCAAACCGTCACCTGCTTCGCGGGAAACACCTACCTTCCTATGGGGCCACCGTCCTTTCCACGATCACTACCGAGCCCCGCACCTCCCAGGTCTGTCCCTCAACTGGAATGAAAAGGCCTCGCGCTTCTGCCCCCCAACGCCTGGCTTGGTGCCGTGCATCCAGCAGCCACAGTACCTGGCAGGTGCGTAAATGCACGGGCCTCATGGCATAAAGAGGAACGGTGAAGCCTGTTGTGAAAAGCAGCATCTGTTGGTTTGGGTTCAGTCCTATCACCGGCCAGCTGTGGGGGCAGCCAGCGGGCGTGAGAGCCCCGGCCGTTTCTCCAGAGCCAGCCTGGCGCAGTCACGGAAGCATCCTCCAACTCTAGGATCCCAAGGCACTCAGCATCTCCTGACCAGAGACCTCGCCCCGCCCCTGCCACACTGATTAACCAGGGTCGCCTTCCCTCAGATCAGACAAGCACTAGAAAAAGCTATATACAGTGCATATACAGAAAAAACAGGACACCCCCAGCAGACAGCAGCAGGAGCCCCAGGTACCCCGAGCCCAGCACGCAGCTGACGGCGTGGCCTCCATCCACGAGCTGGGCCACTACAGACGTGGCAGAACCCAGGCTCACAAAAGTCCTGTAAACTCCACACCGGTGATGAGGAAGCCGTTGGTTCCTGCCACACAGCAAAGACACCACCTCCCAGAGCCAGCGAGACCCCAGAGAAGCGCTCCGAAGGTAGTCCTTGCTGGCGTCGCTGCCTGCAAGCGTACAGAGTGAGTGCTCTTGGACTGACTACCTCCTGCTCTCCTAGCTGATCGGATCGCCCAGGAAGAAGGGTGGCACGGGGAGGAGGTCCCGTGGCTTCCCCGGTCACAAACTTCAGCTGCTCTTCTAGCTAAGGACAGCAGCCCACACCTGCTGTCCCACCCCGCCTCGGAGGTGGCGCCTCTTCCTTCACTCCTGCGTCTCCGTGGTCCACATTCCATCAGCCGCGGAGCACAAGGACACCGGGCCGCTGAGAGCTGTCAAAAGAGGCAAATGCTGGTCCACTGTCATTTACAAATTCAGAGAACACGGAGGAGAGCTGGAAATGATCTCGGAGACCAGCCCAACACCTCACTCTCTTTTCTCCTTTCACAAATGCCCTGGAGAGGTGACAGGTGTCCCAAATGACACGCAGGCACAGGGCTGAGTACAGGTCCACTGCTCTCTGCCTCGCCTCGCGCTGTGCCGAGGTTGCCGCCGTAGTAACTGGCACTGGGCACGCCCTGTGGACTGAGGCCACACTCACTGGCCACTCCAGCCTCACCCACAGCGCTTGTCCCAGGCTTTCCCATGTGAAGCAGTTCCCGCCAGCAGCAGCGTCGTGGCCTGCTGCACTTGGCACCACAGCCCTGGCCAGTCTCGAGAAGACTGTGTCCTAACCATCTAATTCTGGTACCTGCCCGTCTTTTATAGTGGTTTCTCCCTCGGGAATACCAAAGAATCTGTCCGGTGGGAGGTGGTGGGGTGGACCCATCTCCAGCGGCCAATGGGCTGTGCCCACTGGCACGGGCTGGGGAGCACGTGGAGGAAGCAGATTGGGCGGCCCATGGGCCATTTGGCCTAGGACCCCACGCACCTCTCTTCCTGCATCGGCCACACAGAAACCTCGGGGCTCAGAACGGCAGTGCTGTGTTTGGGTACCTCGGGACGGGTTCGCCCGGGCGGCCTCTAAGCGGTGCCCAGCACAGGGCACACAGAGAGGAAACAGCCTGCGGTGCTTCCCTTCTGGCCCAGGCGGCCGGTCTCCTGGATGTCCCGCCTCCCAGGCCAGCCACACGTCCTTGCTGAGTCACAGTCCGGAGGCTGCACACCAGACGTCTCCTCTCCGGTGTTCGGCTCCAGCACAGGGGCGGAGGCCTCCCAGGGGAGCATCTCCGGCTCCAGCCTGGCCACGCCGAGCCCCTCATCTCTGCTCTGCAGCTAACACGTTCCCCTCCTCGATGCTTTGCAGCTGCAGCCTCTGACTCGCCAGCGTGCGGCTGCCTCTGCAGCCCGTGAAGCCGGCCCCAGGCACGGTTTTCGCTGTGAACAGGACCCCTGGCAAAGCCTCCTCCCCAAATAAGTTGATTTTGGCTTCCGCCTCGATGGCTTTGGCCAAGCTGGCTGCGTAGCTGTCCAAGGACTTGTGTACTTCAGCTTTCACGTGGAGAATAGAGTTCCTGGCAGCTTCTGGGGGAGAGGCAGAAAGAGGTCAGTGAGCAGCCAGGCCCCGCGCTGTCCCAGGAATACACCTGCTGCTGCCTCACGCCGAGGAAGGAGGCCCCGGAGGTCGCCAGGCCGAGCCACGCACTACCTGGGAAGCCAGAGCTATTTTGTCTGGTTTTAGTTTCCTCGTCTGTAAGGAGATCTCGGCCAGGCACGGGGGTGCACAGCTGGAACCCCGGCACTCTGGGAGACTGAGGCAAGCGCATCACAAGTTTGAGCCCAGCCTGGGCAATTTAGTTGAGGCCTTGGCTAAAAATATGAAGAAAAGTCAGGAATGTAGCTCAGTGCTAAGGCCCTGGTCTGTGTGTGGGAGATGCGTGTGTTACTTTATAGGGTTACTGTAATTAGTTCTTTGGAAAAATATTTAGCCCGGGTCTGTCTTTTAGAAAAGTCTTAATAAAAACTCACTATTAATGCTAATCACAATTTTTATAGTTTTGAAAGAGTTCTCTGTTCTACTTCCCTGGAAGAGCATAAAAATGTGCAGCTATAAACTTGCACCCCTACACTGCGTCTCTCCTCTCCAGAACCTCAGGGTTGGAAGTGACATTAAAGGTCCAAGCACCCCACGTAGGATAGGACGACAGCCAGAATGAGGTGGGGAAGGGAGGTGGCTCTTCAGGGTCACACCGTGCCCTATGATCCTGAGCCTCTCTGCCTATTTTTCTGGCTATCAGGGGACAAATTTCTGGAGAGCAAGACGTCGCAGAACAGCTCTCCAGGAGGTAGAGCGCGGAGGGATGCTGGGTAGTGCCGCCCCCTGCTGGTGACTTGCTCTCAGGCCTGCAGAGAGGCTGCCTATGCCCCTGATGTGAGGGGTCGGCCTCCATCCTGCCCAGATGGCCCTGTTCCGTTCATCTTTTCCCTGAAAGGACAAAGCCTGAGAAGCTGCCGGCCCACACCCCGCTCTCAGATCAGCTTTGCCCTCTGGGGCTCCTCTCCCTTGCTTATCGGCTCTGGGAGGCAGTGGTGGAAGAGATAAGGTTAACTATGAACAAAAACTCTGGCAGGCCGTATTGATGTTCACATCTGGTGCTTCACTCACGTCTCAGACGTGCTGGTGGCCACCCCCAGCCGGGTGACAGGGGGGAAAGAGACAGCCCCAAGCGCCAGAAGACAGGGACCACAGCAGGACTCTAGTGTCCTTGTGGCCAGCTTTGGGGTGACATTCAGTCGCAGCTTTGGCCTAGGAGCAGATGGGCTGAGAGCGGCAGGTTCAGATTCGTGACTGCACACCATCCGTAAAGGAAACAGACCGCAGAGGGCCATCAGATGGACCCCGGGGAGGAGAGGGGGTCACACGCATGCACGCTGCCTGCTATCGGTGCCTAGGGACGCGTGAGACCCGTGGGCTGGGAGTTTCGGGGCGAGCACCGCCGCGATGTGCAGGGCCCCTTTCACTACATCCTCTGAAGCCATCGCTACAGAAACCAACCTTTGATTTGTTCCACTTCGTCCTCAAACGTCACCGAGCTCCTCCTCTTGGGTGGGCATGCGCAGTGGGAGGGCGCGTTATCGTCTGACGTCCAGTCCTCCAGCAGCATCACGTCTGTTCCTGAGACAAGGGCCGAAGTGCTGTGCGGCCTCCTCCCCACCCACCCTCCAGCCCACACCCAGGGCGCCCTGCCGACCCAGACCTCCACCCGGGCTGCTACGGGGTGCACAGAAGGAGGGAGGGGATGGGCCCAGTGAATGCGAGATCCTATCTGCAGTTATTCTGTCTCACCCTGCATTTCTACCACCATGGCTAAAATATACTGAGCTATAGAAACGTGAAAAACTAGCAAATTTGAAGTTCTTTGGGGAGCTACAAAGGAATGAAAAATGTACCCCTGAAAGTGGGGAAATAAAGGCAGGAAGTCCTGTCAGAGAACTAAGTGGAGCAGGCCATGAGAGGGACGGGACCCCAGCCTTGTTCTCGGTGTCCAACTTTCAATTCATCGAGGCCTCCGTGCTCAGGAAATCAGGGACACCAGGAAGCCTGGGCACCCTCCTTTGGAGCCCCTGCCAGGCGTGATCCCGTGGCTGAGACACAGGCCAGACCCGGGCAAGTGCAGACACAGGTCCCTGGCGGGTTGGTTCACCTCGCAGTATCCGTGTCTGCAATGGGTGCCCTCGACAGCCTAGCTCACGGGACCCCGACTTGACACACGTCGAGGTTCAGTGCTGTGCGTGGCACCAGGGGCCACACCAAAGGAGTCTTTACTCAGCGGGGCACCATTCACAAGCGCTGGGCGAGGGCTAACACTCGGGTCCGTGGGGACCCAAAGCCCACATTTTCTTCTGCCTACAGTGCTGGCCTTGTCCCCATCACTCCCGACTCCCTGTCCCCAGTCACACACTCTGTGGGCACGGGTAGCATTCGCTGTGTCCACAGGTGCTGGGAACAGGCTCTGGTGTGGTGAGGGGAAGAGTGGAGCCATGCACTTCTGGGCGCTGAGCTTCCGGTGGGCTCTGTGCAGGGGGCCGAGCAGTGCCTCACAGCCACGGGGTCTCCTCCTTCCTAGCTGCCCCGTGCATGGGAGTATCTCCACCACCACCCAGACCAGAAGCTCAGGGTTCAGAGGGGGATGGAGCAGCTTGCCTGGGACCCCACAGCTCCTAACAGGCTGACAGGAGATGGGGAACCAGGCAGGTAGACCCCAGGGCCTGGCTGCCCCAGTGATTTTTACCAAGTATGCTTGAAAAATATGGTGTGTGTTTAAATTTTTAAAAGTTTGTTACAGTAAAAGACACACTGTCATGAGTGCCCTCAAAATACTTCCTCTCCCTTCTGACACACTTATCCCACTGTTGTTGCAACTCTCTGAAGCAGTTCTGGAAGGCTTCTTTCCTGAGTGTCTTGAATTGATTCAAAACATTTACCTTTCGCATTCATTTTGACTTTAGGGAAGAGGCAGAATTTGCTCAGTGCCAGGCCCAGTGCATGAGACAGATGAGGACACACCGTAATGTTTTAATCTGACAGAAAATGCTGCAGATGTCTGGCTGAGGGGTGCTCATAAAATATGGTGAACGTTTAAACGGAAAAATGTATTATGGTAAAAGACCCAGTGCCATTAATCCCCCTCAGAATATTCAAAATTACTCCCTTATTTCAAACACTAATTCCATCACTCTTGGCAATGTCTTTTACTGTAGAAAGTTTCTGAAAGGTAAACACTCACTGTATCTTTCGATCGCTGCTTGTGTAAGAGTGCCAGTCTTTTTAATTTTAATGTTTCAAAGGCTCTTCCTGACTTCCAACCTGAGAGCAGCACTCTCCGTGTGGTAGGGAGAACGGAAACGGAGGCGCCTGTTTGACAGTGGAGGAAACTGAGGCACAGAAATGCTAAGGCCAGGACTGGAGAGGCCTTGCATACCTTGGGAGCTGTCTGTCTGTCCCGCTGCAGCTGGACATCCCATGACACAGGTGAGAGAGGCTTACAGAGCAAGCTTACCTGAGTCCTGTGAGCAGCTGAAGCCGGTGTCCCCAGTGCTGCTGCTGTGCCCCAGGGGCTGTGCGCCGGCCATGAGCGCGGTGAGGTGCGGGGACAGGCCCAGGTCTGAAAGGCAGAGTCGGCAGTGACAGGCGGCCCCACCCACCCAGTTCTGTCTCCCCGCCGCCCTGGCCTCTGCCCTCCATTCTGCTTGCTTACTTAGATTTATTTTTATTTATTTTGCAGTACTGGGGCTTATACTCAGGGCCTTTCTACTGAGCTTGTCCCCAGCCTCCCTCATCCCTATTTTTGTTTTTAATAATTTACTTTGAGACAGGTCTAAGTTGCCCGGGTTGGGCCCAAACTTGGGGCCCTCTGGCTAGAGTGCTAGGATTACCACATTCAGCTCATTCTTTCTGTTGTCCCTTGTGTGGAAAGAGGGGAGACTTCGGAGGCCAGGTCAGGACCCCTGATCTCTCCACAGAGGAAGCCCTCCTAATGCCAACAGACCCCAAAATGGCAGGAGGACACCCTCGAGCAGTCTTGTGGGGAGGTCTTCATAAAGTCATGGTGGATATAACCCCTTGCTTCCCTCTCACAGTCCTGCTTGTGTATCAAAAGGGAATTTTTCTTTATTTATATGGTACTAGGGATCGAACCCAGGGCCTTTGCACTGAGCTACATCCCCAGACTTTTGTTTGTTTGCCTGTTTTAAGACAAGGTCTTGCTAAGTCAACTAAATTGCCCGGCTAGGCTCAAAGTTGCAGTCCTTCCTGCCTCAGCCCTCCGGAGTGCTGGGACTACAGGCCTGTGTCATCGTGTCCGGTTCCAAGGGGAATTTTTAAAAGAGGCTCAAACCCCAAAGGGAGAGAAAACTGGGGGAAGCTGTGGAGCAGATGGATGACGATGACACGGGCCCAGGAAAGCAAGCTGGGGAGGAGGCTGGACAGAGGCCCCCAGAGCTCAGAGACCTGAGGCCCAGGGGTCTCTGCAGGCACCTGGACCCTCGACTGCTCCTCCCCATCCTCAACTGCCAGAGACGGCAGAGAGCGTGACCCGGGGGCCCAGCCATGAAGACACCAGGCATTCCAGAGGGCAGAAGTGACAAGGCAGAACGCCGCGTGTTCAGCCCTCGGGAGGCGGTGGCTGATCGGAGATGCCACTGGCACACACACGGGGCACACGGGTCCAGGGCATCGAGCAGCTGCGCCTTACTATGTAACTAATGGAGCCGTGACATTCAAGCCACCGGTTTGGTTGTGATACACGTTTTGTGAGGGTGTGTGACATTCAGTAGGGTACTATACATAAGATACAGCAAATCTGGAAAAGACTTATTTCTTTAATAATCTCTATAACTGAAAATAAGTTACAATCGTGTTTTAGTCGATGATACATGCAGATCTGGAGGTTGTTTCGTTTTGCATTTCAGCATGTTGGTAGTGAGTGTGTTTCTCAGGTAACTTTTGGACAGTGACCTCCCAAGGGTTAAAATCGGATGCTGACCCTTGCCCCACTCAAGCTGGGCTGGCGGCTGGAGATCTCTTCCCCAGAAAACCAACCAGCCGTACAGGTACGGGGAGCAGCTGACGGGGAACTGGCCCCGCTGGACCACCCTGCGGCCCAGAAGCTGGCCCGCCATCGCCAGTTGGCCCCAGGCTGCCCAGCACTCACCCTGGATGGAAGGTTGGGATGGCCCAAGTGCCACCAGACAGGAAGGACAGGCGCCAGCCAGGGGTGGCGGGTGGAGGGTGGAGGGAAGATGGGTCACTGAATACCCTCCTGAAGCCGGAAAATGACGACGCCATAAAGAAGTGCTGGAGCTCCAGGAAAGGGGACATGGACATAAAAAGCTCTTAGCCAATTAAGCAGGGGGGGGGTCAGATTCCTCGGATCTCAGGAGGAAGAGCTACTGCCTCACAGATTTAATGACGGCTGCTGTTCCAACGTGTACCTCCTGTCTACGGTGGTAGAGACTGAATCAGCCCCAGGGCAGCCATGCCGGGCAGGGGGCCTCAGGAGGGCTGAATGTCCCAGCCACAGAGGTGGCTTGGGGGCCTCAGGAGTGGGCTCCTGTCCTCTTGCCCTCACTGTCCACCTTCCCCAGTGGGAAGACACAGCACAGAGGCCCTCGCCAGCAGATGGTCTCTGGACTGCCCAGCTTCCAGGATCATAAACCAAATAAACTTCTGTTCTTGATAAATCCCTCATCCTCAGGTATTTTGTTGCAGCAGCAGAAAATGGACTAAGACAGTGAATGACAGCAATAAAGGATGATCTTGATTCTCCTGTAACACTCCTGACAGAAGACCCCATTTATCCAGTGTTTCTGAGGGTACAAGGTGACAGGACACTCCTTCCTTCCCTGGAGCCAGGAGGAAATAGGGAGGAAGACCGGGCAGGCACGGGAAGTTTCGCCCAGAACTTCCTTCCATCCCTCTTGGGAATCCATAAGGAGCTGTGTTTTTACTTCCCTCTGTGCTGGGCGTTGGTTCCAGGGCTGGGACCACGAAGACCCCAAACATCTCCTCTACATCCGGCCACCTGCTTTGTGGTCCTAGCCTAAAACTCAGCCGTGACCAACCAGAGGCCCGGCCTGGGCAGTGGAGCCTACAGGGCCACCCCCTGCCAGCAGGGCTGGCGCAGGCCACACTGGGATCTGGACAGCAGCTCTGAGGCTGCCGCAGAAGCCGGGAACAAGCTTCCCTCTCTCCCTGTGGACGCTGCTACAGAACAGACAGCTCTCCACGGTGGGGCAGGCATGCTGAGGTAACTGGGGGCCCTCGCGGGGCCACAGGAAAAGCATGGAGACGCAGGGGAGGAAAACTCAAGGCTCCAGCTCCCCCTCCCTCCTTCCAGCCAAGACAGCTCGAAGAAGACCTTCCAGGGGCATCTCCCTCTGAGAAAGGAGACAGGTCCTCCTCCCCCGGGGACCGGAGCTCCGTCCCCAGGGAGGGCGGCGTGTGGCCTGGCTCTCAGGTGGGCTCTGTCAGGTGCACGGCAGGTCCTGCAGGCTCCTCCGCAAGCTCCTGCCCCTTAGACTGGCAGCAGCCACTGGTCAGCTTTGGGTCTGAGGGGCCGCATCCCCAGAGCACCTGTCAGCATGAAGCTCACCTTCTGGACCTGGAAGCCAGGGCTGCCACCCCACGAGTGGTGCCCCAGCACCTCCCAGGGGCCCCAAGACTCCGCTCCCAGAGAGCCCTCAGGACTCTGCTGATGAGACCACAGAAGCAGAAGGTACTGGTGGCCAGTGATACCTGGCACTCCATGGAAAGCTTCTCTATTCAGGTGCACAAAACAGGAAAATCAAAATCCACTGATTATGGCTGAAATCCGCCCTGCATGAAAGAACCGCTGTCACGTGCTTAGACTGTGGGCATCCAATCTGCAGGGAAGCTCAGGGACTCTGGGAATTCTGCTCTGTTTCTGCCAAAAAGCACTGTTTTAAGGAAGCTAATGATCGCATTTTCTAATGCCCATGCAAACAGACAAACACCACCCAGAGCCTCCAGAGCATTCCTTGCTGGAGGTGTGCAACTTTTAAGGCCCCTGTGTCCCCAAAGGTGCCGCTCACGGCAGGGGAACCGACCTGCGTTTGGAAGCAGCCACAGATCAAAGCCCTGCTCACAGACGGTGAGCCGTGGTGGACAGGCTCATCCCTCCGTCAGGAAGGCAGTGGGCATTCCTGGCTTGGGTGGCACGGGGATCGGCCCCTACTTGGGCCTTGCTCCCCACACTAGTGCCTGATGCTGCCGCCCGTCCTGTGGTCAGGCCCTTCGGGGAGGGACAAGGACTCCACCCTGGAGCTGGCCGCACCCCACGAGCTCTCCCACCCAAAGGATCCCACCAGACTGCTTGCTCCCTAACTGAGAGGAGACGCCGGCTGCTGGCCTAACCTCGGCTGGTGCTGGGGCCGGCTCTACCAGCCTCGAGAAATCAAGGCCAATCCCCAGCGACTGGCACGGAAGTCTTGGCAAGAAACAAATGTTTCTTTTCATTCTATCTTCTCATTCTTCCTCCATTCTCTCTCCTTTGTTTTTTCCTTCCTCAATCCCCACTTTGCCAGAATGGACAGCATCTATCATTTTTGGCCCGGAAGACAACTGACCACAAAATCCGGGTATGTTCATCAGAGAAATGGAGCCAAAGGTGGAACATGGTCCTGGCTTCCAAGTTCTACTTGGAAACACGGACTTGTAAGTGGCAGGGGTAGGTGTTTCGGTGGGTTTAAATACTGGGATGCAGAGAGAATGTTTTATTTTTTTATTTCTATGATCAAAATAAGAAGTCCCAGACTTCCTTCCTACAACTGGAAATAACACTCCACCAACCCATGAACTCCATCAGGGAGGCTGGCGAGTGTCCCTGCCACGTGGAAAAGGTTGTCTGTCACCTCTGGGCCCCCAGTGTTTAGAAGTCATTAGCCCCGCCCCTCCTCGAGAGGCGTACAGAACCCCCAGCTTCCTAAGGGGAACCGTGAACTAGACAGTCTGACGAGCAGCCAGCGCCATCTGGCAGAGGTTAGGGCTGCGGTGTGCAGGTGACGCCCTCCACACCTTCCATCGAGCATGGGCAGGGACGGTCGCCTTCAGCTGTGGTCCAACTATGCTGCAGCATCAGGTGCTGAGGACCAGAGCCACCTGTGCAGTCTCCAGCTGTCCCACGGCACTGATTAACCACTACAGAGAGACTGCACCCCTGAGCTGGAGAAATCTGACAGACCCCCCCTTAACCAAGGGACAGGCGACAGATGTGCACCAGCGGATCCACCCAGCCCTCGCCCTCAGGCATTCTTGCCAAAAACAAAACATGTAGCCTCATTCTAATCAGAAGAGAGCATCTGAGGCACACCCTACAGAACTCTGGCCAGCTCTGCAGGAAAGGGTCAGAGGAGGGCTGGGCTGGGACTTGCCCTGCATGCATCAGGCCTTGGCTTTGCTCTTGTGCTCTGCTTATGCAAGAGGGCGACACCAAGGGAGGCCCTCTGTGCTGCTTTTCCAACCTCCTATAAATCCAAAACCATTTCCAAATAAAAAGTTAAAAAAGAATAAGTCTAGTCCCCGTGTAAAGCCATGGTTCCGCTTGAGTCTCATCAAAAGTAGGGAGACTGACTCCGAAGAGCTTCGGCCACAAGGCAGTGACATCCCCGTGTGGGCTGAGGTGGGACACCGCCCTCCCCCAGGTACCAGAGACTGGGAGGAAAGCCCCGCCCGACACAGACTGGAGGAGGGATGCAGGAGGAGAGAGTGCTGGGCAACAGCCACACTAACAGGAGGATGTGGGGGTGCCCTGCCTGAGTCCTCAGAATGCCCACTGGCCTCCCACCAGCACGGCCTGGAACTGCCGCGTGAAGGAGAGCAGCCTGGACCTCACAGCGCCTGCTCTTGGTGCCCCCGCCCCATGGCGATCTGTGCTTTCTGCTGCCCTGGGCCACTGTCAGTCAGTACTCCCGGTGCACAGGCCAGAGCCACTGAGCCCGAAACCCCAGGAAAGTTCCGCCCTGGGCCGGGAAGCCCTTTCCTCCCAGGCGCCCACGTTACCTGTGATCCTGTTGGAGATGCTGAAGAGCCGGGACGTCCTCTGTCGCTGCACAAACGGCTCGCGGTAGTACCGGTCCCCAAAGCACATGCCCAGGAGCTCCTTGCGGACCGTCTTGTTCCAGAGGCCATAAATCAGGGGGTGGCAGACGGCGCTGGTGAAGGACAGCCATGTGGCCCAGGTCTCCAGGGTCGGCGAGACGTAGTTCTTCCCCCAGAGCGCCTCGGAAGTGATGACGACCATGTAGGGGCCCCAGGTGACCATGAAGGCGCCGAGCACCACCAGGATGGTGACGAGGGCCTTGCACTGGTTGGCCGAGTAGACCACGCCCTGAAAGGCGTTCCTCCGGCTGCCCGACGACGAGGTGGAGGTGCTGGAGTTCTTCCTCCCGCTCCTCTGCGCGTCCTCCTCCGCGATGACCACAGCGCCACAGTGCACCTTGCGGGCCTTGACCCGGGCCACGCGGAAGATGAAGCCATAGCACACCAGCATGACCGAGAAGGGGAACAGGCCGCACCAGATCTGCCAGAAGGCGGTGTAGCCCGGCTCCCGGTGCCAGGCGGCCACGCACATCCACTTGAAGTCGTCAAACTCCACCGACGGCCAGCCGAACAGAGGGGGCAGGCAGCCGATGAGGGAGTGCAGCCAGATGTAGACCAGCGCCATCACCGCCCGGTTCCCTGTGATCTTCATGGGGTACACCATGGGGTACAGCACGGCATAGTAGCTGGGAAGAGGAGAGGAAGCAAGAGGAGTCAAGGGACAGAACAGACCAGGATGGGCCCCTGCTTTCCCGGGCGGGGTGGTGGCTTCCAAACACCCCAGACAGCTGTTCCCCTCGGAAGGGCTCTTGGGCAAGCAGCCACTGGACACCAGCAAGGACACAGAGCTCGGACAGCCGTTTCCAAGTCGCCTCCCGCCCTGTAATTGGGGGTGCGGCTGCCCCAGAGGCCTCCCCAGAGGCCCTAAGGGATCCCATGCTTAGTTCAGTTGCTGATCAGTTACCAGAGGGCTCATTAAGAATCAGAGTGGGGGGCCAGGGATTTAGCTCAGTGGTTATGAGCTAAAAAAAAAATCAGGACGATGTCCAAATACTACTGGCTTCACTCCCGCCGTGGACATTTACTGCGTGTCAGGCACGGCCAGGTCCTGGAGGCACAGGTGAGAAGACAAGGGCCAGAGGGACACAGGAGCAGGGGTGCCAGCTGGGCGAGGGAAGGGCTGTGGGCGGCAGGTGGGCCGTTGGCCCCATTTCGCAGATGAGGACTCTGAAGCCGAGAGAGGATGAATCACCAGCTGCAACTGGTGCAAGAAACAAGACAGAAACCCAGGCAATCTGCGTGTACGGTGCCCAGCCCTACGAGCCGTCCTGTCCGGAGTCCCTGGACCAAGGGGTGCTTCCCATGGCCTCGGCTGTGACCAAGGAGGTCAGCAAGAGTTGGCAGACAGGACAGGAGGGTCACAGCAGGCTTCCTGGAGGATAACACTCCAGGCTGAGGTCTCGGAAGGTCGGGGGCCCTGCTCAGGACCTGGCGGACAGAAAGCTGCCTCGGCAGGGTGTGGAGGTGCTGAGGCGCACAGGGAAGCCGCGCAGTGACCCGAGTTTACGTCTGCAGAGGCCCCACAGTCCCGGGGAAGAAGCAAGCCTTGGACAGAGGTCCTGCTGTCTACTGGCTGTGACCCCGGGAGCTGATTTAACCTCTCGGAGCTTTACTTCCATCTTCTGTGAGGTGGAGGTTTTAGAACCTGTGTCCCAGGTCTGCTCCTCGCTCGTGCTGCCCACCAACTCTTCAGCACCCTCTGCAGGACCAGGGCCCCCACCACGCTCTGCCCCTGCCGAGCTTCCACGCCGTGTCCCGCAGGGACAGGGTCCTGGGCCCTGGGGGCACCCAAGCTGCCAAAGGCAGCCTCCTTCCCTGCCGGGCGAGCAGCCCAGGCGCGGAGCTGTGTGGCACCAACCCAGCAAGTGACGTGTGAAAGGAGCTTGCGAGCAGGGGAGGAGCCTCTGGACAGGTTTCCTTCACAGCTAGGAAGACACAAGGCCAAGACGTCCTCTCTTCCCCTCTGAGGAGCATGCAGTGCCGGGACCTCAGGACTGCAGGGGAGGTGCCCAGGCTGGCCACCTGTTAGCTGCTGAGCATCCTCTGGCCGGCCCCGGCCCCGCTCATAAAAACAATCATGATTTATTAATAAGCTGTCCTCCGACAGATTGACTTCCGGCCAGTCTCAGCACCCATCGTTACGGCCAGACTGGGTGGTAAGACTTCTCCTTTACTGCGACCAAAGTTACCACTGTGGTTTGTCTCTCACTCCCTCAGGCTCGGGTATGGGCAGCTGCCACTGGATGTGACTGTGATTTCTTCTTCCCAAGTTCAGAGGGAGTCAAAGCTGGGGAGGCTGAGTGCCAGCCACAGGCCTGCCCAAACCCGCTGTGGGTTCCTTTCAGTTCTTCTGTGGGGTAGAGACAAATTTATATACACTGAAATGCCCAAGTCCACACCACTATCAAAGTATATTCCCCACATCTTCCTACCACAACTGGGTTTAAATATTTTGAACTGTAGACTCAAAACTGTTTGTTGTTTGTTTTGTAGTGCAGGAACTGAACTCAGGGTGTAATGCATGCTAGGCAAGTGCTTTGCCACTGAGCTACAGCTGCAACCCAAAACTGCCCCCCACAGCATGATTCCACACATATAATACTGAAAAACAGGCACACACTGGCTCTCCAGCTTACGCACTGGGGCAGGGGCTGGAGATGGGGGGGGGGGGGTTCAAGGGCTTCCAGGGGGCTGGTATTGGGGTCTAGGTAGATAGGGGTGCCCAGTTTGTATACATTCATCAAATTGTCCTTTTAGAATATGTACAGTTAGCCAGGTGTGGCAGCACCCACCTATAATCCTCGCACTTGGGAGGCTGAGGCAGGAGGACTGCCGTAAATTTGAGGCCAGTGTGGGCTATATAGTGAGTTGAAGCCCAGCCTAAACTACATAGCAAGACCCAGTCTCAAAAAGACAAAAAACAAGGGCCGGGGATTTAGCTCAGCAGTTCTGGCATCTGCCTCGAAAGCACGAGGGCCCAAGTTCGATCCTTGGTACAAAAAACAAAAACGTGAAGTTTTCTGAATGTACACTGTATAATAAAACTTAGATTAAAAACAACAGCCCCAGCATCATGGTAAATCTCCAAACTCCTATTTTAAAAGGACATGTCATTTAGGCCTAGCTTCTCGTTCAAAGGAGAGGGAAGAACAGAAGCAGCTCCCCACCCCCAGGCTGAGCAGCTTCTTTCGCCTCCTGGACTCCTGTCTGGGGAGGCTGTCCCACCTGTCCTCCACTGACGCATTTTTAGACACCTGCTCACACACAATCTTTTGGCCCAAAAGCAGCTTTAATGATGTCACGTGCAACCGAGCAGTGGGAACGTGGGAAGGGAGGGGCTCCAGATGCGTTGCTCTCGGCCATATGCCAACCACTGCAGTAGCGACCTGTTTTTGTAAGATGTCTTCACCAAAAGCAAACAAAATCTAAGCTGACTACAGCCATCTCCTGGTGAACACATTCACTCAGTCTGAACAGCCTCCTGGAGGAACCAGTGACTGCCATACAGCAAACCGTCCCGTTGCTCTAGCTACTTTCAAGTGTTATATGCTATTTTTAGAGCTCCAGATTCATCTGCCACAGTGTGGTATGAAAATAGGAGAAATATTTTTAATGGGCCTGGCGCCCCGGCAGTGTCACAGCCAAGCCGGAAGCGAGCGTGTGTTACAGCCGCACGTCTGGGAGTCGACTTCTGCACAGCGGCACCGCTGTGGACGCCGGCCTGGCTGGCTCGGCTTCCCCTCAGCCGGGTCAGGACGCTGACCTCCAAATGGTGACTTCCACTCCCGTCAGTCCTTCTTGTAGATTCTGCCTCGTTCTCTTCTTATGGAGCTACAAGACGGACTCTGTAAGCTCATCTCTCCAACTGGTGTGACGGACTTCTTTCTCTCCTCTTCTTTTCTTTTTATGTGGTTTTGGGGATCAAATCCAGACCCTGCACGTGCTAGGCAAACCCTGAGACAGCCCTGAGGGATTTCTTGCCTAAGATTCCCAGCTGGGACTGATTCTGTCCCCTAGGGATATCTGGCAACAGTGTCACCGTAGGGGGTGTCTGACATCCGGGTGAGTGGAGGCCAGGAAGGTGCCAGAGAACCTGGAGGGCGAGCCAGCGCCTCCCCAAAAAGGACGGCCTGGAGGGAAGGCCACAGTGCTGGCGGAGAAACCCTGAGGCTCCCTGAGGCTTGACAGACAGCACTGACTTCGATGGTGCAGGCTCTGGAGGCACAGGACTGGGCGGTTTACCTGACAGCCAGGAGCCTTAGGTAAGAGTCCTCAGGGCTCATGGGCTGCTGGGAAGGTTGCTGAGCGAATGCTAGCAGCCAACACAGTGCAGAGCCTGCCCCTGGCACGTGAGAGCTAAGATCACAACCACAGCCACGGTCTCTTTCCCCCTACTCCGAATAACACTCCTGTCTCCTCCCTCCGGGCCCACCTGTTACTCCTCCTCCCACTGACTTAGCTTTACGCCTGCCTTTTCTTCCCTCTCTCCCTCTCCCTCTCTCGCACACTTGACACACAGGAGCTGTCCAGTCGTTGTGTTTTTCATCTCCAGGACTGACTAGCAATCAAAAGCAAACTGCACCTGCCCCTCCAATACCTGCACATGCGCAGCGCGTGCATGGCCTCCTCAGCAAGATCTGGCCACAGCACTGGGACGTGCCTCACTCCTGCAAGAGGGGACCCACTGTCTACCAAGGAGGCCTTGGCATTGTGTCCTGGGGCAGCATCTTCCCCCCCACTTGCAGCTCCGGCCCTGGGTGGCCCTGGGTGGCTGTTTGTGTCCAGCTGTCAGAGACCACAGCATCTCAGTCACTCCTGCCAGGGTCTCTTTTCCTCTCCTCTGCACTCACAGGGGGCCTTAAACACATGTGCATCAGGTCCAGGGGTGCGGCTGCGAAGTAGCCCGGGCAGTGTCTACCTCCCCGCCCTGTGACCTCCCCAGCACGGCCCCCGGTCTTGTTCGGCTATGGGGGTCTCACCCCGAGCACTGCGCCAGGCCCCAGTGAGGCGCTCAGTGACTGCCGGCCAAAGGAGTGACGTGCGAGGGACCCCTCAGCCTTCGGGGACCTGTGCGACCCTCTGCTGTGGAGGACCCAGCTCAAGCGCTCCTCTCCCTGGAGCACTGCCGACCCCGCGTCAGCGCAGTGGCTGGTGTGGCGACTGGGACGGCTATTTCTGTTTGTTTCTTCTGTCATGAGCCATCCCCTGGCGGGCAAGGATGTGTCCGTCCTACTTGTGTTTGCATCTTACCACCCCCAGGTTTCGCAGGGGGCCTCCCAGAGTAGATGCTCAGCAAATACTGCAGAGGCGAGGCCAGCCCTGCCAGAGGAGCACGGTGAGGCGTTCAGCACGCCGCGCGCCTGCTGGTGAAGAATTGCTTTGTCGCTGTGCAGAGGGGCCGGGGAGCCATCTGCAGCCTCCTGGAGCGCTCTGGCCTGATCCGCTGAGCACTCGCTCTCAGACAGCTCTGATCCACGACAGGAAGGGATGCTCCTAAAGTAATGTTTTTGTTTTTTTTGTCAGTATTGGGAACTCAACCCAGGGCCTCTGCACTGAAAGGCCCCAGCCCTTAACTAATTTCTTTTGTTTTTTTTTAATTTCAAAACGGGTTCTCACTAAGTTGCGGAGTTTCCCAGGCTGTGCTCAAACTTGCCATCCTCCTGCCTCAGCCTCCGAGAGGGCTGGCATGATAAGTGTGTGCCACCGTGCCCAGCTAAGAAGTAACACTGGCCTTAAAACATTCTTTTACACTATTCTTCTTCACTATCAACAAACTTCCAAACTCTTTGTTCAGTGTTACATTCTCAGTCTTTACAGGATACTGACCACTGGCTACTGAACAAACATCTGTAAAACTTCCTGAGGGGTAACCTGACTCTTCTACACCAAGAACTCTGAACGTGTAGTATTTATTCCTACTGAAAACGCAGTGATTCTGCAGATAGGCGGCTCCTCATGGTGCTCTACAGAGCCCCTCAGTGAAGCCACCTAAATCCAGCCACAGGGCCCGAAACTGGTTCTGCAGGACAGAGCCCCACATAACCACGGGGATGGCGCAGAACATCTGAGGAGGGAGGAGCTGCTCACGGTCACAGCACTAAAACCACATGTCCCACGGGCTTACTTCAAAGGTTTACTGCAAGGCCAGGGATTTAGTTCAGTGGTGCCGCCGCCTGCCTCACAAGTGCAAGAACCCAAAAAAAGGTTGACTGAATACAACTGTAAGGCACTGGAGGTAAATGCACTAAAGCCATAACCAGGGATTGCCCCTGGTTAGTTATGAGAGCTTCTGTGTCCCTCACACCACCGGAACAAGCAAAGCCATCCAGAGAAGCTCACTGATGCACTCTGTCCCGCGGCTTTGTTTGTCTGCACTGCCCCACAGAGCCCAGGGAGTCCAGCTGTGGGTGCGGGGAGCTATGTTCCAAGTGCACAGTGCGCCTCCTGCCCTTCAGCTGAGTCACTGTGGTCCCCGAAGAGCTACCTCCCTGGCTCAACCCCTCCGTGTTCCCTGACTCATTTCTGGAAAATGTCACAGAGCTGGCATCTACAACCCACCCCGCCCTGGCCCCTGACGTCCAACCCTTGCCTGGGACAAGTGAAGTGAACACCAGCAAAACCCTAGTAAAAAGGGGTTGGAAGGTGGCTGCCTGGGCCCGGAGACCTGTCTGACTCAATCAACAAACCAGCGAGGGACTCTGAGGAGCCTGCGAGGCACACTGAGAGCACAGTGGTGAAGCCACACTGAAGTCAAGCAATTCGGGATTTGAAAGCTAGGTGTGGTAGTGCACGCCTGGAATTCCAGCACTCTGAGGGCTGAGGCAGGAGGGTTGGGAGTTAGGGCCCAGCCTGGACAATAGCAACTTGCTGAGAGTCTGTCTCAAAAAAAAAAAGGGCTGGGGTGTAGCTCACTGAAAAAGCCCCAGGGTGAGTCCCCAGGCCAGGAAAAAAATAGCACTCAGCCCTTCCTGGATGCCACTGCCTTTCCTCCCTGGGTGTCTTCCCTCTCTGCTCTCTCTCCTGTCTGGCTGTAGAGAAACAACGGGGCTCCCATCAAGGATCCAGCCTCCAAGCCGGGCCCAGACCAGAGCAAGACACCGAAGGCCCGCATGGGGAAGGAAGAGCGACTGAGTCGGAAGACCCGGACCCACCTCCTCCTGTGACACCCACCTTCTTCCGCTGTCTCATCTATAAGCGATGGAGCCTCTTTTTAAAAAGCTGAAAGTGCAATTATGCATCACTGTGCTACTGTTTGGTGATTTTTGCTACTGTGCAGACACCAGAGGGTGCCTATGCAAAGCTAGAAGGTACAGCCTACCCCACCTGGCCCTTCAGAGCTGTCAGGGATACAAGCAGCCCACTGTAGCACTGCCCTAGGCTCTACGGTATGTATCATGGTATATGGCACAGGTTCCCAGACCCCAGGCTGCAGACTAGTACCGGTCTGTGTCTTGTTAGGAACTGGGCCACACAGTGGGGGCGAGTGCCGGGCCAAGGAGCACAGTTTCATCCGCGTAAGGACACGAGACAGGCAGCAGAGCTGGTCGGCTCACCCTCCTGCAGCACAGGCCCAGACCCTCCCGAGGACCCAGACCGGAGCTCTCGCACCGCGTCATCCTCACGCACTCACGCTCAGCCCGCTTACCGATCTATGGCGATGACCCCCAGGGTCAGCATGCTGGCTGAGCTGATGAGCAGGTACAGGAGGGCGGAGAAGTTGCACCAGACCACACCGAAGATCCATTCCCTCCGGATGGAGCTGGTCACCACGAAGGGCAGCACCAGCACGGACAGCAGGAAGTTGGACAGGGTCAGGCTGAAGACAAACTTGTTGCTGAGGGTCAGGAGGTAGGACTTCTTGTACAGGGTGACCACGATGACCAGGTTGCCCAGGCAGACGGACACGGTGATGATGATGATGACGACGAACTCCGTGACAACGCCCCCGGCCCCAGCCTCCTCAGCAGTGAGGTTGCTCAGCTCCTTCCTGTGGCCGAAGGAGGAGTTGGGGCTCATGGTCAGTGTAACTGAGCGTGGCGTGGGCACAGCATGCTGAGCGACTGCAGAAGAGACAGGAGAAGACTCATCAGAGCAGACTGTCTCCCCTTCACGGAAGAGGAAGCTGGGGCCTGGCAGGGTGAAGTCCCGTGCCCAAGATCACCTGGGTGGCACCTGCCCCACCAGCTCCACAAGTGACCTGTGTCCTGCAACCCACTTTTTGTGAATCACTGCATTTTCTTGTTTTTGTTTTTGGTTTTTGGGGGGTACCAGGGATTGAATGCAAGACCTTGTGCCTGGAGGCAGGCAGTAGCACCACTGAGCTAAATCACCAGCCTCACTGCATTTTCTTAAGTGATTTCTCCTTCCGGTCTAAGCCCCACTAGAGTGTATACCTGGCAAGTCCCCCCAGGCCCCTGTGTTAAAGGTGTCGCTGGGAGGAAGTGGAGCCTTTAGCAAGCACAGATTAGCAGGAGGTTTAGAACCACCAGGGGCTGCCGTGGAAGGGGACTGTGGGATCTGGTGTCTTTCTCTTCACCAGGTAAGAGGCTCCATTCCATCTTGGGCCCCTACCACCGTAAGCTGACAGCCTGAAGCCTCCAAATCTGGGAGCCAAATAAAACCTTTCTCATGTGTATGTAACACCAGGGATCGAACCCAGGGCCTTGCACACGCCAGGCAAGTACACTACCACTGAGCTACAGCCCCAGCTCCTAACCTTTCCTCTTCGTAAGTTCATGTCTTGGGTATTCTGTTATAGTAAAGAAAGCTGGATAGCACGACTGCCCTACCCACTGTCCCAAAGCAGTAATTCAAAATCTTTCATGTGCTTAAGAATCCCTTGAGGTGACAACTGAGACTCTGGTCCTGGAATCAGAGACACAATCTGGAATCTGCACTTTATTTTTTTTCTAATCGAGTTTATTGGTACTTTTAAAGTATACAATAAAGTTAAATTCATCATTGGGATCTTGTACCCTTACATGACAGATCTTGGGTCTCATGTTTTCCCCATACTCCTACCCTCCCTTCACCCACTCCTCCCTTCCCTATTTACAGACTTTGTTTCCATTTTTTCCTTTTCTCATATTTTTTCCCTTATTTCTTTCCCTTACCCTTCCCACTTCCCCTACACCTTTAGCCCCTTGTTTCCTATTTCACATTATCAGTTACACAATTTGGATCTTATTTATACTTTTAGTTTTTCACACCAGAAACTATTCAGTATTTACATGTGTGTCTTATTTATTTCACTTGAGTATGGCCTCGATATGCATCCATTTTCCTATGAATGACTTTAGTTTCTCATTCTTTATGGCTGAGTAGTACCACATTTTATAGAAAAACCACATCTTCTTTATCCAGTTTCCAACTGATGGGCAAATGGGCTGTTTCCAAGTTTTAGCTATTACAAACTGTGCCACTATAATAGATAGGTGTGCATAAGTCATATGATTCTTCTAACTGTTTTGGAAAGATACCCAGCAGAGGGGTGGCTGGGTCAAATGGAACCTCCAGTCCAAGCTCTTTGAGGTGTCTCCATATTGATTTCCACAGACAGTTGCACCGGTCTGCACTCCCACCAACCATGGAGAAGGGCTCCTTTCTCCCCACAACCCCGCCAACATTTATTATTGGCTGATTTCTTGATAGCATGGAACCTGCACTTTAAGCAAGCAGCCAGCGGCAGGTGGCTGATGACGAGTGTCCCCTGGAGGAGGCTTTGCGGACTACTGCTGAGACAGGTGGGTCCAGAGCCGTCAGGATCTGTGTCACTGGGCACTTACTGAAGACGCAGGACCTCAGGCCCACTTCTGATGAGGGGACAAAACCTGCACTCTAACCCCAGGCCCTGCCCTGCAGGTTCATGCGCACGTTAAAGCTTGGCGGTAAGATTATCACAGGACCTGTTCTGAGTTCCCCGAGAGGAGTCAGTAGAGTTCCGTTTACACCAGGATGCTGTTACTGCTCTCACAGACATGTGCACGAGGGCACGGGTCCAAGCACTAACTGTAGATGGAGAAGCAGAGGCCCCGTCCCAGGTCCTGGCCCAGTTATCAGGCCACAAGGCGTGATCACTGTGTAAAGTGAATATTTCAATTTTTAAAATTTATTACAGTAGAAGACACATGAGCATTAGTCCTTCTCAAATACACCCCTTCGCTTCAAACACACCTGTCTCGTCAGCCTTGTTGGTTTCCGAAGCAGTTCCGGAATCCTCCCTTCTGAGTGTCTTTGCGAGGTGTGGTCACAAATACGGCGACAGCTGCTGCTGAGAGCCAGCCCACGGAAAGGCAGACGTGTAGAAACACCGCGGTGTGCCCTCACCCACCGTATTCTCTGGACGGGACCTCCTCAGACTCTGACTCCGCCCAGAGTCACAATGACCACGAAAGATAAACATTCTGCACCGTTTGAGGACATCGAGGCAGCCACGAGACACTCACAGTGCAGGACTTTCAGGACCGCTTCAGAAAGTGGCAAGAATGGTCGGATAAATGTGTTGGAAGTGAGGGAGGTAATTTGAAGGGGATTCATGGCGATGTGTCCTTTATTGTAACAAATTTTTTTCAAAAATTAAAAATTCTCTGTATTTTGCAATCACACTGCATTGGAGGCAGGAAACTGGCTCAGAATCTTGGCTCATAATCGAGGTTGACACATTTTCACATAAAACCCTACAGATGAATGTTTTCTCCAAAGCTTTTCATCTACTTTAATCAGTCAAAAAAAAAAAAACAAAAAAAACCCCCACAGACTGCTATTCCCACCTGCTTTTGTTCTCCATGAACAGAAGACACCAAGAAAGCAGGCAACACAGACCCCTAGAACTCCGGCTGAGCTGCCTACACGCAGCAGCGGGTGGATCCCAAGCCCTCCTGGAGAACTTGGGTCCTGGTCCAGGCCACTGCGGGCCACACGGCCGAGCTGAGGCCACAGGAAGTGGTCCTCATGCAATAAATCCATGTTACGGTCACAGCCACCGCCCTCCCCATGCTCCCCAAGTCACCCGCCTCCGTGTCCAGTCCGTCCCCAGCTCCCGGCCATCCACCACAGCATTCCCAGGCCCTGCACTAGCTCTAAGCTTGCACTTGACCAGAAATGTCTGCAGCCCTCCTGGTGTCTGGTCCTCCAAGAGAACACAGAATTCTGGATGTGGCCTGGTCAGCGTCAAGGGCGAAGGGACAATTTCTTCCATGATCGGGACAATCTCCTAACACTCACTCTACGAGTACATTTTCTTACAGTAACTATACCACCCTGATGGGCTCATGTGAGTGCGTGACCAGCTGAGATCCAAAGTTTATACAGTCACCGACTTTGGTGAAGGCAGATGTCCCCATTCCTGAACATATGGAATTCCTGTTTTTATGCCTAAGTACAAAACATTATTCTTCCTAAATGTTACTTAGCCCATATTTTCAGGCTGCTGCTAAGATATTCTGAATTTTAATTCAGTTATACAACTCCTTAGTTACTCCAGTTTTGTGCCATGAATATACTTTATAGGTATGCCGGTTATGTCTGTCTGTATCTTTGTAAGATTGTTGTCGGTCTTTATATTTAGTTGGTGGTGAGTTCCGGATTTTGTTGACTCTTACAAGAGAATTATTAATTGGTATCGTAAAATAAAACTTTTACATAACCATGTTATTCTTGAGTTAACTGCAGGGTGGTTAAAAAAAGAGACATCATGAGACAAAAGAAAAAAATGGGAGAAAAATTTTACAACCTACAGATAAAGCATGAACCATCCCAAATTATAAAGAATTCTTTAACAAGCTGAGGGGAAAACAGATGAAAAGCCAGAATAGGAATGCGGGTGAAAGACACAAACAGAGAGACCACGAAGCACCGCCCACCCTTTGAACACACTTAGCCCATGGTTCTTGTCACTTTCTGAAGCACTTCTGCAAGCCCTCTTTCACCGTTTTCAGAAATATGGTGTCACCCAACTGAGAGGCGGCCTCACCCGCCTTACCCACCAGGCAGGCACCATAGGTCTCCGGCTCTTCCGCCGAGTCAAACTGACCGCCGAAGGGCCACCTCTGCATCGACACTGAAGCAGCCAGGACCCCGTGACTAAGAACACTCAGCAAAGGGGGTTCAGAACTGTTTCACAAAGCAGCAAGAACGACAGCGTGAGTGGGTTCGAAGCGGGGGAGTGAGGGGATTCATGGATATGTCTCTTACTATAATACACTTTTCTAATTTAAATGTCCACCATGTTTTCTAATCACACATCAGATGTAAAAGACTGCTTCTCACTCAAAATGTAAAAATCAGGCATTAAAAGTACACTAAGAAGGGATTTAGCGCAGTGGTCCCACTGCCTGCCTCACAAGCACAAGGTCCCGAGTTCGATATCCGGTATCAAAAAGAAAGAAAACCTAAAACTACACTAAGGTAACATTTTTCTTTTTGGATGAGCAAAAATTCAAGTGTGGTAGTGTTCTGCACTGTCAAGGCTGCTACTCTTTTTTTTTTTGTACCAGGAATCGAACTCAGGTCCTTGCGCTTGCAAGGCAGGCCACCGAACCACTGAGCTAAATCCCCGGCCCGCTACTCTTCTAATACTCCAAATGGGATTGCAAACGCTGCGGCCCTAGGGGGAGCTTGCGCAACAGCCAACAAAGCAGTGCATGCATGTGCCCTGGGGGACCCCGCAAGTCCGTTCCTACGCATGTGCCCTGAAGGTACAAGGGCAGACTATGAAATAACACAGGTGCCACTCATCTTACTCATGGAGGCTGCAAAATCCAGAAAGTGAGGAGCCGGTCATGGCGGTGCATGCTTGTTATTCCAGCACTCAGGAGGCTGAGGCAGGAGGATCACTGTGAGTTCGAGTCCAGCCTGGGCTACACAGTGAGTTCCAGGTCAGTCTCAACTACACAGTGAGACCCTGTCTCAAAAAACAAACAAACGAAAAAGAAGTGAGGAACTGAACTAAGAATACATACGCACACATACACACATAAATGTTTATATATCCAGAGAAACAAGACAAAGCACAAAGTGAGAGATAGGAAGTAAAATTTTTGTTTTGCTTTTTAACTTTTGATTCTTGAGCGATGCAAATGTTTCCCACAGTAAGAAAATTAAACCAAAATAGATTCAAAAAGTAAAGTTAACATCAATTGCAGAAAGAAACAAAATAAGCCTAATATATATTAGGCTGATAACAGCCACACACAGAAAACAAATTAAGTAGCTTCTAAACACAGTCTGACTGTATGCAATGGTATACAGTCCATGGGAAGAGGAACACAAGTGTATTCCATGGGTTACATGCTGGGAAAGGTGCTGGAATCGGGCAGCTACTCTGAGCAGAGAGCAGGTGAGCAAGCCTGCGTGTATGCAGAGTTTAGCTTCGTCCTGCGGGAGAGGGGATGGGAGATGGGCAAGCTGAGAACCACGGTCCGACGGCTACTGGAGCAGTCAGGGTGGAGCCACTACGCCCTCACAAGTGCAAAGCCAGGGGATTCCTCAGAATACCAGAAAGATTCAGAAAGTGGGACTGCACGTAAAATGCAAATGAGAAGTACAGGAAGGACTTTGCAGGTTTCACCACTTTGCCTAAGACAAGTCCAGTGGATTCCACTCATTGTGAGTCCTCCCTGGCACACATGATGGACTGAGCAGGAGCGAACAGCTTTCCTGTTCCAAACACATAGAAACACTGGATAAAACAGGACCCAAAACTTCCTTTCTAAAGTCAAAAAAATTGAAAAAGGAAAGTGAAATCTACAGGGAGAAAAAGCAAAGCCAGTGTTGCAAAGCCTGTGACCAGAGGGTAGGCCGGCTGGTACAAGACTCCTAGGGCAGAGGGTTTTACAGAGAACTGAAAGAAAGCCCTCTACATCCGAAGATGCAAAGGGCTTCCCCTTCCTGGAAAAGGGATGAGAGAAACAGATGGTGGCATGGGAAGCCAGTCATTTAGCTGGGGCTCTGAGCGGAGCACCAACCCCCTCCCATGAGAAACCAAACGCCGGCTCGTGACCCATGCCGATGGGGCTCGCTTTATACGTCACGTGGTGCAGAGGAATCCAAGCTCACAGATCCATGTGAAAGGTAATGCTGGCAGTGGCTGGGCATTGTGGTACACTCCCGCCACCCCAGATCTCTGTGAGGATGAGGCAGGAAGATGGAAAGTTCAAGCCCAGCCTGGGAGTTCGGCAGCTTAGCAAAACCCTGCTTCAAAATAAAAAATAAACGAGTGTTGGGGATATAGCTGTCTGGAGACCCTGAGTTCAATCCCCAGTACAGGCACGGGGAGAGAGCACACGGGAGAAGGAGCAGGGGAGGAGGGGAGCGGACGGGAGGAAGAAAAAGAGAGGAGAAGAGAGGGAGGGAACGGGAGGGGAGGAGAAAAGAAGCTGGCAGAATAACCTCAAAATGGCTCTGTTGGGAACCTCCATGCTCACAAAGTGAACCAGTCAAAAACCCCAAAACCTGCTGAAAGTGGAAAACCGGAAAATCAACATTTCAAGAACTTAAATTAGTGGAGAGATATAAAATAATGAAATACTGTAAAATAAATATAACTAAAAGCTATAAAAGGAAAAGAAGTAGAAACAACAATGAAGAACAAAATATTATGAAGAATTAATACGCAATTCTGAGAAAGAGCCCAAGAGAACTTCTAGAAACTAAGATTTTAGCCATTGGAATTACAAACTCAATGGGCATATCAAGCAGCAGATTTAGCTGAAGAGAAAAATGACAGACGGGAAGAGTGGTCTGAGGCAACTGTAATTACTCAGGATGCGATCAGAAAGATGAAGAAATTTAAAATATGAAATCGAAGTCACGACCCACAAAGAACAGGGTAGGGAAACCCAACGTGTGTAAGAGACAGAGGCAGAAGTCAGAGAGAGTCGGGTAGCAGATGCTGCTGGACACCCACCCTATCCATCCGTCCTCAGTGCGGACCCGAGTTTGCTCTGCTGTTCAACCCTCCTGCAGATGCCTCAGGGAGAGTTGATTCTATCCCTAATGCTGAGTTCCAGATCCTATTATCCAAATCAATCACCGTGTTCCCTTTCTTTTTACAGTTCTAGCAAATTAAGCGAGAGGAAAAATTTATAGTGGAGGAAAGGAGCAAAGATTTCTGGGGAAAGCTACTCCAACCTCAGAAAGACACTAGGAAGAAAAATTCTCTAAAGGACCTAATGCAGAGAGAGAAGGAAAGGCCAGAGCTATAGCAGCCCCTTCGGAACCACGTGGGGTGCTGAACCAGCGGCTTTGCACAGCCTGAACCATTCATGAAGTTAATTCCCTCCCTCCTTGTTGAGTGAAGTAAAAACATTTTTTAAAAAATATTCTAAAAGCTATTTTTAGTTGGGTTTCTGTCTCTTGAGTTAAAAGCATGAGGTTGACCTATATCATCATCCATTTGAGCGCTAACACAGAATTTAGAAGTACGATGGAATGTTTTCTACATTAAACACAAATCCTCACAAAGAGCATATCAAAGTCTGAAAGTGAATCCTAAAAAGTCCAAGACACATCATAATGAAAAATGGTAAGCATCAAGGTACTGAGAAATGGTAAAAGCAAACTGGACCAGGGGTTGGGGATTTAGCTCAATGGTTCCGCTTCCTGCCTCGAAAGCTCAAGGACCCAAATTCGATTCCCAGCACCAAAAAAAAACAAAAAACAAAATTTGAAGAAGGAAACAATGAGACAAACAGCAGACTGTTTAAGAACAGACAAGGAGTCAGAAAACAGTGGGATAAGAGTCTCAAAGTCCTGAGGAAAACAACGCTTACCACAAAGTTCAATTCTCAACACAAAGCAGATAAAATACACCTTTGAGGCCTGGCCCGTCATTAGTAACACTCTGCTGAATGATCTACTTAAGAACGTATTTCCTAAGGCAGGGGGATTTAGCTCAGTGGTTCCACTGCCTGCCTTGAACGCGAGTTCAATTCCCCGTTCCAAAAAAAAAAGTCTGAACTGTCTAAAAAAGAATGTATTTCCTAAAGAAAACAATCCAGAAGTAAGGGAAAGGTGCAAAAACACTTTAAAAAGATACTGGTAAACATGTAGATGAACCCAAACAAGAACTCCAGAGCATAAAATTTATATTTAAAGAGTAAACTATCGGCCATAAATATGACAACAATGACCAATGGGAGAGCTTTAAAAACAGGATAAAATGAAATAAATAAATGAATAAATATGATAAAACTAAGCGCTGAAAAAAAAAGGAACTCTTTAAATTAACACATCACAATAGGTATTTACAGGGTACAAGGATATTTTGATATATTTATGATAAAATCAACGTGGCTGACATCCATCACCTCATGGGCTTTTTCTGGTATGCTGTGAACACTGAAATATCTACTCTTAGTTATTCTGAAATATACATCACATTATTCCTAAGAGCCCCATGCTGTGAAATAGGTCTCGGACGCTTCATCTTCTGGCCTGCATGGAAGTGGACGCTTGGGAAGCTGGGGCTGTGGTGACGACATTTCAAGCTAGTGTGTGCCCGGCGAAGAGGCTTCAGCTATGACTTTCTCCAGCACGGGACAACTCAGTAACTACCTAGATGAGCGCCTTCACTGCGCGTCGCTGGTAAGTCAAATGTGAAAGGTAACCACCCAAAGAATAAAAATGTACGCTGCACTTCCAATCCCGGAGGGGGAACCGAGCCTACCGCAGCGCTCTCCTCTGCGTGGCCAGAGGCTGATGAAGGGGAGCCCAGCGGGCTGCAGCCCTGGAACTGCCAGTCCAACTCTCCCCAGAGACAAACAGATGCCCGCCCGCCCGGGGAATCCAAAATCCTAGTCTCTGCAGGGAAGCCTGCACTGCGGAAGGCACCAGGCCCGGCACAACCCTCAGGGCTGTCTTTAAAGAACGAGAGAGGGATGTGGAGGCCCCAACTTCCTGGCGGGCAGCCAGCCTCCCCAGGCCTGGCAAGCTGGGGCCCATGGAGTGGAAGCATTTCCATCCCGTGACTCACACTTCCACCCTCCTGGGCGGATCTGCTGCCAGACACAAAGGTGTTCAGACTCCCACACTCCCTGCACTGAGCCCGGACCGTCCTGAGAAACAGCTAGGCAGTGACCAAGGACGGTTTTAATGAACCTGTCAGAAACTGTCCCCGAGAGACAGAGAGCTGTCCCTCTCAGGCAGGGATCACGGAAGTGTGACACACAGTCACCATCGGCACCACCACACCTGTTCGGGAGCTGCCTTCGGTCTCTCCGTACATCCCCAAGATAGCCAAATGACCCTGCATAAGACCACTGGTAACAGTCTCAAGTCATTCAAAGCCAAATCTTGTCACTCGGGTCAGTGACCAATATCCACTGTAGGTTAAAAACACGAAGGCAATACTGAAGAATACAGAGACAACTGCTTTACACACTGTTTTGCTTGGTGATTCCCGAGAAATAATTCCAGCGTTACAAGGGCAGAATTATTAGCCTAGCAGAGCAGGTGATGTCTCTGAAACTGCACATGTGGATATTCCGGTCCCACCTCAGTCCTACTTGGAACTCTCTGACTGCTTTTCCAGCTGTTCCTACTGTGGCCCTCTATCAGGAAGACTTTAGCATAGTGGTCGAGGGCACAAGCTCTGAAGCCAGACTTGCCTGGGTTCTAAGCCTGGCCCCTCAGCTTTGTAGCTGCATAAACCCAATAAGTGAGCTGACCCCAGTCCGCTCACCTGTGGAATGAGTATCATCTTCTTCAGAGGTACTGTGAGGGCTCGGCTGATCCTACAGAGTGCCTGGAAAGCAGCTGGCACGCAGTGGCCTTCCCTGGACGTAAATGATACCATCTGAAGAGTACCCTGAGCTTATGTGACCGGACAGAAACAGCCAATTTTCTAAAGTGTATTGCAGGAAAAGACACATTACCATTCGTCCCTCTCACGCTACTCCTCCTCATTTTGAACACGGGTATCCACCATTCCTGGCACTTCCTGAAGCAGTTCTCAAAGCCCTCTTTCCTGAGTGTCCTTAAGAGCGGTGATCACAAGTACAGTGACTGCTGCCGCCGAGGGCCTCATAAAAACACGGCACTGTGTCCTCTCCACCTCCTTCACCAGATCTGGCACCGTGGGACTTCTGGCTCGTCTCCAGAGTCAAAATGACCATGAGAGGTGATGGTCCTGAATCAGCTCGGGAAACAGGAGCAGCCACAACAGCACGACTAAAGACACTCATGAAAGAGAACTTCCAGAACTGCTTCAGAAAGTGGCAAGGACAGCAGGATGTGTGTTTAGAATGAGGGAGAGGATTCTGGGCGGGGTAATGCATGTGTCTTTTATTATAATGTCTTTTTTTTTTTTTTTTTTGAGACAGGGTCTCACTATGTAGTTGAGACTGCCCTAGAACTCACTGTGTAGGCCAGGCTGGTCTCGAACTCACAGCGATCCTCCTGCCTCAGCCTCCCGAGTGTTGGGATTACAGGCATGCAGCACCTCACCCGGCTTGTACTAAGTCTTAATTAAAACATCCACCATATTTTCCTCACACCTCATACTTTGGGAAGAGTCACGCCTTTAGTTGGTGATTTGGGCAAAATCAGCATCACTTCTAGGTGAAGGTCAGCCCTTGACCTAGGTGAGCCAGCAGGTCCTAGGAATGGCCCTAGGATCCCAGATCAGGACTGGCTGGAACTGTGAGGGGACCTGGGGCTGGCGGGCTGACAGACCGGAGGCTGGCTCTGCAGCCGCCGGCCACCTTTGACCCTGTGTGGAGAGGGCCTGCCAGCAGGTAAAACCAAGGAGAGCACGCAGTGCGCCGGGAGGAAGGTGGAGGCGGAACGAGCAGCTGTGTACAGGTGCTGACGGGCGGTTCTGAGGTTCTGAACCCTGTGCTGCGTCTCAGTTACACAAGCCAGTCCATTTCCCTCCCGGACCCTAACTGCCCTGGGTTCCCATCACTTCCAGCATACGGAACCGCGAGGTTCGGATCCACCGTGACGGGCACGCGAAGTTCAGGCCCTGCGCCAGGCACAGTCCCGCTCTCGGCTTCCTGAAAGCTCTTCATCCTTTCTCCTTGCTGTTGCCACGTACCCTGGACCCCAGGATCACAGACAATCCCCCTATGAAAGAGGTGCAGCCTCTTTGGGACCAGAAGACAAGAGAGACCCCCTCACCTCCCAGCGGCCCCTCTATCCAGGACTGGCAACGGGGCGGGAGAGCCCGAGAGCCAGAGAGCACAGGTCGGGTCAGACCTGAGCTCGGCTCCAGGGAACAGTGCGCTCGTGCCGTGTGCTCTCGCCCAACTCACCCAGCCAGGAGGGCTCCAGCCTCCACCACACTTTCCCGCTGTGGTCCCACTCCTCTCACAGCAGGCGGCGCCACTCCGTGCCCACCCTCACGCTGAGGAACAGCTGGCCAGCCTGAAACGCTGGCCTCACAGATGCCCTCCTCTCCAAGAATCAAAGGCCAACAGGTAGGTACATTCGATGCTGGCAAGGACAGCGCTCCAGGTGAGGAAACCCTCCACGGCATCCCTCCCAGCCAGCCCAGAGAGGTCCCTGACTGCTGCATGCTGGGGCAGCGTGGACGGACCAACAGGTTCCCGTCACCATCTTGTCTGCATGCGGGACAACTGAGATGAGAATGAAACCACATGGATCCCACCCACGAAGCAGGCCACAGCTGCCTCAGAGCCAGAAAGGGACTGCGGGACCCCTGGGTCCACACATCTGTGAGTATAAAGAGCCGGGCAGCCAGGCGTGGTAGCGCATGCCTGGAATCCCAGCACTCAGGAGGCTGAGGCAGGAGGATCGCTGTGAGTTTGAGACCAGCCTAGGCTGCATAGTGAGTTCCAGGTCAGTCTCAACTACACAATGAAACCCTGTCTCAAAAAAACAAACAAACAAACAAACAAAACCCTTAAAAATAAGTTTAGAAAAAAGAGCTGGGGCCCTGGCCCTTCCCGACAAAGGGTGGGAATATGGCATTGAGAATATATAATGTAGGTAAAATAAACCACACATAGAAGGCTAGTTACTGAGTGGTTTCTCTTATGTGAGAAACTCAAAGTCTAAACAATTTAAAGATCAAAATTAATGAGATGATAGGAAACAGGGAGAGAGACTTCACGGAGATGGGGATTTGGGGATGGGAGAAGATGGCAGGGAAGGGAGGAAGGAAGTAAAAAGGTTCAACATGCAGTATGTGTATGTACGAATTCCCCACGATGAATGCATGTAATGTGCATTGCAAACATACACCTAAGAAAATATTTAATAAAAAATGGAAAAGAGGACTTGAACAGACATTTTCCCAAAGAAGATACGGAAATGGCCAACAGGCACACAGAAAGACGCTCAGTATCACAGGTTTATGGAAATGTAAACAGAAACCACAAGGAGAAATTTCTTCACACACAGGAGGAATGGCTGGTACCAAACCGAAACAAACAGAAAAAGCAAATGCTGGTGAGTACGTGGAGAAACTGCACCCCTGTGCCCCGCGCGGTAGACAGACAACACAGTGGGAGAGCCCCTCTGGAAACAGCAGGCAGCTTGCCCCAAAGTTAGCCCCACAACTGCCGGGCGATCCAGCAGCTCCACTCTGGGCTGTACACCCAGGAAGAGGACAGCAGGGTCTCAAAGAGATACTGACAGTTACTCTTCATAACAGCCTCATTCACAGGAGCTACAATGTAGCAGCCACCCAGGTCAGCCCAGACAGATAAGAGTATCAGCTAAATATGGTCTAGACTCAGTGAAACATGATTCCACCTTTCAGCAGGAAGGAAATCCTGATGCCAGCTACAACACAGATGAGTCTTGAGGATGCTGTGGTGAAATAAACCAGTCACAAAAAAAGACAATTATTCTGCGATTCCACACCCATGAAGTTCCCAGAATACTCACAAAATCAAGACAGAAAACACAATGGTGATTGCTGGGGCTGGGGCTGGGGCAGAGGAGAAGGGGCGCTGATGCTTTAATGGGCAGTGTCAGTGTTCACGAGTGAAACTGTTCTGGAGCTGGATGGTGCTGACAGTTAGCAGTAACGTGAACGTACTTAACACCACTGAACTGCGCATTTAAAAAGGGTTAAGTGGTCAGGGATTTAGCTCAGTGGTTCCGCTGCCTGCCTTGCAAGCACAAGGACCCAAGTTGGATCCCCGTTGCCCAAAAAATAAATGAATAAAAATAAAAAGGGTTAAGATGGTAAATTTTATGCTATGTGTAATTTGCTACAATAAAAATCTTTGGGGAAAAAAATCTGGCCATCTTCCCTTCAACTTCTCTCCCCAACAGAATGGGGAAGTCATGAAAAGTACGAAACCACGGCTGGAGAGGACAAGGACCTCGGATGACATCTGGTCTACCCGCTCTCACAGCAGAGGAGACCCAGGCCCAGTCTGGCGTGGATCATTTCTCACAGGGACCTGAGACAGTGGTGACTTCAAGGCTGAGTCCACAGAGTAAAGCACCAGCCATGCGCATCCTCCCTCGAAGGCCTCGTGCTAGCATAAAACTCAACTCTCTCGGAGCATGTGAGGAACACTGTCTGGAGCAGAGCTGGATCCTGAGGGACAGACTGCCCAGCCTCCCTCCCAGGCCCCACCGGCAGTGGTAGCAGCCGCCTTCCAGAAGGGCACCTCGGGCTCTGGAGACCCACAGCCACCCAACTCACGACGGAGACAATGCACCAGCGCCCTGCACACGCGTGTGCCCCGGGAGGAAGCACCCCGGGCAGAGGGCAGGACAGGCGGGGACAGTGTCCACCACCCACCCCAGAGCGGTGTCCTCAGCTGCACAGAGGCAGGGATCTACTCTGTGACACCGCCAGCTACGCCAGCCTGGACCACGGGGCCCCTGTGAGAGCAGCCCGGGACGCCTCTGGGACACCCACCAGATACGGAATCCCGGCAGATCCCAGGGGCGAAGCTGGATCACATCGGGTCAGAACCACCCATGGCCATTCCAAGTCTGTGGGAGAGGCGGTGGTGACGATTCGACAGCCACCGGAGAGAAGCCGCCACTCCCGCACCTGCTGGCTGCTGTGTCCCCCGGCCTGCTCTCCAGACACCCTGCTCCTTTCAGGCTCTTTCTCAGCCCCGGGTGGCGCCCTCCTTCCAGGTGCTCGGACCCTAACCGCGGAGCCACTCCCAGTTCCTCTCACGCTCACACCGCGGCCACCAGCAAAGGAAGCGCCTCTGAATCCAAACAAAGTCACTCTTCCTCGGCTGCCACCACTCGGGTCAGGGGGCGTTATGCCTCCTCTGGACTATTCGGTGAGCTTCCTACTGGTCTGTCTGCTTCTGCCTTTCCCCCATTTTCAACACGCAACTAGAGTAAGCTGTTAAAGCAGAGGTCAGAGCAGGTCACTGCTCTACTCAAACCTCAGTGATTCCCACATCACTCAGGATAAGGCCCAAGCTCTTGCCTGGACCTGCACCTCCCCACCTGGTCTGGCTGGCTCTCCGTTACTGCTCAAAGCTCGTGATAAAAACTTCCTTTTATTCCTTCTGCTCCAACTGCATTGACCTCCTATTCCTCAAACACTTCAAGCCTATTTCTACCTCAGGGCCTTTGCGCTTGCTGTTTTCTATGCCCAGAATGCCCTTCGTCCAGATATCTTTGTGGGCTGCTCTCACTTCCGTTTGCATTGGAATATAACTCAAGTTTTTAGCAAAGCCTTCCCAATCCACACTACATAACACCTCATACTGTTTTTCTACATATCACAGTTCTATTATCTTCTTTGTTTTCTCCTTAGCGTGTGTGTGTATGTGTGTGTGTGTGTGTGTGTCCTGGTGCACACACTTACATGTTCATTTTGTTAATGTCTTTCTCTTTCACAAGACTGTAGATTAATGAAGGCAAAGAAGTTTTGGTGTATGAATACTAGAAGGGTTGCATTCCCAATATATGTGATCAATAAATAGACAAAAGGCTGGTGATTTAGCTCAGTGATTCCGGAGCCTGCCTCGCAAGCGCAAGGACCCGAGTTCGATCCCCAGTACCACAAAAATAAATAAATAAATAGACAAAAGAACAGGTTGGTGACACTGTGGACCCTAGGCACATCTTGCTTTCAGAGAATTTCCTTGCAGCAGAGTAGCAGATGTTATTCCTTATGCAGTCAACGTCCACCCACCAACTAAGCCCTGATGGGCCTGGGTGCCAAGTATGACTACACAAATTTGCTTGCTTACAAAGCTTGGGAGCCAGCAGGCCCAGTCTGTAAGGTGGTGGAAAACTATCCATTCCCTGACAAAAAGGGACAGACTCAAGCTAGGTATGGTGTCACACACCCAAAATTCCAGCACTTTGGCGGGCTAAGGCAGGAGGATCACAAGTTAGAGCCCAGCCTGGGTAATTCAGTGACTTAATGAGAACTTGCCTCAAAAAATATAGACAGAGAGAGAGAAAGAGAGGAGAGAGAGACGGAAAGAGAGGACATAGCTGTGGCTTTGGCCTTTTTCCTACTGGGACTCACACCCAATGCCTGAAGGCAGGCGGTCATCTGGCCACACAGAGCAGAGAGCCTGAAGCAGCCCAGGTCCCCTACTGAGCTCCGAGGCCATGGTACCTAGCCGTATGAGTAGCTCCTTCGTGGTCTCTTAGTAGAATATCCTTTACACCCTGAAAAAGTAACCCAACTGGCAGAACGGGGCAAGGGTGAGAAGGGAGAAACAGTGCTTCTGTGACTGTTATGGTCACCCCGATGCCGATGAGGACTGGGGTGCTGTTGGGCTGTCCCTGTCCCATCCCCCTCAGCCCTCTGCAAGTGACCCTTCTTCCGAGCCTGCTCACCCTTCTCCATGACAACTCTAAACAGCCCAGAGGTCCCACTCACTGGAGGGGGCAGAACAGCGTCCCTCCAACATGCACAGACCCCGGTCAGTCCCAGGAAATGTCTCATCGGGGGCAGCCGGGTTTTCAGAACTGGTGGGACTTGACCAGTGTAAAATGTTAAACTCTCTATAAACCTTTAAGCCAAAGTATGAGAACCTGTCATAAGTCGATTTATATTTTAAAACAGAGCACATAAAATACAATGATTCTCATGGCAATTCAAGGTCCTTAAGTCCCATGGTGCACGGGACTTTGCAATTCTGACCTGGAAAAGGCCTTAGACATCATTTCTTATTTGTTTGGGTTTTTTTGTTTTCAGTACCAGGGGTCGAACTCAGGACCTTGCACTTGCGAGGCAGGTGGCGGCACCAGGGAGCTACATCCCCGGCTCTGGACGTCACTTCTAATGCAGTCGCTCTCGGGAGCTCAGAGAAGGTTGGCGGCTCACCCATCACGCCCCAGCTAGAGGGTTGTGACAGTGACTGCTAAACCCATGACAGGAAGCGGGCACTCCCAGCGGACGGATTAAGGTAGTGCTACTTCCACTAAAGCCAACGCGGCCTTCACAAGGTCCCTATCTCCTTTGCGCACTCCTGCCTCGGCCTAACCTTCAGCTCTTCCGCTCCCTCCTCACAGTCCACTCCCCTTTCCCTGCCGCTGGAGGTCTGCGCCTGCAGTTCTGTGGGAGCCAGCCACTGCGGTCACACCAGGGTTGTTTCCTCCTCCGTCTTTGGGGAAGGCGAATCTTCTCAGCACACCATGGCTCAGGGAACCCTGCACGTTCCAGACACACAGCCCAGGGCTCAGAACCCGGCTCTCTGACCTGCTAAGCCACAGAAAGGAAACTGCTGAGTTAAAGGTTGTTGGGTCCCCTCACACTACACACCAACAGACGGGTATAGAGGTGCAGCCACGTAAAGCTTGTGCTGAATGAAGGGCGTCAGTAGAACGGCTGGGAAAATGTGAGGGTCCTGCCAGACTCCAGGCGTCTGTGCGGAAGAACCTGCCCGGTTCTGCACCACCAGGGATGATGCTGCTACTTCTTGGTTCTCCGGTGGCCCCATTTTTCTGTCTCTTTTATACACTACCTTACCACACAGCCTCTCAGTCAAATGTCCCCTAACACTGTCTGAAGGCCCAATAAATGACAGGTCACAAACGCGCAAGCTTTTATTCTGTAAATGTCTATATTTGTTATTGTGGCCAAACAATTCAATTGTGTTTTACATTGTTATTGACTCACAGCAGTTTTGTTTTTTGCTTTGTTGTGAAAACAGAGCTTTGCTGGCATATCTAGGCTGACCTAAAATACACCCTCCTCCTGCCTCAGCCTCCTGAGTGCTGTATCACCACCGTGCCTGGCTTCGCAGCAGCTTTTTGGAATTAAGCACTTTCTCCAACTATTGGACTGTTAAAAGGGCAAGGGGGTTTCCGGGGAATCTGTGGCGTTTTCAAAAGCCTGATCACCAGCATAAGCCATGCCTTCCCCTGCTCCGGGCCTCTCACCTCCTTATCACTGCCCATAGAACTCAAGACCCAGGAAAAGCTGAACTGAGAAGCAGACTTTTCTGGAACATCCTACCATGACCCTGATCATCCCTGTCAGCTACAGTTTTCCTTTAATATGCTGGCTATCCTTTCAGATGATTCCCCCTTCCCACTTCTATCTACTTATCTTAAACCTAGTCCTCAACAGAAAGAGCCTGGGCTTTGGAATCCTTCCCAAACCGAGGTCTGAAGTTCAGGTAACCCTGTGCTCTCTGAGCCTCCATTTTCTGTGCAGAAAAAGAGCGTCTGAACCTCCTTTATATGAGTGTCCGGAGGAATACCTGCAGTACTGCAGATAAAAGCAGCTAGCAGAACGGCTTTCAGAAAAATAAACCCCCAAAACACTTACATAAATTACTTAAGACGTGAGGAAGAAAAACTCAATTCCTCCTCCTTCGGATTTTAATGAATGCCAAAGAGGTTTCCTCTGATTACTTAACGGGCCCAGATGGAAGAGAGGAAGGAGGCACTGGAGAGACCGGAGACAGGAAGCGATCTGAATCCATCAGGGGTGGCGCGAGGGTGGCTGCTAGGGCTCTCTGTCCCTCCCGTGTAGGAGCAAAGCTGGGGCCTCTACCGGGGTCTTGGGCCTCAGGCACTGGTTTTCTAAGAAACAAGATATTTTTATTTTAATTTACCTCCAGGAGCCCTTTGCTGCAAGAGCGACTCTGGTCTCTGCAAGCAGAAAAACTGGTGCAGTCACGGGTGAGGGCAGCAGGATGCCAGGGAGCAGCTGCGAATGTCCCGCAGGAGACTCCCGATGCCCGTGCAGCCGTCTGCCCAGCGGCCCTCGCTGGCATCCCAGGCTGGGGACGCAGCCGCACACCCTACCGCTCAGCACAGCCTGACAAGCGTCAGCGGTGTTGCGACTCAAAGGTCCTGGTCTGTGGGAGCGACGTGGGGTTCGTCGTTCACCTCGTTCTATTGTTTATGACAGAGACTTAATAAGCAGATCAAGGAAGTTCACACAGACCCTTCCATAAACAAACACATGCATGCTCCGAGGAGACCAAAAGAGTCGGAAGTTGTGCTGAGAATAAATGAGATGCTATTTCTATCGCAAGACAGTGCAGATTATTACGTTAATTGGCTTTTCCTTAATTTTTTTCACTCATTATCTTCACAGAACCAAGCAAACTAATTAAGCCCATATTGCTAACTCTGAGAATATGATTTTCAAACGGCTCATAGGAGGGTTTCTCCTGAGTACATTTTCTCCGACGGGCCTTTCAGACATGATGTCTTCTCCTCTCGCCCGTTTCCATCTTGGGTGAGGTAGCTTCCAAGTGCTCCCTCGGTTTCCCCTGTGAATTACCTACTGCACTTTGCACGTTGAGAAAATAAACCTTTTCCATCTCCCTTCTGCATTTATATCCACCGAGACCTGATCATTCATAGGACGAATCGGGGCTCGGGAACCTGAGATGGCCTGAGCCGTTGAGGACGTTCCCCCCACAACTGGGACACGGCAGAGGAAGATGCATCCCGCGCACTCAGCACAAGGGAACCACGGGACTCAACGAGCCACAGATGCATAAAGCAATTCCAGGTAGTTGTAGGTGCTACAAAGAAAAATAAACCATAGTGTGAAGCTGGGCATGGTGGCGCGCGCCTGTAATCCCAGCACTCGGGAGGTTGGGGCAGGAGGATCACTGTGAATTCAAGACCAGCCTGGGCTACACAGTAAGTTTCAGGTCAGACTCAACTACATAGTGAGACCCTGTCTCAAAAAACCCCAAAAAAATAGTGTGTCTATCTGGGTTTCTTTCTTATTGTTGTTACTAAAATGAAATACTTGAGGCCAGGTATTGTAGAAAGAAAAGAGGTTTGTTTGGCTCAGTTCTAAAGTCTGGACAGCAAGGCACTGGCCCTGGCGCGGGCCCCGATAGTACCACGGTGTGGCAGGTAGCATCTTGGTGTGAGCAGATGCCAGGGGAAGGCATCTCAAGGTGAGATGGAAGCCAGCTCGGGCAGGCCTGCTCTGTCCCCACAACTTCCTCTCGAGGAACCTAACTGGGAGCCCCAGTTCCAGAAGCACATTAATTCCCCAGAGGACAGTGCCTCTGTGACCTGACCACTTCTACAGCCGCTCCTCTCACCGTCTACGCACTGGAGGCCAGGCTGCCAACTCATGAATGCTCCAGGGATAAGTCCCCGCCAGCCCAGAGCTCCAGGCAAGGGGAGAGGGACCGGGTATGTACACTGGACAGGGTGTGCCTGGTAGCAGGGACAGCAACGTGGAGACCAGAAAAGGGCCCACAGGAATCCCACAAGAGCACTGGGGCCAGGAAGAGCTTGACATGTTCAAAGAAGAGCAAGAAGCTGGGGAGGAGGGAGACAAGAGCAGGGCGGACTCTGGAGGCCAAAGGCACTGCGGGCACAGGGATGGAGCATACACTGGATCCTCCATGTGACCCAAAGCCGCTGGAGGGGGACACCTGACTTAGGCATCGAAACGGTCATTCTGCTGCTGCTGTGTGAGCAGCAGGTGGTGGAGGACAAGCGAGGAGGCAAGGACCTCAGCTAGGAGGCCGCTGCTACGGCCCAAGCAGCAGGGACGGTACGGCAGGGCCATGGTTAACAGACACCGAAGGGATGGGGTGCATTCCTCTCCTTACCAAGGCCAACAGCTACAGGCCAACAGAGGCCTTCGAAACAACTCACTGTACTGGTGTCACTTTGCAGGTGATGAAACGGAAGCTCGAAAGGGCGAACTGAGTTACCTGCCACTGCGTGCCTAACTGTGGGCAAGGCCCACGTTTCCTCACTGCACTCTGCCCCGCTGGGCCAAGCCCAGGCCCGGGGAAGGCAGAAGACAGGTAAGGGTGGGAGCTCTCTTGAAGGTGGCCCCGGCCATGTTCAAAATAAAAGGCTTGCTTTGGGCAGGCGCCAGCAACTTGCCAGCCAAGCCCAATGGCCCACCCTTGCTCTTCAGCACAAACACTTTTGGTGCTTTCCTGTTCTTCTGACTCCCCCTTCCCTCGGCTCCCCCCGATCCTGCTCTGCCCTGCCTCTGCCTCCTTTAGCCCCATCCCAGGCTCAATCACCTGCTAATCACCCCACCTAGTAGGTTCAGTTTTCCCCTTGCTCATCCACAGAGATTAACGAATCACCTGCCTATGCTCTGCAAGTTGCCCTCTGGTGATCCCCCCTGCTCCAACCCTGATTCCAAATGCCACATCATGCCTCTCCCATCCCCATGTCCCAGCTCCCTGTGACCCAGCAGAGCTTACAGCACACAGCCGGACTGCAGTTGGATCACTGCTGGAGCCACCATCCAAAGCCTTGGCATGAAGGAAGGTTAAGACAAGGAGGCAAGACCGGGCATGGTAGCATGTGCCTGTAATCCCAGCACTCAGGAGGCTGAGGCAGGAGGATCACTGCAAGTTCGAGACCAGCCCGGGCTACATAGTGAGTTCCAGGTCAGTCTCAATTACATAGTGAGACTCTGTCTCAAAGAACCAAAA
>NW_022900931.1:41024790-41030707 GCF_012274545.1 Fukomys damarensis | reverse complement strand
CCTTGAACAAAAAAAAAAAAAAAAAAAAAAAAAAAAAAAAGACAAGGAGGCAAAGACAACAAATTGTAATGAAATCACTCAACGGGACTGGGGATTTAGCTCAGTGGTACCACACCTGCCTCGCAAGTGCAAGGTCCTGAGTTCAATCCCAAAATCACTCAACCTATGCCAGAAGCCAAATGTACTCTTGAGCTTTTTCGTGACATAAACCACTTTCTTTTCTGCTTACGTCAGTTTGAATAGGATTTTCTGCCACTGACAAAAGAAAGGCTCTCTTTTGATATCGCCTCTCTCTATGTATGTCCCCTCTGTTATGGTCTGGACCTAAATGTCCCCCAAGCAAGCCGCTGGGCTCTGGGGAAGCAACTGGGTCGTGAAGGCTGTAACTTCACCCGGTGGATTCACGCACCAAGGTCATGATCGGACAGCCTTGCTGGGAGCTGGTGAGCTGATGGAGACAGGGGAGGTCTAGCTGAAAGAGTGCATAACGACAGTGTCATCCTAAGGACTCTCCCGGGCCCCAGCCCCTTCCTCCCTCCCTCTCGCCCCTCGTCTTGGCTGCCATGAGGTGAGCAGCCGTGCTCCACCACATTCACCCTTCTGCCATAATTACTGTCCTCACCTCAGAGGCCCACAGCAATGGAAGCGGCTGGCCATGAACTGAAACCTCAGAAACCATGAGGCAAAATAAGTTTTTCTCCTTTTGGTTATTTATGTCAGGCATTTTGTCAAAGTGATAAAAGGCTGACTGATACATTCTCCATGCTCCCTCAAACCCAGTGGCTCCAAACTGTCCAGCTACAGACTAGAAAACACTTCTGAGACCCAGACTCGGGTCCACCTGCCTGGCCGATGTTTTCTCCCGTCACACCCAGGCACCTCAGATACAACGATGTACGGTGTGCAGCTCATGACCTCTCCTCCTAACATCCCAACACGCCATTCTGCCTGTACCCTAGATAAAACATCACTGCCCACCCAATCTCTCCAAACAGAAACCAACAATATCCTAGACCGCTCCTGGCTGATAATCTTTGATGGGGCTGCCGAGGCCCTGACCAACACTTTCTGACTGCATGACCTTTGGTTGGATAAAGAACATGTCCAAGCCTTGGATTTCCACACAGACTCATCAGGATGGAAGGAGACAATGTATGGAAAACAATAATGTCTGTCTATCCCATTCCCTACTGCAGAGAGCCAGCGCGTCATGAAACTAATTCACCTGGGCACGGTGATGAAGACCTGTAATTTCTAGGAAGCTGAGGCGGGACAATCAAAAGTTCAAGCTGAGCCTGCGCTACTTAATGACTTAGCAAGACACTGTCTCAAAATAAAAAGTGAAAAACGGACTGGAGATATATCTCAGGGCTTAGTGCAAAAGCCCTGGGTCCAATCCGCACCACCACTGAAACAAAACAACACAACCTTATCCTCACTGCCACTTCCCCAGCCGGGGAGCCTCACCTGCATTCCACAGGTTACTAATAGATGTCTGCATCTCATCTTCTCATCTTTGATCTCGCCCCCACTCCAATCTGCGCTCCCCACGGCTACCAGACAGATGGTTCCCTACGCAGGCCCGGTCGGTGCCACGTCCCCCAGACGCCCTCCACCTCTGCTGCCTGCACTGCAGCCTCCTGCCGCTTTCCCGACCACGGGGCTCTGCATGCTGCGCAGGCCGCCCACTCTGAACACCTGGTGAAAACACCCCTGTAAAGGTCAAAGGAAAGGCAGCTGGCTGGAGGTGCTCAACCTCACCCACCTGGCGCCACAGAGAAGAGGGAACGGGGAGGCGGCAAGGGGTTAGGGTATTCTTAAAGAAAGGAAGGCAAAGGAAAAAATGAAGAGGAAAGGAGCAATCTAACAAGATCCAACGGGCCGGGGATTTAGCTCAGTGGTTCCGCTGCCTTCCTTGCAAGCGCAAGGTCCCGAGTTCGATCCACAGTACCAAAAAATAAAGAAAGAAATAAAAAGACCTAATGTGCAAACAGGAGGGGATGATGTCCTAAGCAAAACAAAAAAAAAAGTGAAGTCACAAAGCAAAATACAGATTCGACCTCGTAATACGAAATACTTCTGTACCATCAAAGGTTGATAGGCAAAGTGAAGACAAAAAGGTGAGATATTTACTTATGAACATGAGAAGAATTAAAGTCCAGAATTTGAAGAGTCAAACAAGCTGATGTTTACAAACAGCTCAACAAAAAAACTGACAAAGGATCTGATCAAGCGATGAGAGGAAGTATAAACTGATTTAAAAGTTCTTTAAGGGTAACCTTGGGAGACTCCTTCAGCAAGTAAAATGCACCAAACTGATAGAGAACGGTCTCCAAGATCCAGGGTAGACTTTCAAGATGCTATCTGCGGAGGAGGTTATAAAGCATGCTAGCCTGTTTATTTTTCAAAAGCGAACAAGGAGTGATACACATTTTTATTTGCCTATGGGTACATGGATTCTCTCCAAAAGAATAGATAAAAATGGCAAAATTAGTTATTTCCCAAAAGGGAAACAGAGCGCTGCAGACAAGAGTTGGAAGAATTTTTAAATGTTCTACCTCCATTTTTTTTCTTGAGTTACTGGGGATCAAACTCAGGGCCTTCACACTGAGCTACATCCTCAGCCCATATTTTGTTACTTTGTTTCGAGACAGTTCTCACTAAATTGCTAAATTGCCCAAGCTGAGTGTGAAACTGTGATCCTCCTGCCTCAGCCTCCCAGTGTTCTGAGATTACAGGCCTAGGACATGAGTCCCAATAAATGTTGTACCTTCTGAATACACTGTCTACCCCCTGAGTAAATGTAAATAAATGAGTTAATGAAATCTCTTTTCAGCACAATCTCTCAGACCTCAATAAGCAAAGAGAACTGTGCTAAAATAACTGTTTCATATGTACATTCCCTTCGACCCACCAATTCTATTTCTAGGAATAATTTTTATCCAGAAACACTCTTTATGGACACAAATAAAGATATACAGATATACTGAGTTAGAAACCATCTAATTAGGGTCAGTGGCTCATGCCTGTAACCCCAGAACTCTAGGAGGCCGAGGAAGGAGGACTGAAAGTTTTAGCAATTTAGGGAGACCCTGTTTCAAAACTTTAAAAAATAAAAATGAAAATAAAACGAAGGACTCAGTGCAAAGGTCCTGGGTTCAATCTTCAATACTGCAAAAAGCAACAAAAACGTTGAGATCAATTTAAGGGTTCATCAGAAGAATGTTACATCAAGAAAGTTAATCACGGATATTACATATCCCCTCATTTACATATTTTACAAAATATACTCAATAATTTCACATTGGTCCTCAGTTAGAAACACAGATTAATTTACCATGTCTCATTCTGTGATGTCAATAAGCCATATATAAAATATTCATCTATGTCTCCAGACTTGTGGCATGTGGTACATTAATTCTTCTCGTGTTAGTAAGTAAATATCTCGCCTTTTTGTCTTCATCTTTGCCTATCAACCTTTGATGGTACAGAAGTATTTCATATTATGAGGTTGAGTCTGTATTTTGCTTTGTGACTTCACGTTTTTCATTTTGCTTAGAACGGTGTCCCCTCCTGTTTGCACATTAGATCTCTTTAGATTTCTCCTTTCCTCTTCACAGGCATTGAAAAAGACCTAGATGGAAACCCATTTACAGCAGTTTCCCCAGAGGTGAGCACAGGAAGTAGAGGAGAGGTGGAGGGAACCTTACTATCTACTCCTACGTATTACTGCATGTGAATAAATGTCTCAAAAGAGCTGCTATTTCTGAAACTCTGCTAGTGTCCAGGCACGCGCTCCCTTCGGTACCAAGGGCCCGTGTTGTAAGGGCTGGGCTGGGGGCGAGCTGTCCTGCTTCCCACCTTGCTGTTCACACAGTGCTTGCTTACCCATGACGTGAGAATAGAATAAACACAAACCAAAACAAAATTCAAATCTACTTTCCTCCTGCTTTACTCCTAGCAGACTGAAAACTCTTTCCTTTGTCTTCCCAGGGGTCCCTGAACATATCTGCCATGAATGCCATTCTCCCCATTGCTGGGCACGCACAGTGACTGTGGAGACAGATTTAAAAAAACAAAACAAAACACAACAAAAAACCTCTTCACTAGCAGTCTGTCCTTGGGGAGGACCGGAATCACAGGAAGATAGGTACAGATGGAATGAATGAAGTCAGACCTTCCTCCAAACTGCAGGCATCCCTGATAGCCACCTGTACTTTTAATGATGATTTTGTTCCTAAAGAAAAACTTCCAGAAGATACCACTTCTCCCCTCCAGTCCTGCTTGAATGCATTTCAGGGAGACAGTAAGTGCTTCCAAAGTGTAACACAGGCTGACCCCAACCAGCCCCCATACATACGTAGTTCAGTCACCTTGCACATTTTTGAAACATGTTTTTAATTAGCAGACATATTTAGAAATATGGAGCTTTTTTCATAAATATATACAGCTCCCCCAAAACTCAGATCAGGTAACGATGTGCTCAGGCCTTGTGGCACCTGCAGCCTCCTCTTTATCATGAGGCTGGCAGTGCCCAGCACCCCTGCCACCCTCCCCCTGCTCTGGAGCTCCACGGCAGTCACACACTGAACTATACCTCCTTTTGCTGACATTCAGGTCAGTTCCGGTTCAGCCCATTCTGTCCCCCACAGAACGCAGAGAGTTCACACCAAGCTGCCCATGCAGTCTGCCTCAGCCTCTCAGCAAACTCCGTGCACAGGGCTGCAACACAAAGACACACTTTAGTTCCGAGTCAAGCCAGCTTCTCTGTTCTCACCGTCATGTCCGGAAGCTGAAAAGCAGGGAGAATTCCCTGGTTAAAGGATCCCCCGGGGGGCATCAGGAGGCTGGTAGAAAGTAAGGCCAAGTCCAACAACCGCTTGTGACCAAAGCTGCGGGCTAGCTGGGCAGTGCTTCACCCGCCCAAGTCTCGGCTTCCTCCAACACAGGGGCCAGCAGCACTCCACGGGGCTGTCCTGGGATGGAACTGGAATTAAAAGGGGTACAGCATACGCTTCCAGAGGATGAAGATGGGTATGGGAGGAGACAGGAAGGGGCGGTCTGGAAGAAGTGACAGTGACTGCAGCAGCCACGCCAGTCAGGATCGAAGAGCGCTGTACAAGGTGACCAGAGGTCCCTCCCCACCCCCAGGCTGCCCGGAGAGCCTGGGGAACGCCTCTCGTCACCTGCTCTAGTAAAATGCACTTTAGGGGAACATTCTTAGGGCCAAGGACAGCTCGCCAAGACTGGGGGGCGGGGTGTTCCGACTCCTGGGGCAGAGGAGGTCCAGCTGCATCCACTACCAGGGAGGCGGTCCTGTCGGGGCCTTCAGCCCTCGAGGTGGGCTTTCCCGGCGTTATCACTGCCCCACGAGCGAGGGCCCTTCCCTCCCAAACCAAGCACGGCCTCTCTACTTCGGGGAGGAGGAAGATCAAAGGGCCGGCTGCTGAAAGCCCTCTGCAAAAGGGACGGGAGATACATACAACACGGAAAATACACAGCCTCCAGGCAGTGCTGTGCAGTGATGCCAAAGCCCGCTGCGCGGTCCCTGGAGATCACTCAGCACTCAGGAGACGCCCTCGCCCCCAAAGAGCAATCGGGGTGCGCTCTGGACCCGAGGCACCCAGGGCCCGTCAAGGGCACCCGCACCCCACGCTAACCGCACTTCCCTCTGGAGGCACGCGCCTCCTGCGCCGGGTTGAGGACGCACGACGCCAAGGATCCGAGTTTGGGGTGCTGCTCACCTGTTCCCCAGATTCCGGCCGCTATGCTCACATCCCCCACCCTCAGAGGGGTGGGGAGCCCTGACCCCGGAGGCAGGGTGCCCCTGAGCCGAGTGCCGGCTCGCGCTGCTGCTCTTCTTCCCCGGGCACTTGCGGGGCTCCCAGTGCGCTCGGCAGGGGGGTGGGGGCTGCAG
>NW_022900931.1:41019730-41023961 GCF_012274545.1 Fukomys damarensis | reverse complement strand
CGGATCCCGACGAGGCTGCCGGCCACAGGCCCGGGCTGCTGCGCGGAGAGCAGGGCCTCCGTACCTGTCCCCAGCCGCCTACGGTTCCTATGCAGCAGTCCTAGGAAGGGAATGAAAAGTTGAAGCCAACAGTACAACTCCTGGGGGGAAAAAGCATTTTAAAAGAAGGTCAAACAGGGCAGCAAAACAATCAGGTATGAAGTTATAAAGCCCAGTTTACTAAACTCCAGAAAAAAAAAGAGAGAGACTGATGCTATGTTTAGAGAAGATTCAAATTCCTCTGAAAGCCATCTGCTTTGATAAATGCACAAAGTATTCCCGAGTCTACAGACTGACCCCCTGGGAGCTGCTTTCTTGGTATTATTAGGCCACCGACGCCTCACTTTAGACGATAATTTACCACCCAGCATCTGCCAAACACCCATTCTGCTTCAAGAACAAATGGGGAAAAAAATAAATGGGTGCCTTACTGTTCCTAAGGGATCCACGCTATATTTGGTCAAAAGCGAGTGCCTCTTAAACGCTAGGTCACCCAGCAAGCCAGATGCTAGAAGCAGCTTCAAGCAGGCTGTTCTCTGCAGTCCTTTGGACATTTATTCTGAAATCCCCACTTATTGATTTAATTTATATGGACTCAGGCAACAGCTCAGCTCTGTGACCCTGGGGGAGTCAGTTAACCTTTCTCAGTCTCCGCTTCTTCATATATAAAATGAGGATACCGTAATGTAAGTAAAGCCCAGTGTCACAGCGCCCAAGGACGAAGCCCTTTGAAAGTTGATATTCCAGAAAGATCTCCAAATTCATGGCACAGACAGGCATGGAGGGAATGAGAACCAGAAAAAAAATCACTGCTTTGCAGCTTCGTATCCCTCTGTGAGACAAAAGGTGCGCTCCACACTGAGTAACCTTGGCTCGGACTCTGCTCCAGTGTGCACACTCCCATGGAAAACTTTTTCTCCTGCTACTCCTTTTCAAATATGTTATTCATCACAAAGATTTTTCCCTCCATAGCTCATACACTCAGATCTTACTGTGTATTCAGGGACCCAAACTGCTGCCCACAAATGCTCGCTTAAGTTTTTGTGTTTTTTTTTTGTTTGTTTTGTTTTTGCTTTTGGTTTTGTTTGTTTGTTTAGTTCTAGAGATAATGTTGAGCAGTATTCAGTCAGATGCAGAGAAAACAAAAATTGTTAATTATGTCACTATGTCACTGTATATGTGATAATCATGTGAAAAACATGATTTTGAGCAAGAACATAATTGTTGTTCTGCATAAAAAAGAGAAAACGATACAGAATCACGGTTTCTCCAAATCAGTTTGATAAGCTATTTTTTTAAACCCACCGCAAAGACGTCTTCAGTAAGACAATGAGAAGCCTCATCCAACTGACTCTGGAATGCTTCTTAAAGAATCTGCAATTGATGTGACATCATTTATATAAAATCATTTGAATCCAGCAGACCACATAAAACTAATAAAAGCAAAACGGTGATGCTTGCGCTATGTTCTCCTGGAATAGTGTTGACCGGAAGTTCCTTTAGAAATGGCTCGCCATTTAAAAGTATTCCAGGTCCTTCCTGCCTCCAAAAAGAACTGGATGAGCCAAGCTAAAAATGGTGCCAAAAGTCTATTTGAAAAGTGAGGGCTAAAGGGGTGAGGGAAGAACTAGCTTTGCAGAGTGAACGTGGGCCGAAAGGAAAGGAAATGATAAAGGCAAAAAGTACAAGTGAGGCAGAGTGGGCTGCCACACGGAGTCAAGCTAGCAGGCCCTGTTGGTATCTGTGTCCTCATAGGGCGTCCATATCTCGTGGGAACTCGCGAGACGGGCCACATACGGGCCCCTGGGAATTATCTGGCACCGTCCTGGGATCCTGTAATTATTCCCCCAGCCAGCTACTAGTCCCCATTCTTCACAGGCTGAATCATTCCTACCTTCACAACACGGCAGAAACGTTACCTCCCCAGTCCAGCCTTACCTCGGCAACCTAAAAGAGGTTCTTTAACTTTTGTTCTTTTTCTATATAAAATGCATCCCAATTTATTATCTTTTTTCTATTGATTTGTTTACAAGTTGCCTCCATTAGTAAATAAACTCGAGGACAGCAAGCGCCCTCATGGCACAAACCATAGAAGCTTTTTATTCAATAAAGGACGGGCCCGGTACAGTAAATCTTTTTATGCAGTATTATAAAAAACACTGGATATTCAAATTAAGATAATTAAAAATTTATTACCATAAGAGATACATTGTCTTTAATCCCCTTTGTTTCGGTGCACTTTTTTTTTTTTTTGGTAGTGGGGATCGAACTTGGGTCCTTGCGCTTGTCAGGCAGGCAGTGGAACCACTAAGCTAAATCCCCAGCCCCTCTCCCCTCTCCCCTTTGTTTCGAACAATTTCATCCCATCATTCTTCACCTTCTGAAGCAGTTCTGGAAGTCCTCTTTCTTGCCTGTCTTTTTGTGGTAGTCTTAATGATGCCCTGAATTGATTCAAAGCATTGATAGCAATTTCTGTCAAATAAAAATTTTAGTGTGGCCCCACCCACTTTATTCAGCAACTCTGTCAGTATGTGACTTCTGGCTCTTCCCCAAAGTCCAAGTGACCCTGAAAAGGAAACATTTTCAATCAATTCAGGAATAGAGGCAGCCATGAGTGCAACTAAAAACACTCAGGGAAGAGGACTCCTGCACCTGCTTCAGAAAGTGGCGAGGGTGTTGGGAAAAGCATGTTCAAAGCAAGGAGGAGCACGGTGTTTTGAAGTTGGTTCATGGCAATGTATATCTCACTGTAATACATTTTAAACATAAACATTCACTATGGTTTCAAATTATCACATGTAATGAATTACTTTGTCATAAATAAATGACAAAAATATTATCTTCAGGGGCCTCTAGCTCTTAAACTTTGAGATACATAAGAATAGCTTTTGTCACACGCACAGTGCTAAAACAGAAGTGTGGTATAGTAGACTTCATTAACACTAAAAACAGTGCTTCGAGTGACATCATCAAGAAGTGAAAGACGACTCACAGAATGGGATAAAATACCTACAAATTATAGTCTGATAAAGGTCCGTGTCCAGAATACATAAAGAAATCCTAGAACTCAATAAAAACAGTGAATAGCCTATTTTTTCAACGAATGAGGGATCTGAATGGAAGTTTCTCCAGCGAAGTATAGATGGGCGATAAACGCACGAGAAGCCGCTCGACATTATGGATCATTCGCAACATGCAAATCAAAACAATGGGACGCTGCTCTACACCTACCAAGACAGCTAGGCGCCCGCCAGGGCTGGGTGAGATGTGAAGAACGCAGAAAGCTTGCAAATTCCCAGTGAGAACAACGCGCCGATGCCCCACATGAGAAAAGAGCTTGGCGAAAGTCAGCAGGCGACCCAGCGATTCCACGACTAGGTACAATATCTGCCCCCCACCCAAAGGAAAACACATACATTAAAACCTGTATACAAACATCTGGAAACCACCAAACATCCATCAACGGATGAATGCCTTTTAAAATGCAAAGCAATCCTGTAATGTAGTGTTATCCCAGTACTGAGGAGACTGAGGCAAGGAGGATTAAAAGTTCAAATCCTGCCAGGGCCACTTAGCCAGATGCTATTTCCAAATCAAAAATAAAGAGTTGGGAGCCGGGTGTGGTGGCGCACACCTGTAATCCCAGCACTCGGGAGGCTGAGGCAGGAGGATTACTGTGAGTTTAAAACCAGCCTGGACTACCTAGTGAGACCCTGTCTCAAAAAAAAAAAACCCAAAAATAAAAATGAATAAATAGTTGCGGATGTAGCTTAGTTGCAGAGTGTCCCTGGGTTAGATCCCCAGTACCACAGAGAAACAACCAACAACAAAAATAATGTATCCCTATATCATGTAATAGAATACCACTCAGCCATTAAAAGGAACAAAGGGCTCACAAATTCTATGATGGGATGAGCTTTGAAAATATTAGGCTAAGTGAGAGAAGCCAGACATAAAAGCCCACCCACTGTCTGATTTCTCTTATAGGAAATAACCAGAACAGGTGAATCTCTAGAGACAGGAAGCAAATTAGCAATTGCCAGGCGTGGTGGCACACATCTGTAATCCCAGCACTCGGGAGGCTGAGGCAGGAGGATCGCTGTGAGTTCGAGACCAGCCTGAGCTACATAGTGAGTTCCAGGTCAGTCTCAACTACATCGTGAGACCCTGTCTCAAAAAAACAAAACAAAGC
>NW_022900931.1:41017933-41019145 GCF_012274545.1 Fukomys damarensis | reverse complement strand
AAAAAAAAAAAAAAAAAAAAAACCAACAATTTAGCAAGTGCCTCAGGCTAGGAGAGGGTAGATATGAGGTCTGACTGGTGAGGGGTGCAAGGTACCCGCCCCAGCTCCAGGGTGGGCTCTGCGTGCCAGCATCTCCTGCCTCCACTCTGTCACGGTGACCGGCTCCAGGGAGAACAACAGCCTCGAGCCTGTCTGGCCCTCGGAAAACTCAAGGATGTGCGCTGAGAACACCGGACACCTGGCCGCCTCGTTCCCAGGCTGTAAGGAGGAAGCAGGTGTTTCTCTGCTCATTAGTCCCCCTTCGCAGTACACGATGATTACATTGCTCGTGGGGAGTGGGCACAGGTGCAGTTCTTTTGAATCCCTTTTTCCTCTGCGTCTCCTCCATCTCTTGGTTCCCTTCCCTTTTGCAAAAGATCTGCTGTATCTTCCTGTTTTCTGTTATCTTTTTAGTTTACTCTTTAATTTATTGCTATTTTGGGTTTTTTAGATAAGAGAAATATGATCTGTAAGCTTGAGTGTCTGATTTCACTACTATTCTGGTCTCAAGGTGCATCCATTTTCCTACAGATGACTCGAGTTTATCCTTCTTTATGGCAGAGTAGTACTCCATTGGGTATAAATACATTTTCCTTTTTTTTATTTTTTTTTTCTTTTTATTGAGGTTATTGGTACAATCTAGGTATACAATACAATTACATTCATCATTGGGATTCTGTACCTTTACATAATAGGTCTTGATTCTCATTTTTCCCCTTGTCCCTGCTCTCCCTTCACCCCCTCCTCCCCTCCCCATTTACAAACACTTTATTTCCATTTTTTCAGTTTTTCATATTTTTTTCCTCTCCCTTATTACCTTTCCCCCACCCTTCCCACTTTCCTTACACCTTTAGCCCTTTACTTCCTATTTCACATTATTAATTATCTCATTAGGATCCTGTGTACTATTATAGTTTTTCACACCAAAGAAACTATTCAGTATTTCAGTTAAAGAAATCTCTGTATGAACATTAAAAATAGGAAATCCTAAAATAAAACTAAAAAAGGAAAGTAAAAGAGAAAAGGCAATGATGTAACATCAAAATAATCCTTAATTCTGGGGATGAAAATGGTCCCTGAACATATTTAAATTGCTTCTCGCTCTTATAGTCTTATCTTATTCTCTTTTTCATTATTTAGAGAATACTTTATTAGTTTCTGTAATCAAACCCA
>NW_022900931.1:41017178-41017661 GCF_012274545.1 Fukomys damarensis | reverse complement strand
CTACATCAATAATACTAGAATCAGTTTTGGTTTGAAATTTACTTTGTCTGCAAATAAGATTGCTACCTCTGTTTTTTCTGGGCTCCTGTCACATGGAGAATTGTTTTCTATCTTTTCACTTTCAGTCTATGGGCTTCTTTTTGCACTAGGTGTGTTTCTTGTATATAAAATATTATTGGATTTTGCTTCTTATTCCATTTGCCAGTCTATTTCTCTTGATTGGAGAGTTGAGGCCATTGACATTGCTGGTTATAACTGATATGTACTGACTTATTATTGACATGTTAATGGGCTTTTGTTGACTCTTTTTTACTCTTTCCCCTTCTTTTAATTTCTTGCCTTGCCTATTTGATTTGCTCTGTTGGGCCTCATGGTGTTGTTGCCTTCATTGTCTTTTTCTAGGATCTTGTTTAGAATTCCTTGTAGTGCTGGTTTGGTACTCATGTAGTTTCTCAGGTGTTCTTTGTCGTGGAAGTGTCTTAT
>NW_022900931.1:40991843-41015515 GCF_012274545.1 Fukomys damarensis | reverse complement strand
TATGGCGGTTCAGGGGTGCCCGTGCGGCTACCTTCCTGGCCCTTGAGCCATGGCTGCTGGGTCGGGAGCCGGCGTGGTTCTCCTTCCCACATTTTCTTTATCCATTCATCTGTTGATAAACATATAAGTCTCTTCCAAGATTTAGGTATTAGAATCATGCTGCTCTAAACATGGGTATGCCTGTGTTACCGTATGATGTCTTTAACTCTTTTAGAAAGAGACCTAGGAGGGAAATAGCTGAGTCAAATGGAATATCTAGCTTTTTTTTTTTTTTTTTTTTTTTTTTTTATTGAGGAATCTCCATACTAATTTCCATAGTGGTTGTACTAGTTTACATTCTCACCAGCAGGTAGAAGGGTTCCTTTTTCTCTACAACCTCACCAGCATTTGTTATTATTTGACTTCTTGATGGTGGCCTTTCTTTCTGGGATAAAATGGAATCTCAGGGTTGTTTTAATTTGCATTTCTCTAACTGCCAGACATATTGAACATTTTCCCGCATTTTTATTGGCCACTTGTGCTTCTAAAGAGTGTCTTTTGATTTCATTTGCCCATTTTTTGATTGGATCTATTCCTCAAACTGAGGACTAATGTCTAGAAAATATAACAAACTCAAAAAACGTAACCAGGTGACCAGGTGGAGCCCACCTGCATTGGGTGTTTTATTGTTTTTTGTTTTGCATTGTTTCACTCTGCCCTCAGGATGCCTTAAGAACATCTAGTTGACAGAGAAATGGAATACAGAAAGAGAGGATGAGAAAAAGAATTTCATTCCTGATTAAACCCTTTGACTCCATAAGCCGGGTGTGGTGGCTCACGCCTGTAATCCCAGCACTTGGGAGGCTGAGGCAGGAGTATTGCTGTGAGTTTGAGGTCAGCCTGGGATACGTAGTGAGTTCCAGGTCAGTCTCAACTACACAGTGAGACCCTGTCTCAACGCCCCCCCCCAAAATAAATAAATAAATAAATAATAAACCCTTTGACTCCAGATGAAAACTTCCCTGACCTTGAATGTTCCAGGTTTATTTTTTATGAAGCCTATGTGGGTATATTTCTCTGTTTTTTGTTGTTGTTGTTTTCTTTTTGGTACTGGGGATCGAACTCGGGACTTTGTGCCTTACAAGGCAGGCGGTGGCATCACTCAGCTAAATCCCGGGCCCTATTTCTCTGTTATTGGGAGCAGAAAGCACCTAACTCAGAGTTCTCAAGAGGACATTTTGGAAATCTGAGGGCAAGTTGGAGGTTGGCACAATGATGACAGAGAAGGCATTTAGTGGATGGGATCCCAGACCCTTTGCAGTACACAGAGCAGCACAACACAAAAGAAAAATTTCCCTCCGTGTGTGACAAAAAGATGGTTTACATTTTTCTATCTCGGATCAAACTTTAAACATATAAGTATGGAGGAAATCTGCATGGTTTTCCTATTCACCGATCTGTCCAGGAATGCAAGCGCAGGGTGAAATGAGGGCAGCGTATACTTTGATCTATTCCAACAAGAGTGCAACAAGTCAGCTCTAAGCACCACGATCCGAACACCTTGCAAAAGCCCTGCCTGTGAGGCGGACCTCCAGGTATACAGTAAACCAAAACGTGGGCAGATGGATAAGGATATACTATTTCATCAGATCCAAGAGACCACTGATTTTAAGATGATGCATCATGATTTCAAAGATGATAAAATGTGAAAAATATTTTAAAAATTGTACCTTAGAATGGATGAAATATATCCCTGTATCACAACCTATGTTTATATGTATGTATGTATGTACATTTTACAAATACTAGCTGGGTGTGGTAGCACACACCTGTAATCCCAGCACTTTGGAGGCTGAGGCAGGAGGTTGAGTTTGAGGCCAGCCTGGGCAGCATAGTGAGTTCAAGGTTGGCCTGAACTAATAGCAAGAACTTGTCTAAAAAAAACTAAACAAAACCTACAAGATATATGTGTGTGTGTATCAATACATATAGAATCGTATCTACACATACACACACATATATGTATATATCCCAGCTCTACCCAAGCCAGTTTCCTGGACCCTTTTACTAAGGTTATCTGTGTCCCCCATGAATGCCCTGACTTAAGGCTACCAGAGCTTTTCTGTCCGTTTACACATTTTTACCATATTGCTAAGTGAATGTGTTTTTTCTGCCACTGTGTGTGTGTGTGTGTGTGTGTGTGTGTGTGTGTGTGTGTGCGCGTGCGGGCGCTGAGGATGGTACTCAGAGCCATGTGTGTGCTAGGCAAGTGCTCTATCACTAAGCTGTCTCCTCAGCCCCGCCACAAGCTTCACAAGCTCTCCCAGGGATGCCAGCATTGTCACATCGTAGGTCTTTGTGTTACCTGTTATGCCACAAGCGAAACCCTGACATCCTGGGACAATGGGTTACTTCCGTGGCAGCCTGTGACTTCAGGAGCTACTCGAGCAACCCAGGTTCCACCATTTCCCCTCTTGCTTCCTCTACAGCTCCACCCCCTTCAATCTGATGGCTTCCGCCCTTCTGTGTAGCTGGGGGAGGCAGAGATAGAGGAGTCAAAAGTCCAGAGCCCCCAAGCCAGACCGGATCTCCCATTTCTAAAATGCAAGACTCAGATAATTCTTCCTCAGCTCAGTTACCTCAAATCCCTGCACTATGGAGGTAGCAAAACTTGCATCACTGATTTTCCATGCGTGCGAATGGCTTTGGAGTCAACTCCCACCACCAGCACTTAGTGGCGGAGAGTCTTTGGGCAAGTCACTTCCTTTCACTCTGAGCCTTATTTTTCTCTGCTGGAAAATGGGCGTGGCAGTAGGGTCTACTTCATAAATTAGTTACAATGATTAAATGATATAATGCTTGTTCAACGCCTGGAATTTAGCAGGCCCTTATTGAAAGTTAGCTATTGTTATCGATTTTATTATCATTGTTGGTATTATTAGAATCTGCCTTAAACTGTAATGTACTGAATAAAATTATGAGATAGTATAGTGACTTTGAATATTATTGACTTCCTCCCCAGAAAACAGCACACACCAGACTAATACAGTATGTGCCTAGGAGATGAGTTCATATATGTGTGTGTGTGTGTGTGTGTGTGTGTGTGATAAAGAGCTAAATGTCAAAAGTGAAACTCTAATAAATTCTAGAGAAAAAAAAATAAGGACTAATCCCTTCATAATCTGGGAGTGGGACCCAGGTTTGATGGTGCATGCCTGGAATCCCAGCACTTTGGAGGCTGAGGCAGGAGGATTGCAGAGTTCCAGGCCAGCCTGGGCTACATAGTGAGTTCCAGGTCAGTCTCAACTACACAGTGAGACCCTGTCTCAAAAACTCCAACCTCCCCAAAAAAAAACCCACAAAAGCAAAACAAATCTGGGCATAGGAAAACTTTCTTTTATGGGGGAAAGGTGAATTGGGACTGAACTCAGGGACTTCACACTAACCTATATCCCCAGCTCTTTTTTAGTTTTTATTTTGAGACAGGGTCCTGCTAAGTCACTAAGTTGCCCAGGCTGGGTTTGAGCTTGCAATTCTCCTGCCTCTGCCTCCCAGAGTGATAGGATTATAGGTGTGTGTGTGCCACTGCGTCTGACTTTAAACTTTCTTAACTTTGAATCCATGTGCAGACATAATAACAACATAAAAGATCAATTTGACCACATAATAAAAAATAATTTATGAAAGATGAGTATAAACAGAGTCAAGGAGAGATGGCACATTAGTAAAATAATTTGCAAATTGTGTCACACACAGAAGAATATATGCCAATTAGAATTCTCCCAATAGTCAAACTCACTCCCAAAGGACTCACATAAGGAGATTTTAATAAAGGAATTACAGGCAAAGCTTCAGGCAGCGCTGCAGAACACACAAGGGAGGTGAGACAGCAGGGGAACAGCAGCGTCAGCGACTCCTCGGGTCCCCTGGGCTGGAGAAACAGGGACGCAGTGTTGTCGGAGGGCACTGAGAGATGGAGCGTGGGCCAGAGCATGCATGGGCTTTCTCGGGACTGGTACGGCCCCTTCTGACATGGGAGGGAAAGTGGAGAATAGCTCATGTGTCTCGCTCATCCCTGCCTTTTTCCTTGGCCAGCACCTCCCTTTGGCCGGTTCACAGTGAGTTGGGGTAATGGAGTACACTGGATTCAGCTGGATGGGGTGTGGGGTGGCAAACAGATAACACCAGCAAGAGCCAGTATTCTAACATGTGAAATAAAATTGTAGAAGCAAAGACAGGCATGGTCATGTATGCCTTAACCCGGGTACTTGGGAGGCTGAGACAGGAGGATCACTGTGAGTTTCAGATCAGCCTGGACTACATAGTAAGTTCAAGGCCAGCCTGAACTACAAAACGAAATCCTGTCTCACAAACAAACAAATGAAAAAGTTAAGAGAAAAACACCAGATAGTTCATTTTCAGGGAGCAAATGATGAGGCCATTTCCAAGAAAAGCTGTAGCGTGCCCTCCAAACATGTGAAAAGATGCCGTTTCACTCCAAATATGTAAGATGTAAATTAAATCTACAGAGTGCGAGTGTTCACAAGGGCAGGGAGAGACCAGTACTCTACACACTGCAGTGGGGAGGGTAAATTGGCATAGCCATGTTGCAGAACCATGGACCAGAATGTAGCAAGACTAAATGTGTGCATTCTACAGACTTGGCACTTCTGAGCCTAGGCAAAGAGTATCCATATATTTATAAATGGCACGCATTGAGTGTTCACAGCAGCATTACTTATAATTCTCCCTCTCTTCTTTTTTTTTGTTTTTTTGTTTTTTTGAGACAGGGTCTCACTATGTAGTTGAGACTGACCTAGAAAAGTGTTCACAGCAGCATTACTTATAATTCTCTCTCTTTTTTTTTTTTTGTTTTTTTGTTTTTTTGAGACAGGGTCTCACTATGTAGTTGAGACTGACCTAGAACTCACTATGCAGCCCAGGCTGGTCTTGAACTCACAGCAATCCTCCTGCCTCAGCCTCCCAAGTGCTGGGATTACAGGCATGCGCCACCATGCTGGACTTACTTATAATTCTCAAACTATAAACTATTTAAAGGCTCACTGAGAACAGAATATATAAACAAAGTTTGAAGTGCACGGTGGAATACCGCACAGTGACAAGAACGAAGACTTTCGAACCTCACGCGTAAGTATGGATGAGTCTGCCAAGCATACTGAGAAGTGTTTGACAATGACCCTAGGGATAGCTAAACTTTGGTTCCATATCTGTTAAACGCAGAAAGAGATGGAGGCTGGGGATGGTGGTGCATTCCTGTAATCCCAGCTTTTAGGAGGCTGAGGCAGGAGGATCACTGAGAGTTAAGAGGCCAGTCCCGGGTCTGTAGTGAGTTAGTCCAAGGCCAGCCTGAACTACTTAGTGAGGTGAGGCCTGTCTGAAAAAAAATAGAGGTGGAGCCAGTCTCTGCTGTGAGCAGTGAAGGTATTGGGAAAACAGAATATATAAACAAAGTTTGAAGTGCACGGTGGAACACCGCACAGTGACAAGAACGAAGACTTTCGAACCTCACGCGTAAGTATGGATGAGTCTGCCAAGCATAGTGAGAAGTGTTTGACAATGACCCTAGGGATAGCTAAACTTTGGTTCCATATCTGTTAAACGCAGAAAGAGATGGAGGCTGGGGATGGTGGTGCATTCCTGTAATCCCAGCTTTTAGGAGGCTGAGGCAGGAGGATCACTGAGAGTTAAGAGGCCAGTCCCGGGGCTGTAGTGAGTTAGTCCAAGGCCAGCCTGTACTACTTAGTGAGGTGAGGCCTGTCTGAAAAAAAATAGAGGTGGAGCCAGTCTCTGCTGTGAGCAGTGAAGGTATTGGGAGTGGCAAGGTGGGGAGTGATCAGAAGGGGACCTGAGGCTAACAGTGTCAGTAATGCTTTGGCTTTTGGTCTGGGTGACGGTTGCACAAGTGGATTCACTTTGTGAAAATGTAGCGAGCCGAACATCTGTGATATGCACACGTCCTCTATGCATAATATACTCCAGGAATAACTCTTTTAAAAACTACACTAACGCTATATTTAACCTGTGAAATTGATAAAAATCCCAAAGTGTGTCTCCATAAGCCGTGGGATGCAGGCACTCTTCTACCCTGCTGAGAAGGGTACGGGAAGTGGGCAGCCCGCCCCACACCTCGCTCTCTGCATTTTTTCCATGTGACCACGCCAGAGTTATGTTCTTTGTAAACAAACACACACAAGCAAATGCACGCACTTCTGCCCTGCTGAGAAGGGTACGGGAAGTGGGCGGCCCGCCCCACACCTCGCTCTCTGCATGTTTTCCATGTGACCACGCCAGAGTTATGTTCTTTGTAAACAAACACACACAAGCAAATACGGAGTCCAGTGAGGCATTAGAATACATTCCTGAGCCTGATGAAGGGGTCCTGGGAACCCCTGATTTGAAGCCGAATCAGTCGGAGGTACCAGAGGCCTGGGCCTTGGGGTTGGCATCAGAAGTGGGGGCTGTCTTTGGGGCCGAACCTGTAGCATGTGGGGTCTCTGCGCTGCTGTGTCATTAGTGTCAGAACCGAATTGCATTGTGGGACCCCCGGGTGGGGTCGGAGAATTGGTTTTGGAAAAGACACACGTATTTGGCTTCAGGAGGGGAAAAGAACCCCTCACAGAAGTGTGGGTTTGCTCTTTGCTCTGCACAATGGTAGCATTCCTAGGAATTTTCCCCAAATACGAAGTGTGACTGCTAAAAAGTGGAACTATTTGTACTTACAGGAGATTGAAAGCACCCACATATCTGTCAGTGGGGGTTTGGTGGAATGAGCTGCTACTCAGTAGCACAAAGGAATGAGGACAGTTTCTCTAAACTGACATGTACAGCCTGCAAGATGCATTGATGCGTCAAAAAAGCAAGGGGCAGCAGCGTTTACGTGCTATCATTTGTACGAAAGAGGTAAAAAATTAAGAATATACAGACATTTGCTAATATTCTAAAGTTGATGAACAACCCAAATACTAATAAAAGTAAAGTTACCAACAAAGGAAGAGGACACATGGGTAGGAGGAGCCCCCGAAACCAGGGTTTCTAGGAAGATTTCTTGTATGATTTTAATTTGGGGACTAAATATACGATATGATCAAAAACTATAATGAATATTCCAAAATATATTTAAATATATGACAGTAAAAGACACAATACCATTCAATTTCCCTCAAAATTTTTCCCCTCGCTTCTAACACACTTATCATTCCTGCCGCTTTCTGAAGCAATTCTGGAAGATTTTCATAGCTTCAGTGGGCTGTCGTGGCTGCCTCTGTGTCCTGAATCAATTCAAAATATTCACCGTTTGTCTTAGCTACTTTTCTCGTTGCTCAGACAAAATATCTAACGTTCAAAGTTAAAGGAGGAAAGGTTTATTTCAGCTCATAGTTTGTGAAGATTTCAGTCCATATTCAGGGGTTCTAAGGCGGGGTGGTGGAGCAGAGGAGAAACAGTCCAGGGCGTGGCAGGCAGAAGGCAGGAAGCATCAAGCGTCTTCCCCTTTTATCCCATCCAAGCTACATGGCTTTTGAGTGGTGCCACCCACAGGCCAGGTGGACCTTCCCATTACCCACACCCACAACTATGCTAAACCGATTTAATCATCACACATCCAGGGTCCAGCCACCTCCAAAGAGCCCCACCTATGAGCATATGAGACTTTGGGGGACATTTAGATATCAGCCACAACACCTTCTATAGACCTTTTGACTTTTGGGAAGAGCCAGAAGTCTCATGGTGCCGAATCCAGTGAATAAGGCGGGTGACGGAGGACACGTCGTCTTGTTTTTATGAGCCTGCCTTTCTGCTGGATGGCACTGGGTGGCAGCACTCACCATATTTTTGATCAGACCTCCTAAAGCCTTTTAAGAAAGACTTCCAGTACTGCTTTGGAATGTGGCAAAAACAAGGGGATAAGAGCTTTGGGGGACATTTAGATATCGGCCACAACACCTTCCATAGACCTTTTGACTTTGGGGAAGAGCCAGAAGTCTCATGGTGCCAAATCCAGTAAATACGGCGGGTGATGGACGACACATTGTCTTGTTTTTATGAGCCTGCCTTTCCGCTGGATGGCACTGGGTGGCAGCACTCACCATATTTTTGATCAGACCTAAAGCCTTTTAAGAAAGACTTCCAGTACTGCTTTGGAATGTGGCAAAAACAAGGGGATAAGTGTGGTTGAAGTGAAGGGGAGCAGTTTGAGGGAGATTAACGGCAAGGTGTATTTAATAGTATTAAACATTTAAGCATGCCCTGTATATTTTGATCACTCCTGTACATATTTTATAAAAATTGAACAAGTTGGGCCGGGGATTTAGCTCAGTGGTTCCACTGCCTGCTTTGCAAGAGGTCCTGAGTTCGATCCCAGGTACAAAAAAGAAAAAAAAATTGAACAAGTTAATATAGAAAAATAACATCATCTAAAAATGGAAGAGAAATTGGAATAAATGTCCCATTGGTGGTACTAGATCTTTATTAGTTTTCCACCACAAATTTAGCTGCTTAAAACAACCATCAATTCCCACATGGTTTTAGAAAAATTGAGGTGGGCCCTGCTGGGTCCTCAGCCCATGGCGCCTGAGGCCCAGGTCAAGGTGTTGGCTAAGCTGGGTTCTGTCGATGCTCCTTTGGCTCTGAGCAGAATCCATTTCCTTGCTGAGTGAGGCTGGGGTCCCATCGCCTTGCTGGCTGTCCACAGGCACCACTTCCTGCTCCTGTGTAGGGCTGCCATCTTCCCCCACATCTTCCAAGGCATCTAAGCTGTGCGACAACCTCCTCACGTCCGTCCTGTCCAGATTCCCGTCAATGATCTGTTCAGCCAGAGAGAGTACCTCACTTTTTAGCACTCACGTGGTTCCATCAGGCTTCCCTGGCTGATGTCCCCGTTTTAAGGCCAACTGTGTCATGTAACAAGTCACACAAGGGTATTCAGCTCAGTGGTGCCAGCACGTGCCTGGCAACCGCAAGGTCCCAAGTCCAATTCCCGGTACTGGGAAAAAAAAAGTCACGTGATTAACATCTCTTCATATCTACAGCTTGGGTGATAATTATAGCAAAACATTTTTTGAAGCTGTCTTTGTTTTTCTTTTGTGTATGTGTGTGGGGGGGTTGATACAGGGTCTCACTATGTAGTTGAGACTGACCTGGAACTCACCATGTAGCCCAGGCTGGTCTCAAACTCACAATGTAGCCTAGGCTGGTCTTGAATTCACAATGATCCTCCTGCCTCAGCCTCCCGAGTGCTGGGATTACAGGCGTGTGCCACCACTTCCGTCCTTGAAGCTGTCTTTGTATTCTGCCACAACAACAGAGACTTGCCAGTGAGTTTAGAATATAGAATTGTGACTGTATTTCCCCAGTGGCAAATGTTCGAAGGACAGAAAGAATTTAAAAACAAACAACCCAAAACCCCAATTCTATCCAGTTGTCTCACATCAGTGCTGCTTAGGTACTGTTGTTTGAAACAATTAGATACCATTTAGAAAAAACAATAAGTGCTTGATTTCGCAGTGTGAGATCTGTGACTTTTAGTGAAGAAAAAAGGATATCAACTATAAAGCAGAAGCTGCTAAATAAAAGCCTGCAGTAATTTGCATAGGAAATGTCAATATGAATTCATGGTTTATTCTTAAAAGTCCACTCAAAAGGTGAGAAGGAGGATGGTACAGAAGCACGAGCACTCTTGCTGCAACGAACACTGTAGCAACCACAGGTGATGTCAAAATACCATTTCCCCGAGAGTAGATAAAGCCACCTTATGAAATGGCTTAGTCTAGTTCCAGACCAGAAAGTGTACAAACTGAGCCCAGAGCCCAGGAAAATAAAAAGAGATTTCAAAGACAATGGGGTCAGTTAAAAAAAAAGCCCAAAACACAAGACTGATCTGAAGGGACAATTAGAGCAGCGAAAAAGAACAGAAAGCCACGCATGCCTACCAGAAGGGTGGCTCATGCCTGCAATCCCAGCTGCTGTACTTGGGAGGCTGCAGACCCTGTTTCAAAATAAAAAGGGCTGAGGCTGTAGCTCAGTGGCAGAGCACCCCTGGGTTCAGTCCCTAGTATGGGTAGGGGTTTGGAGGAGAATAATTGCAATATAATGAAACATATCCAACGTAGAAAAATCTTCAAGGTTATACTTTAGTTTTTCAATCCGTTGGTCACCACTGGTGATTGCTAGGCAACCAACTCCTTCCTCTGAGAAATTAGTAAATAGGAAGAAAGAATCAGACACTTATTCACTTTTCCCATAAATTTCAGGGAAAGTTATACCAAATAAATTCAGAAGAAGAATAGGATTTTACGATCACGTTTTGCAAAACTTAATGAAACAATGGTTGTAAGCAACATAGGGGAGAGAAGGAACCCTTCTTAGTTCTTATGTGGACTCTTTGGACCTGGGAGTCTAATTAACAGAAGAGCTAATTCATAAGAGAAAGGCATACAAGCTTTATTCAATTTGTGTATACATCAGAATCTTTTTTTTTTTTTTTTTTTTTTTTTTTTTTTTTGTATTGGGGATTGAACTCAGGACCTTGCTCTTGCCAGGCAGGTGCTGTGCTGCTGAGCTATATCTCCAGCCATCAGGATCTTCACCAGAGAGTAAAGTCCAAAGAAATGACCAAACCATGATGCTTGCATACCTTTTAGACAAGGAACAGTAAATTTTTGAAGAAAGGCAGGATACATGAATCTGGACTGGGATGGTAAATTCTAAAGAAGTTACCAAGAGATAAATGAGGGGAAGGTGAACTTGTGAACTAGCGGCAGATAAGAATTACTTCAGAACTTGGTTACTTAGGTTCTTTGCAGCTCTGTCTCCCCCTGTGGTGATGAGGTTGTTTTCCATCCCTCCCAAAAGAAGCCTATGGATCGCTGCATATGTACTTGACCCTTTCTGAAGTCACAACTGGTTAGAGCTTGAAATAATCAACAAGCCAATCTGGTGCATTTTGCCTTAACTCTTTCAGCAACAATCCTTAACGTGTACGAAATCATTAGGTAAATGGCATCAATTCCTGTGCCACAAAACAATAGGGTGCGATGGGAAAATACACAACACCATCTTGGAAACAATCATGCAGTGGCGTGTGGACATCAAGCAGAAGAGAAAGTCAAAAAATATCTCTGTTAATCTTGGTGTAGTCAGAAGAAATGGACAGATTTCTAGATACTTATGGGCCCCTAGTGGCCGCTGCTGGAACTGCAGAAACCTTACCCCCCACCCGCCGCCAAGACTTGGAAGTCTGGGGCGAAGGCCTCCAAAGAATCAGGGAGGCACTTTAGTGTCTCAGCAAAGGAAGGAGGTGTGTGGGGTGGGTGGGGGGTAGAGTAGGGAATAGGAAGAAGGCGGAGCAGGAAGAGAAATGGATAAAAAGTACAGAAGAGAGAGAGAGAAAAAAAAATGCCAACATAGGCTTAGAAAACATGGCATCTTCCATATTTTTAGGAAGTATATAGTTCTAATAATCTTCAACACAGGGCTATAATTTGTGTCTCTACTCAAATATTAGACTTATGGAAGTACTTTCATGGATATAAATGATAGATTTTTAACAGAAAAAGTAATATATTGCTGAAATAATTGTTCCAACTTCAGTTTGAATGGCGGCCATATGCCACACAGAAGGTAGAGACATAACTGCATTTAAAATGTCTGTCACGAGCTGGCTGTGGTGACACATGCCTGTAATCCCAGCACTTGGGAGGCTGAGGCAGGAAGATCACTGTGAGTTCCAGAACAGCCTGGGATACGTAGTGAGTTCCAGGTCAGTCTCAACTACATAGTGAGACCCTGTCTCAAAAAACCAAAGTGGGGGGAACATAACAGAAAGAACAAAAGGTATATGAGAACCGTGGATTTAGCTCAGTGTTTCTGGTGCCTGCTTCACAAGCACAAGGTCCTGAGTTCAATTCCTGGTACCAAAAAAAAAAAAAGTATATTAAAAGATAAGCATCTCCAGCGGGGTGGGCAGGTAAGTGGACAGACTGATGCTTACAGTTGAAGAGCTCATATATTAGTTTTTCAGTCATGCTAGTGTGTCTCTGTTACTTTTTATTATTGTTGTTGTTATTTTGGTTTTTTGAGATAGGGTTTTGCTCTGGTCCAGACTGGCCTTGAACTCAATATGTTGCCCAAGCTGGATTTGAACTTGAGGTGATTCTCCTGTCTCAGCCTCCTGAGTGCTGGAATTCACAAGCGTGCATCCCCTGCCCCGATCTCTGTTACTTGTAATGTTGGATTATAAGGAGAAAAGCTGCCATTTGAAGCCCTTTGGTAAAGGGGATGGTTCTCAAACTCTGTCCTGATCTCTGCCCTAGCTTCTACCTCCTTGTTAATCCTACAGTGAAAATAGACCTGGGACTCCAAACCTTATTACCTGTTCCAGTTTCACGTTGAGCTTTGAAGATACTCCTGGGCCTGTGTCTCCCTCAACACCTGCTAGATGGATGTTTCTGGAAGTGTGTCGTCTTCAGGCTGGCACTGCACCCACACACACTGCTGGAAAATAGATATTTATGTAGCCATTTGGAAAGCAACTGACAATACCTATTAAATTAAAATAAACACATACCTTTCAACCCTGAAGTCCAACTCCTGTGAATCTACTCCATAGAAAGAGAAACATAGTACAAAAGACATACATATGGGAGAAAGCTTATTGCCGTGTTGTCCGTGGGAGGGACAAGTATAATCAAAGTAAGAAGGTTGAATAAACTTTAGAATAACCACACAATGGATTATATTATTAAACGATATTATTAGGTAAAGTGGTATCACTTGACCTGAAAGCACTTTCACAATGTGTATTGTTGAGAAAATATAGCACAGTGATGCATACGTACCTGTGTTTATAGCAGCACCACCATGCACAATAGCTAAGTCATGGAAGTGGCCCTGTAGGCCCAAGCGCAGATGAATGAATAAGGAAAATGTGGAGAACTACTCAGCCTAAAGAAGGAAAAATGTGAATCATTTATAGGGAAATGGGTGGATCTTGAGACCGTAGTTCAAAGTGAAATAAACTGTGAGGACCAAGTTTTCAGGTCAAGGTGGGCTCCATGCCCCTTACCCAAAATAGAGTGAATGCAAAAATTCCTTTCTGTAAAATCCCATTCTGTGTGACAGTCTCTCTGTGTTTCTGTTCCTCTTTTAAGGGCAAGTTATCCTAGGGCATCTTCACCCTGTTTCTGTTCCTCTTTTTATGATCTCAAGATGAATTCTTCCTGCTTAAAATAATCAATGTTTTTAAGAGGATTGATGAAATTGATTTAGCCAATATAGGTACTAGTCATAGCTTATATAGGTAGCCATTGCTAATATAGGCATTAGTCATTGCTCACATATGTAGTCTTTGTTAATTATAGAATTTGTTTAATCAGATGATCTTTAAAAAGAGGAATTGATTCTGTGAATGTAGGCCATTAGGTAATTTTCCAGTAAGTGCCCTCCTGGTGCCCCTCGAATATCCAATAAAATGTAAAAACCCTCCCAGTATCCCTCGAATATCCAATAGTGAGCGAGAGCTAAAAATAGGACCTATAAAAGGAAAAAGTCTCCCTAACCCTATATAACCCTGCTTCAAAGATGGATCTGGGCTCTTGGTCTGAAGCCGCTGTGACGGTGACACCTGAGAGTCCAGGCTCAAGTTTGCAATAAATTCCTCTTGCAATTGCACCGGACCTGACTCCTTGGTGGTCTTTGGGGACTTCACAACTTGGGCATAACAAAACCAGACATACAAAGTTGAATATTGAAGACAGGCATGGTGACACACACATGTAATCCCAGCACTCAGGCGGTTGAGGCAGGAGGGTGGCCGTGAGTTCAAGGCCAGCCTGGGCTACATAGTGAGTTCCAGGTCAGCCTGAATTGCATAGTCAGACCCTGTCTCCAGAAACAAAGAGAAGTGTGGGAGCCGGCCATGGCCTGTTGGCATTTGACATTGGAAAAATAACTTCTTCTACCATTGAGGCATTGATACAATCTATGACTCTGTCTGTTTGTTTATTTGGCTTTTCTGAGATAGGGTCTCAGCTATGCAGATGAGATTGACCTGGAGCTCACTGTGTAATCCAGACTGGTTTTATGGGATTACAGGTGTGCACCACCACAGCCGGCTCAAGGACCTTGTTCAGTTTGTTTGTTCTTTGACCCTGTGATGGGAGGAACTCAGAGATAGCCAAAGATCTGATCTTCTCTGCAAGAGTCATAAAATCCGGTCTTTGCATATGAATACTTGCTTGGTGCATCCTGTTGGTGTGCCTTTAAAAGGAGCTGTTTCTGTGAAATAAATCAGACCTCTTGTCTCTACACTATTGAGTGTGTTGTCCTTTCTCAATCCTCACTCCCCAACTCAGGTACGTTCGTGTTGCGACTGCTGGACCGCCACAGAAAAGCGGCTGGGGATTTAGTTCAGTGGCACCGCACCTGCCTTGCAGGTGCAAGGTCCTGAGTTCGACCCTCTCTACCAAAAAAAAAAAAAGCAATAATTTAAAAAGTTGTAAGAGCGTACCAGTGAATAAAACATTGTAAGAAATCATTAAAACACGACAAAATACACAAAAATGCATATTTTTCACAGAATATATAAAATATACAGAATATACTAATGCACTAACAACATGAGAAGATAATGGCAATTTAAAGTGAAGACTATCAAACTCGTGTTATATATGTATAAATTAAGTATGCAAATGGAACATTCTAGAAGATGACAAAGACAACTGACAATTGGTTTGACTTTTGAGACAGAGTAAATTTCTTGGGCTGAGAGTGTAACTCAGCGCAACAGCACTTGTAAGGTCCTGAGTTTGATCCCCCCACCACAAAAATAAGCAAGCAAGCAAACAAACAAACAGTGCCACAGTAAATTTCTTCTTGGATTCTTAATTTAATATCTAATCTTTCTAGAAGGCTTTTTGTTTTTCTAAGAGCCAGTAAAAAAGAAGCTGTCGGTCTGGACTCTTGTGAGGAAGGATTTCTTCCTTATCTGATGGTGTGGGGAGATCTGGACTTTCCAGCCAGGCTATCTTGAGCTTGAGTTCGGATTCCTTCTCTTCTGATCCTATTAAAATCTGAGACCTCTAAGCTCTGGGTTCTTCAGCACCACGAAGGGGCCAGTAACTGAACCTACCTCATGGCTGACTCCTAAGAAACGTTAAACACTGGTGTCCTATTAACCTATCGAGGCATTCGTTCATAATTTATTTGCATTTGTAGTGGAATTATAAAACAAAAAACCAACAAAACAAAACAAAACCGAAAACGCCGCCTCGGATGCTCTCGGCATCTTCCATTCTCTACCCCAAGGGGGCAGCCGGGGCTCCCGTGCGCTCGGCTTCAGGGCAGACTTGTTACTCGGTGGGAGGCAGGCAGTCGGAGGCAGTGAGCCTCCAGGACGGAGAAGGGCAGACTTCCCGACCCGAACCCTCAGGGTAGTGAGGCCGGAGGAGGCGGAGGCGAGAAATTCCTGGAAGGAGGAGCCCCGAAGGGCAGAGGGAGCCAGTTTCCTCTCTTCCCTCCGCCCCTCTGGTCCTCTTCTCCCAGGAGCTTCTCTTCTCTGCAGGGGGAAAAGCCAGGATGCCGCGCATGCGCTGTAGGCGGTGGGGGGGAGCGGTGACCCAGCTCCCCGGCTTCTCTCCTTTAAACCCGGCCTGGGGTCGCACGCGCTGGAAAGTACCCTAACAGCCCAAAGTGATCCCAAGCGGATCACAATTAATTGTGACTTCATTGGTACCGTGGCTTTGACCTCCTTCCCCTCGGGCTTTGGGCGCAGGATAGTTCTTCACAGGCGCACAGTAGGGACAAAAGTCTCACCCCCAGCAGAAAGGAGGAAACTTGTCCCTGTGGGGATGAACTGAGGCTCCGACCCCTGGCTTCTCGCCCACCCCGAGGAGCCTATCCTGACATCTGTGCTTTCACTTTCTCTTGTGTGTCAGCCTGTTCAATTCTTTGTTCAGGTACCAAGAACCCAGGACAGTCACAGCCCCTAACAACAGGAGGGTATCCGACATGGCAGGCAACCCCGAGGTCCAGCATGGCAGCAGAGCTGGGGCGCCTCGGAGTGAACCTGGGGCCTAGACCGGAGAGGCCTGGCCAGGCTTTGCTCTACTGCTAGGACCTTTTCATCAAGCCAGGAGAAGAAGGGGTGGACAGGGGAGGAATTAGGTGACTGTTCTACTTGTCCAGGGCTTTCAGTTGGATTTAATTTCATTTAAAGAAATTACATAGAATGCATCTTATGCAACTGCAAATATCTATCACGTTCTCTTTTTTCTTGTTCACTAAGGAAGTCGTTTACTTAACTCTGGTAGTTTCACCTTTCTTGTCTGTAAACCAGACAATAGTAGTGCTCATCTGTTGAATATGAAGATGGGATGAAAGCATGTGTAACAACAGTGTCTCCGACTGTCCCTGACAACCTGCTGTCACCGTTCCTTCACTCATTGGACCCTTGTGGCCTTTGGCCTTTGAATGTGATGCTACCTCACTCGGAATAATTGTTTCCTCTTCTATTGTTTGAATCCTACCGTGTCCTTGGGGGTCTTGCCTGATTCCTTCTTTTCCTGAATTTCACAGGCGACCGTTCTTCCTCTGAACCACTGAGCTGAATCCCTACCCCTGTTCCCGTCTGTTTATAGGGAGATGTCTCCTTCCCAAACCCCACACTATAGGCTTTCCACGGCCAGAAGTGATGTCAGTTACCTGAATGCCATCTACAGGAGGGCCTCAATTACGGAAGGTGTGCAGTGGGTGCTCTCTCGGAGGACTTGAGTCAAGTGATTCCTCTTTCTTTCCTGTTTACATCTCTAAGTCTCCCTTGCGTAATTAACTCTGAAGTGGTCATTACTGCGTGCTGTGACCCATCTCTGTCCCCAGCCCAGCACCAACGAGCTCATCCACCCCGAAATATCCAGAATGACATAATCGTTGGAAGATGGATGGTTGAGAACTGGAGTGCAAACATCTGGGATTCTGGGATGAAGCTGTCAGCCAGGCTCCATTCCTTACCTGTGCTATCACCTGAGCTGGCTCCAGAATTCCCCTTAGGCTTCTGCCAAAGCAAAGAGCTAAAGGCACGGACGGGCGTTTCCAGAGCTCTGTGACAGGGGCCAAGTAATAATAGCCAGTGTCTTTTCCAAGTTTGCTTCATAACTGAGTTCCCCACTTAAAAAAAAAAGTTTCAACTATTAATAGCATGATACTCACATGACATGAATGATTTAGGAGGGAACTTCACAGAGATAAGCAAACTAAGGTAGATAAAAGATGATGATGATGATGATTACTCTTACTATTATGAAACAGATTTTGAAACATTATCTAAAGTCAAAAAGCCAGGCGTACGAGGATTGCTGACTACAGATCTGTGTCTTTCACTTTACACCACTCTGTTTTTTGGTTTGTTTTATATGACTGTTCCTGAAGTCAACCTCAGCTGGCTCTCAAGGACTTTATTAGTCTTCAGGACAGGAAGAGGTTGATACTCTGTCACTTCTTGACAGACCTGGTTTATGGCCAAGCTTGGTTTCATTGCCACTTATTTAGGGAGGAACTGCTGTGACTCCCACACCGTTTAACACCACATGTGGTTGTCAGGAGTAAAGAAGGACAGAGAGAAAGACACAAAAAGAGCGAAAGAAATTTCTTATGGGTTTACTTAATTGGAAAGAGAATAGGAAATTTAATGTGAGGTTGCAATTGAATTGATTTGCTAATTGTGCTTTTATTAGGAAATATTTGCTAAACTGAATTATGGTTATGCAAAAGTCCATTAGCTCCAACTCTGTGAGGAAAAGATAATTGTTTTTATGTTGTTATAGTAATAAAGTCCAATATAATCTGGGCCTCTTTGTTCTGCAATTAAAGACAGTGAATATATTTACCTGAAACCCTCTGAGCATTTGAAACGCTCTATTTCTATTTCTCCTTTACTTTTCTTGAGACAGAGTCTTGCTATGTAGTTCAGATTGCCCTGACTCACTATGTAGCCCAGGGTATCTTTCAACTCAAGGAGATCCTTCTGCCTCAGCCTCGAAAGTGTTGCTAGCGATCAAATCCAGGGCCTCAAGCATACAAGGCAATTGCTCCACCCCTTCCTGCCCCACCCTTGACCCTGTGGGAAGGTTTGATCCCCAGCCTGGCCCTTTCATCCATTGGCCAATCTGGAGCCACCTCTCCATTACCTTGAATTGTTTGTTGTGTCATTCACGGTGCCAGACAAATCCAGGAACATAAATATGAGTTTGAAAAATGTCCCCGCCCTTAAAGATGAGTTTAGAGAATTTTGACGACAGCTTCAATTTAGTGGAGAAATTAATGGGAAATTGAAAGCTACTTGAAATCGGAAGAGGACTAGGAGGGCAATAAACAGACCTAAAGAAGTGGAAAGGAGAGTTTGTGAAATTTGGGTATGATCAAAATATACAGTGCATATTTAAATTTTAAAAATGTATTATGTTGTCATCAGTCCTCCTCAAAATACTTCCCCTCACTTCCAACTCTTACCCCATCATAACGTCTGCTTTCTGAAGCAGTTCTGGAAGTCCTCTTCCTTATCTTTAACAAAATGTGGATGATGCTCCTGAGTGCCATCCAAAAGAAAGGCAATTTCATAAAAACACAACTATGTGTCCTCATCCACCTTATTCACAGGACGTGGCACTGTGCAAAGCCAAAATGACCATCAAAGGTGAACATCTCGACTCAGTTCAGGACAAGGCAGCCATGACAGAACAACTAAAGACACCGAGGAAATAGGACTCCCAGAACTGCTTCAGAAAGTGGCAAGGACAGTTTAAGTGTGTTCAAAGCAAGGAGGTTTCTGATCTCACCTTGGAGTTGTGCTTCTAAGTAGCCTTTGGGCTTGTCTTGAGCCAGTTTCTCAAAGTTCAGCTATAAAGATTAGTCTGGGGAGCTTGTTAAAAAGAAAGACAGAGAGAGAGAGAGAGAGAGAGAGAGAAAGAGGGAGAGGGAGAGAGAGAGAGAGAGAGGGAGAGAGAGAGTACCTCTCTAATCAGATTTTACTCTGACAGACTCAGGATGAAGCTACAGGAATCTGATTTTTATTTTTATCAAGGGTTCCAGATTATGCTGATACAGGGGTGGCCACAGGTGTGGTAAAGCTGCCTGGGAAATGAGCAAGACCTGTCAATCACAAGATCCTAGGGCGTCGCCAGGACCCGTTCGTAGAACTTCTCCCAAGCTCCCACAGCGTGAAAGAAGACCTACGTCACGGGAAGCCCGCTGTTGTGCATTCCCACTGCAACGTGTATTCCTACTTTTGCGTTTGCCTCCTTTCTCTCTTTGTTCAGCCCAAGTTGACTCTGAAGAGCTAATTTCTCCCACATCCACTCACCCTGCCCCTTTCAAATAAACTCTGACACCGTTTTTGGCTTGTCTCTTCCAAATCTTTGTTGGGGGCAAGGACCTTTTGTTTTTCTTTTTGTTCTTATTTATTTGTTTGGTACCGGGGATCAAACTCGAGACCTTGCGCTTGCGAAGCAGGGAAACGGAACCACTAAGCTAAATCCCCGGCTCCGGTGAGCCATTTCTAAAGGAAAACCCGATAACACTGGGAGAAACGTTATCCCTCAGTATACAGTTTTGCACTGGGCTGCAACAGCTATTACAGAAATACGAATGGATGGGCTATTGAATACTTTTTTGAGACATTGTTCTGGGTACTTGTATACATATATAAAGAGTTACATATACATAGTTTCATTTAATCTTGCCAATAATACCATGAGGTACCCTTTGTCAGGAATAATAATGAGAAAAAAATGAAAAAGTGAGGCAGAGGCCACTTCACAGCTAGCAAGCAGGGAGCTGTCTTAGTCACTTTCTTGTCACTGAGACACAATACCCACATTGTAAAGGAAGAGAGATTTATTTCGGCTCACAGTTAAGAGTCCGTGGGGGACAGATCAAAGGCAGAAATGGCAGGGACCAGGGGCATGGTGGAAGAAAAACTACTCAAGATTGGGTGGCCAGGAACCCGCCAGAGAAGGGAGGAGCCCGGAAGGGAGACACGCCTTCCTGGGCCACGCCCCATGACCCTCCTCTTCCTACCAGACCCCACCCCTTCACAGCAAGGTAGCTACAGAACCCCAGTGGCCCTTCACCTTCCCAAAGGCCCGCCTTTGAGTGCCCGAGGCCATGCCGTATGTAAAGATGGCCACCGAGCAGCTCCTGCCGGCTGGAACTCGGCAGTTTGTGGGCAGGTGAAAATTCACACTGGTCCTCGTAAAGCCGGAGAAGTGCTTTTGAAGTTGAAGTAGGGAGTGTGAATTCTTCTACGAAAATTTCCCATAATCCAAATGGGTTTATGTTGGTTTTGACCACAGATATAAAAGATGTAGAGGTTGATTTATAAATTGGTAGTCCTGCTTTGCATATTCGATGAGCCACACAGTGTAGTGGTTTTGATTTTGACTTTGGAATACAGCCCATTGCACCTACGGACACCCTACGGATACTTGCCTTACCCATCCTTTCATGAGCCTGAAACCTTGCCAGCATGCTTTAGACAGCATGGTCTGCTTTTGGCCACCAGAAACTGTAAAATAGATTTAGGTTAAGTTTTATAAGTTCTCTTTCAATGTCTTGTTCCCTTTCAATGTCTGTTTTCTCTCTCTTTTTTTTTTTTTTGGTTTTTTCTCACTATGTGTGGGACCTAAATTACAAGCCCTTGCTAAATGGCAAAGGGCCTAGGAGACAGTGTCCTGAACCCCTCCCATTGTAGCCACAGCCCCGACCTTTGTTCCAGCTCTGGCCTCTGAATGTGGATCACTCTTGTATTGTTTGAAGTCTGGATCTGAAATACCTGTAAATTAGAGACTCCAGACATAGAGCCCCAAGTTAATTGACAAACTGTTTGTTCATCCGGAGTGTCTTGGTGACCTTTGAGACATCCTATGGGTGGTACCTGTCACTCATCCATATGTGACTGTTGAGCATGTGACTGCTGACCACCAGCTCAAGTCAGCAGACCTTTGTCCCCTGTCTGTGAGCCCAAAATGTTAACCCCCTCTTTTACTACCTATAAGAGGACCTCGGCCCCTGAGCTCGGCGCCTCTCTGAGCCAGCCACTTGGTTCTGAGAGTGCCGTCTGGCCAGACTAATAAAGGTCTCTTTACCATCTAGCCTGGTGTGTTGCTTCCTGGGTTTCTCGTTCTCCGTCGAGCTCCCGGAGCCTCGCTGGGTGTTGGGCCCAGCACTGTGGAGGCCTTTTTGGCTGTTCACGCTCCGTGGAGTGGAAGTGAGACTTTAGGTCTTACATATGTAGTTGAGATTTACCTGGAGCTCACTATGCAGCCCAGGCTGGTCTGGAACTCACAGTGATCCTCCTGCCTCAGCCTCCCGAGTGCTGGGATGACAGGCACGTGCCACCATACCCAGCTTTGTTTTCTCTTTTCACATTCCACTCCACTACTTTCTTGTGTCCCTGGCTAGCTGGGGTCTTTGCTTTTAGTAATATTGGGAATTAAAACTAAAAACAAAAATTATACAGGGAAAAAGAGCTTTAATTGCAAGGATAGAGGAAAGATAGAGAAGACTCCAGCTTAGGTAGTTGGAGGGGGCAGGCTCTGATACAGGAGCTCAGACTGCTCCACCTGCAAAGGCAGAGGCCAAGGTCCAAGGGTTAGCCGGTGGCCTGGGATCCAGTTGGTCTTCCTCTCACTCCTGGTCACATAGTTCTGGAATCTTGATGGCTGAGGGTGGATCCTGGGAAAGGATTATGTCTGTGGGGGCCCCAGGCATGTGAGGCTCTGCCTTTCCTGGGATCCAGTTGATCAAGGTTCAGCACAGTGGCTGGAGGCTTCCGGATTTAGCTAATTGCCCCTGTAAATATCTTATCTTTGTGTCCTCAGTCTTGAGGGGGAATAATATCCTACAAACTCAGGGCTAATCTATCCTGTTCAGCGAGCTCCTAGACAGACACTCCCTAAATGATCAACACAAACCCTATGCGGAGCTGAGATGAGTTTTCACCCAAGATTTACAGTAACAAAGGATACAAAATAATAGGGAAGGGTGAAGGGGGTGAAGGGAGGGCAGGGGAATGGGCAAAAAAATAAGAACCAAGATATATCATGTAAATATACAAGATCCCAATAATGAATATAATATTGTTTACCTTAAATGTACCAATAAACTTAATGGAAAAAAAAAAACAAAGTGTAGAAAATAAAGGTTAAACTTTGTTCCACTTTTAGATACCCATTGGGCATTTGTATGCCTAAGTGAAGAGTCACGGTTCATAGGAAAAATGCTTTTAAGTCCCTTACTATCCCCCTAGAAAACACAATTTTTTTTTTTTTACTGAGTTGTAGATGAGGGCCCAGGATTCTGCCTGTTCCCCATTTTTATGTGGTCACTAGCTGTCCTATAATAAAATCCTTCTATCTTCCCAAAGCCCCAAACCCTGGGGGTGGGAGTTCATGCTTCTGTGAGCACTGACCCCAAATCCACGGACTTGCACCAGCAGAGCCAATCTAGCTACAGTTGACTGGGTGGTGCTGGACACCTGACTCTAGCTGAGCCCATCTGACTCTCTCTGCTGGGAATGTGAAGTGTGAGCCAAGAGGTAGCCATCAAGGTGTCTCCCAGGAAGCTCAGGGGGCCACGCGGTAGGAGAAGCAGATTGCTCTACAAAGAGAGAAGGAAGCAGATGCACAGGTCCAAGAGGAGAGAGGAAGAGAGACCAGGAGCTGTGGAGTCAGACTGTGTAGGGCCATCCATCACCTCAGACTTTCAGTCCCTGAGTCCTTCCTTCCCAGAGATGAGTTCACTTTCTCCTCACTTGTCACAAGGTAACTCCAAATGCCTAAGTGTATTTTTGAAGAATAGACTCCTTTGCTAGAGCCATTTTGAGAGGTTTCTCTTATTCTCAACCCAAAGTAACTCAATTAAGATAGTCTCGGGGAACGTGTTTTTGTGCTTCCAGGTGATTGCCACCATGCCTGGATCATAAGGATGAAAACAGTTTAAACTTTTAAAATGTTTTGTACGGGTTTACAGTGTTGCACCAGGGCTGGGGTCCCTCTCATTGGGGCTTCCAGAGCATGACTGACATGATGGACAGATGCTGAGTTACATGCGCACATGCTTTCCCATAACTCACTCTGTTGTATGTGATGCAGCCCATATGCGTGACCGTCAATGAGCTCAGGTGAAGAAAGGTTACCATAGGTCGTCGGGCGGGGAGTGTCTAGTGCTCGCGCGTGTGTCTGCAGTCTGGAATTTTAGAACTTTCTAGGGCTGGTTTAGGGGCCTTTGCTCTTCTTATCTCTGCTTCAGGGTAGTAAGCCTCAGGCCAAGGGTTCGGGGTTGGCCCTGGGGTATTGCTCAGGTTCCGTGAGAGGAGGGGAGTAACCCCATAGCTCCAACTGTATCATCTGTATTAGATTTGCGTTTCCTCTTTGTAAAATAAAAAGGTAAACTGAGAAAACATTTAAAAAATGGTTTAGGGGCCTTTGCTCTTCTTATCTCTGCTTCAGGGTAGTAAGCCTCAGGCCAAGGGTTCGGGGTTGGCCCTGGGGTATTGCTCAGGTTCCGTGAGAGGAGGGGAGTAACCCCATAGCTCCAACTGTATCATCTGTATTAGATTTGCGTTTCCTCTTTGTAAAATAAAAAGGTAAACTGAGAAAACATTTAAAAAAATTTTACCACAACAC
>NW_022900931.1:40990338-40991621 GCF_012274545.1 Fukomys damarensis | reverse complement strand
GCGAAGAGGCGGGGAGGGAGGCGGGAAGCAGGGCGGTGTCGGGGTCGCGGGTACGGGGCGGGGCGGGGCATGGTAACGGCTCCGAAGGAGAGGGGGCGGTGCCGCAGCGAGGCGGAGGGAACGGTGTTCACCGCCGCCGCAGCCGCAGCTCGCGCGCTCCTCGGCCATGATGATCCACGGCTTCCAGAGCAGCCACCAGAACTTCTCCTTCGGGCCGTGGAAGCTGACGGCGGCCAAGACCCACATCATGAAGTCGGCGGATGTGGAGAAGTGAGGCTCCGGTCCGGGGCGGGAGGCGGTGGGCTCGGGTGGCCTCTCCGGTCCCCGTGCGTCGGGACCTTTGATTGACAGCTGGGTGAATGGTTGTGTCCCCGCCTCCCGAGGCTTGGCCCGGGCGCTCCAGGTGTTGGGCTGTCTCTCTCCTGGCTTTGACTGTTCCACCTTCCCTTTCTTCCTTCCGTAGCCTGCGCCACATACCTGAGTGGTCCTGACCCGTTTTGGGGGGTTAATGGCTTTAGCCTTTTAGATGCAGTAGCAGGCACTTGAGCAACGGAACAAGGAAGAAAACGCGCACCTGGAGGAATTCCCGGTGTTGGGAGACAGCTTACTCTGTTGCAGTGTGGATAAGTGTTTACAAGGGCGGAAGATGGGTACAGGAGTGATCTGAGACCGCCTAGGGGACGGAGCCAGCGGGGAGTTGGGTCGGCTGCGCAGAATCTGAAGGAATCTTGCTGGGCTGTAGGCGGTGGGCGGTGACGCGCCCTGGCTAGGGGCCTTGAGCCCCTGCGGTCTAGGATGCCTGGAGTGGGTCCCGACCGGGTTCGGGGCCATCAGGCATTATAAGAGCGAACTGTGATGTGTGTGAAGAGCTGTTTCGGTGACATTGGGGCGTGAGCTGGTGAGAAATGAAGAATGGCTCCGCGGAAGTCGAGATATGGAGGGAATTTCTATGCCAAATGAGAGTTTTGAATTTTACCCAACAACCACCAGGTGTAATTTTATCCAGAGGAGCTATGTTATTTATTGTGGCTCTTTTTTTAGGGGAGAATGATGTGGAGGATTGGGTGGAGGGCTACAGGGCTGGGAAGACTAGTTAGTGGGGGAGAGAGGAGAGACTTTAGAAGATTAAGTTCTCGGTTTTTTGGTGTTTTGAGACAGGGTCTCACTATGTAGTTGAGACTGACCTGGAACTCACTCTGTAGCCCAGGCTGGTCTCGAACTCACAGTGATCCTCCTGCGCCAGCCTCCCGAGTGCTAGGATTACAGGCACGCCCGGCTTTTTT
>NW_022900931.1:40962786-40990237 GCF_012274545.1 Fukomys damarensis | reverse complement strand
CTCAGGCCCTTGTGCTTGCAAGGCAGACGGCGAAATCACTGAGCTATATCTCCAAGTTCTCGGTTTGATGGCCAACTGATAGGAGAAAGAAAAAGAGTCTGTACTGATGGGGAGATTTGTGGCAGGGCTGGTGAGAGTGGAACATTGCCATTGAACCAGGTGAGAAGCCCAGGAGAAGGGGGAGGTCGGGGTCAGTCGGTGGACAGAAAATGAGTTGAGCTTGTGGAAATTTGAGGTCTTGTGGGTCATGAAGTACAGATGTTTCGGAGGAATTTTATATATTTATCTTGTCGCTCAAAAAAAAAAAAAATAGCGTGGTAGTGCACACCTGTAATCCCAACATATCGAAGGTGGAGACAGGAGGATTGCTGCAAGTTCCAGCCAGCAGGTTTAGATGTTTTTTGGTTTTGGTTCCTGGGATGGAACTCAGGACTTTGAGCTTGCTAGGCAGGCAGCGGCACCACTGAGCTAAACTCCAGTCCAAGGTTTACATAGTAAGTTCAAGACCAACCTGAACTACAGGGCAAGACCCCATTTAAAAAAAAAAAAAAAAAGATGCAGTCTTTGGGTTTAGGTTTAGGTATCATCAGTTATATAGTTGGCACCTGGAACCTTGGATGTGGCTAAGATCATCTAAGAAGTAATCTGGAAGGAAAGGTCATGAGATGACCTCACCTTAAGGAGCACTTGCATTGTTTTCTCATTGAAAAATATTAGGAAAATTCAGAAAGGAAAAAATTTTCCCTTCATCACATCCTGGATTGAGTTAATGGTTTTCTATTTTCTCTTCTTGTAACTTTCTGTTATATATTCACAAATATACATAGAAATAGGGCCTGTGTTTAATTAAGACACTCTGAATATAGAATATTTCAAGCACTGTAGAAGTCAGTTGTGACACATGCCTCTAATCGCAGCACACCGGAGGCTGAGACGGGAGGATTGCTGCAAGTTTGAGCTAGCCAGGTTTACATAGTGAGTGCAAGGCCAGCTGGAACTACATACCTAGACTCTGTCTCAGAAAAAAGAAAAAGAAATAGGGTATCTGGGCTTGTATTTAAGATACTTTGAATATAGCATGGAACACTTAAAGCAATGTGGGTTAGCAGTGATGATTCTTTTGCAAATATAAGTGGAATATTTTGTAGAATACCAGATTTTTCCACATAAATTGGATAAAACACAATCACATTTTATTATTTCATATTTGGTAGCAATAGTAAAATATAAACTTATTTTGGAGACTCTCCTTATGGAATAGTATATCAATCTATCTTAATTTTTTTTGGTTTTCTGAGACAGGGTCTCCCTCTGTAGTTGAGACTGACCTGGAACTCACTATGTAGCTCAGGCTGGTCTCGAACTCACAGCGATCCTCCTGCCTCAGCTTTCTGAGTGCTGGGATTACAGGCGTGAGCCACCAGGCCGAGCGTGGTCTATCTTAATTTTGTTAAGTATTTGGTATTTTCTAATTTCTAGTAAAGAATAAATTTTACTTAAACTTGCAGTGAAACTTATTAACATCCTATGGCTGTGTCTCAAAAATGTTAGATCACTGATGTTTGCATAGATACACATAGCTGCAGTAAATATATGATGTGTCCAGTTTTTCTTTACTATGTTTTAAACATTTTTTACATTATTCTCTCTCTAAATATTTTAATGCTTCCATCATAGTTCATCATATGGATATGGTCTAATTTACATAAGCATTTATTTCTTTATAACTGGACAGAATATTTCTTTTTCCCTCATAAATAATATTGTTATGCAGGATTGCCTTTCTGTATTGGGGTTGTTCATCTTGTACAGATATCCCAAAGCTGATGTTTTGAGTATGAATTCCACTATGTTCTTGGACTCTGGCCTGTTTGTTGCCCCAGGGGCATGGGATTTGCCCAGTCGTGAAGATCCCTGTGAGTGGGCACTGGTGCTGTTGTCAGTGTTGGGTTCTTTCTGCTTCTTTTCATCACCATTTTTTGAAGCTGGTAACAAGTTGAGAATTTTGCTGGCATAGTTTTTTCTATAAGTGACAGGATCTTTAATCGCATGCTTTTCCTCATAGCTATTAATGTAGTTGTCACATAAGAACAAAAATTCACCCGAAACACAGCACTGAAGACAGGACTCTGACACAGTCAGTTCTCGCTGAGGCAATCATGATGGAGATAAAACCATCTTGAATTTTTAAAGTTACAGAGCTTTTTTTTTTTTTTTTTTTTTTGTACCAGGGATTGAACTCAGGACCTTGCTTGCACTTGCGAGGCAGGTGGTGAAAACACAGCTAAATCCCTGGCCCAAAGTTACAGAGCTTTTGATGACCTAAGGTTGAGATAGATTTTTTTTTCCATCTAAAACCTAAATTTTAAAGTTTGGTTGTGCACTTTTTGCTTGTTTTAGATGTACATACAAAGACCTCGTTGGTGTGTCTTAATTGGAAATAGGTTTAAGGCTATTGGAATGAGTATAATTGTGGACCTGTGATATGCAGGGATCCTTTGTTGACTTGATGTGAGATTATGTTCTTTAACATGGTATTATTTTGCCTTACCTAGTATTTGTAGCTATTTAGCTATTCAGAAATCCAGACGTCTTAAAAAAGAAGGAAAAGAAAGGCTAATGTGCCAGATTAGCTGTCTGGGGACAGTTGGAGTGAATCTTGTGCTTTCTTTGGCATCTCTTACACCTTCACTCCGCATATTTACACTTGTTACACTTTATAATTATAACCATATCAGAGATGTAGGGGAGAAAAAAGTTCCCCCTAGTCTCTTTGGCTTAATGTTTATTTTGCACTTTCCGTTTTTACTCATGCCATTTTAAGAAGTGTATTAATTTGGCTCTGTAGTTATAATAGATTAGAAAGCGGTGCGGGTGCTTCTGAAGCAGCTATAGGGATGCACATGTGCAGTTGAACTTGACACTGTCTTACATGGTTGTTGATGCATTGATCATAAGAAATGGTAAAACAACATTTTATGCTTTCTGTTTATGCACACAGACAAGTCAGCCGTACAGATGGGCTAATTTAAAAGCAGCTGTATCATGTAAGTGCAGCAGTTTATTTGCAGAATTCCTGAAAGAGCAAATTTTATCATTGCTAATTACCTAAATGAGAAAAATTGAAAAACCCTGGTGTGTTTCTGTGATCCAAGCAAGGTGTAAATAGACACTCCAGATTCTTGGGAGCCAGTCCTTTACAAAAAGTTGAAATCCCTGTGCTACATTAACAAAAAGTTGTGATTCATGGAAGGTCTGAGACTTGGCTCCAGGAAACCTAATCAGATAGAGTTGTTCATCAATTTAAGACCTGTTGACATAAACAAGTGAACAAACTTTTGTTTTTTTCTTTTGGGACCGGGGATTGAACTCTGGTCCTTGAGCTTGCCAGGCAGGTGACAGAACCGCTGAGCTAAATCCCCAGCCCAAACTTTTGTAATTTAAGTAACACAGTATTTTTGTTACTGGTTCAGCAGAAGCTGGGAAAACTAATAACTTTGTATTAACCAAAATGATATTCAACTGTATGTGTATCGTTTACTTTGTTGTAAATATTGGTGGATAATAATTGTTTTATATCCCTTTAAGACAACGCAGAAAAGTCTACAAAACATTTTTGTAGAAAAGTTTCCAAAGCCATTAAAATAAAATAGGTATGTAAGTTAACTGGAAAATACAGTGCATGGAATCTCTGTTGTTTTCAAGTTGCAAGAAATGGAGACCTATGTTGCTTAAAGTAGTGAGAATACTGCATAAAGAAATAATTAAATGTAGCAGTAATCTCAGAAACTGGGGCAGTTTTTGTGGTCCCATCAACTATTCAGTGCTACTCATTACTTCCTGTTGTTTCCGTGCTTGGCTTTGCTCCCTCAGCTTCCCTTGCTGTTACTTAACAGCTTGACTCTCTTCTCCTGTCCACCTCCTGGCTTCTGCCATGTGTCTTGGCCTGTGCTTTGACTGACACATTTTTCAGGGATCTATCAGAGTGACTTAAGTGATCATTGTTTAATTCAGAGTAAGCATATTGGGCATGTCCTAGGCTAAGATTCAAGGGTTCCAGCCAGCCTACAGGTAATTGCTTTTGGTTAAGATGAACTTTTATCCAGAAAGTCCAGGTTGTAACCAAGGTGATGAGATCACAAAGCCTGGTAACTTATACAAACAGCTACTTTTTTTTTTAGCTAGCTGCCTCTTAAACGACTTTGCAGGGGCTGGAAGTGCAGCTCAGTGTGGTATTGTGTGTGATTAGCACGCTTGAGGTCCTGGGTTCAATGCCAGCACTAAGAAACAAGAAACAAAATACCTTTGAGCAAGGATTATAAACTTTGCTTTCTAGAGCACCAGAGGGACTGGTGAACTGGAAAGAACTTCTACTCATCTCCAGCCAGTTGGTACTGTGTGGCAGTGCAGGGCCAGCTTGTTTTACAAATCAGAAATCTGGATTTGAAATCTCAATTCTTAGTGACAGCTATTCCAAAAAACAAACAAGAAGAAACAAGTAAGTGTTCAGGTCAGCAAAATAGCTCTTTGGATTACTAATATATAATCTTGTTTGTTTGTTTGTTTGTTTGTTTTAGTCTGTCTGATACAGCTGTCTTCTCTAATGAGACTGCCTGAATGAGGCTCCCGTATATATAAAGTCTAGCAGAGTTGGTATTACTCTGGCAAATGTCACCACTTACACTCTCTGAGCCTTCTTATCTCACAGAGTAGTTTTGAGGCTCAAGTTTCAGAAGTGATCGCTGATCTTCCTAAAGTTCTCAACCTTTGTTTTTTATGTATGATCAGATACTACATTATATATTTGTGTACTTGCTTTTCAGTCTTATTCAACCCAATAACTAATAGAGTGCCATAAAAATGCGAAGGAAGAATAGATGATAAAAGCATCTGATAGATTTTACAGATACGTGTTTATTAAATTGTGTTATTAACCCATTCATTAATGTAAGAAGAATTATGGTGGAATGAAAAAGAAATGTGAACAGTGATACAAAATACTCTCACCTGGCTTTTGATTATTACAGGTTAGCGGATGAATTGCATATGCCATCTCTCCCAGAAATGATGTTTGGAGACAACGTTTTAAGAATCCAGCATTGTTCTGGCTTTGGGATTGAGTTCAATGCTACAGATGCATTAAAATGTGTGAACAACTGCCAAGGAATGCTTAAAGTAGCCTGTGCTGAAGAGTGGCAGGAGAGCAGGTGAGAGTCAGGGCAATTATGGGTTAAACAAAAAAGAAAAGTGCATTTGTGTTGTAGTAGAGTAGAGTGCTAGTGTTATTATTAAACTATGTAGTAGTTGGAGTATTCTGGAGTTCATTTTTCTTTCTTTTTTTTTTGTGCTGGGGCTGAAACTCGGTACCTTGCGCTTGTGAGGCAGGCGGCGGCACCCCTAAGTGCTTGGCTGGGGTTCATTTTTCTTATCATAAAATGGAGAGTAATTATGCTGCTATTTAAATACTTGAGTTAAATCAACCACATACAATTCACTTTTTCAAAGCTTCAGTTTCTTAGTCAAGAGGCAATACATTTAGTGTTACTGTTTTTAAAGAAAGTCTGATTTATTGTGATTTGCATTGAATAATTGTGCGGCATTTCAGTTAGAATTATAAACCTTTAAATCATGTCCTCAGACAGTGGACAGACTACTTGGAAAGATTACTATAAAAATTACATCAACACACGACAAGCTAAATAATAAATAAAGTTAACTAAGAACGATCTTGTGTTAGGACAAGTGTGTGTGTGTGTGTGTGTGTGTGTGTGTGTGTGTGTGTTTTATCTCATTTGTACAATGTAGTCTTGTGTGATATGAATGCAGATGATCTGTATTCTGTATTACTAAACCTGATCCTTCTCATTTTGGTATTTGAGGACCGAAGGTGAACACTCTAAAGAGGTTGTTAAACCATATGATTGGACCTATACCACAGATTATAAAGGAACATTACTTGGAGACGCTCTTAAATTAAAGGTAAAACTTACATTTTGTTATGAGTCATTAATTGTGTTGGACAGTTTCAGCTTTAGAAGTTTTAATGGTTATTTTTTGACCAGTTACTGTTTATCGTGGCAGGCTTCAGAACATAGTGCAGTGGATTGATCGTTGAGGTGAGGTCTGCGCTGTTCAGGCTGGCCTCGAATTCCTGGGCTCCAGGGAGACTCCTGCCTCCACCTCACTAGTAACTGGGATGACAGGCTTGCAGTACTCTGCTTGGAACATTATAAGTGTTGTTGGGCTGGATGTGGTGGCACATAACCGTAATCCCAGCACTGTGGGAGGCTGAAGCAGGGAAATTACATGTTGGAGCCCAGCCTGGGCAGCTTTTGTGACTTAGTGAGATCCAGTCTTAAAAGAAAAATTTTGAAGGGGCTGGGCTGGGGATGTAGCTTTCTACAAACGCCCTGGGTTCTGCAGTGCCCCCTGCCAAAAGTATGTTTGGTAGAATGGCAAGTTGCCATAGCATTATCATTATTATGACCAATGTAGTATGTATTTTGGTGTAATGTATGAGATGATTTTAGAACCTGCTAGCTAGTAGTTTAGGATTTTATACATGAACAAATGCATGTGCAAACAGAACTTTCGGTCAGTCTACTTAAGTGTGTGTCCTACCTGCCCTATATATGAGCCTGGTGTAACTTTAGGCACGTTACTTAAGCTGTCCGTGTCAGTAAATTGGGTTAATACCTACCATACTGTTTTGGTATGAAATAACTCATGGAAAAATTCTCTCTAAATTCTAAGGCTCTGTGCTACTGTAACATTGCATCCATTTAGACTCTGTTTCTTTTATTGTTGTTTTGTTTTTTGTTTTTTTGAGACAGGGTCTCACTATGTAGTTGAGACTGACCTAGAACTCACTATGTAGCCCAGGCTGTTCTCAAACTCACAGCGATCCTCCTGCCTCAGCCCCCCGCTCCAATGAGTGCTGGGATTAAAGGTGTGAGCCACCATGCCTGGCTTTAGGCCCTGTTTAAATGACACATAAAAACATAGGAAGGTGAAGTTGTCAGTAGGTCTCATATTGGAAGTTTAGCTGTATTTAAAAATCTTACAGTATTACTGAAATGAAACAAATCTGGTTTTGGTTCCATGTCTGTAAATATCAGATTATTATATAGAACACAATTATTTTAGTGTAAACTATTTTCATTGAATGTTGTTATGGGAGACCATATTATATATTGGTGCTTAGGCAGAAACAAAGAAAAGAGGGTTATATAGGGGATTCTTGACTCTGGAGATTTTTAGTCTTCGGAAGGTAGACATTCACAGCAGGAATTTAGTAATTATGATCAGTTTCTGCCTCTCCACCATTCCACACTTTAGCCAAATCTCTGTGCTTTCAGGACAGAAACAGTTTTTGAGAGAACATGTTTCATTCAGTAGATATTTCTTGAGCTTTTACCAGGTGCCAGGCACTATTCCTAGAAGCTGTGAGTACAGCAGATAACAGGCAAAAATTCCTCCTTTGTGGTCTTAACGGGAGAGCAAGGTTATTTCAGTCCCTTGTAGAACTTCAGAGATGAGTATCTTCCCTCCTCTTTTCTGTCGAAAAGTTTTCAGGGAGCTTAGGTGATATTTCACTGCCAGAAGGGAAATGGGAACTTGTTTTAGCCTTGTGCACTAAGGATTATGACTTTTTCATGCACTGACTGAGGTAAAGCTTTCTGGAAGCTCTGGAGTGCATGAGCTGAGCATTAACTTTAGCAAGACCCAGGGCGGTGGACTCAGAGGCTAAGAGTAGATCAACAGTTCAGCCTAAATGTAATTTATTCCAAGGTGTTGGTGATAAATAAATGTCAGCTTGATCAGCCACTATATGGTGATCAAGCTTTGGCAAAACACAGATCTGGATTCAGATCAGCACCAGTTACCAGCTTGGAGAAGCAATTTAAGCTTACAATGGCTGTTTCTTGTTTTGTTAAACTGGAGACAATACCAGTTGTGAGATAATATATAAGATTATGTTAGAGTGCTTAGCACAGTGTCTGTTAACAAGTGGCAGCTGCTGTTATACTAATGGCGTATCTCAAATACCAGGGGAGTCTAAGTTTATATGTTTGAAATAGCAAGAATAAAGGAAGGTAGGAGGTGGTGCTGCTGTAGTCGTGGACAGTTTGCTGAGCCTGTTAGTGCTCCAGACTGAGACTGATACCGCTGTCATGTCCCGCTATCTGCATCCCCCAAACATGTCTCTGAAGATTTACGGTGTGAATTTGGCCGCTGTGGTCCTATAGTTGATGTGTATGTTCCACTAGATTTCTACACTCGTCATCCAAGAGGATTTGCTTACATTCATTTTGAGGATATTTGTGATGCTGAAGATGCTTTACACAATTTGGACAGAAAATGGATTTGTGGACTTGAGATTGAAATACAGTTTGCACAGGGGCATCGGAAGACACCAAATCAAATGAAAGCCAAGGAAGGAAGAAATGTGTACAGTTCTTCATGTTATGATGATTATGACAGATACAGGCGTCCTAGAAGCCGGTATTATGAAAGGAGGAGATCAAGAAGTCGGTCTTTTAATTACAACTATAGAAGATCTTATAGTCCTAGAAACAGTAGACCGGCTAGAAGAACACGAGGTAGCAGAAGCCATTCCAACAATGATAGATTTCAAACACTGAAATCGATCTTTTTCAAGATCTAAATCCAATTCAAGATCACGGTCCAAGTCCCAGCCCAAGAAAGAAATGAAGGCTAAATCACGTTCTAGGTCTGCATCTCACCCCACAACTAGAGGCATCTCTAAAACAGATTCCAAAACACATTATAAGTCTCGCTCAAGATATGAAAAGGAATCAAGGGAAAAAGAACCACCTAGATCCAAATCTCAGTCAAGATCACAGTGGAGGTCTAGGTCAAAATCTAGATCAAGGTCTTGGGCTAGTCCTAAGTCCAGTGCCCACTGATAGTATAAACCATGATAATTTTTAGGCATGTATCATTCATTTACTCATAGTTTGGTATACTTAAATTATCAGGATAACAGTGTTGCAATGATGCGTAAAAAACTCTTGTTAGTTTTCCCTGTGTCAGGCAATGGTTATAATTAAAATTATATGCTATTGAAAAGCATGGGTTTTTTTCCCCTGATACTGGGAATCAAACTTCGGGTCCTTGCGTTTGCAAGGCAGGCATTGGAACCACTGAACTAAATCCCTGCCCCAAGATAAGACCCTCTTAAGAGTCCAGTTTGTTTAATGTTGTGGGCAGTACCAATATGTAGTGTCTCTGTATATATTTGTAAAGATTCTCATTTTTTATGCTTGAAGTATTTGGTGAAAAGATGTTGGTTGACCATAATTTGCAGCATTGTCTTATTAAAGTTTCATATCCATATTTGGTAGAACTGTTAACCTGGAAAGGTAGTTTGCTAATAAGATAGAATGATACAAAAGTGAAGTTGTAGCCATAGTACCACACTGACTGCTCAGAAACATTTAATTTCAGGGTGGGCCTTTGTCTTTCAAGGCAGGTCGGCCCAGATAATATCTCATTTGTGAGGTGTGGAAAAGTTAACCCCACTGTCTTGGACAGTGATTTGTATTTTCTGGTTGGCGTGAATATTTGGAACATAAACACATCAAAAAGCTCCCCTTAAAATTTGAGCAGAAATAATTTTAAGGAGGAAAATATGTTCTTAGTAGTTATTCTAAAATGTAAGGAGTAGTGTTGACCGTTGTTGTTTTGTTTTTTTGTATGGGGGATTGAACTCGGGTCCTTTCGCTTGCAAGGCAGGCGCTGGAACTAAATCCCTGGCGACCGTTGTTGCTTAGTTTTTTTACTGCTGTTAGAAGTACATTGTTTCAGTGTAAGTTTTGTTCGTGTGTATGTGTAGGGTAAAGGAACTGCATTTTGATGTTCACAGCACTGAGCATATGCATTTGTATCAAAATTTGACTGCTTGTTTATGACGGAGGCTTGCTGTTCACGTCTCAGTTCATTTCTGTGAGGCAGCTGAAATACAGCATTCCCATCCGAGGCGATTCTGTGGTGCCATGAAATTTTAAATAATTTTGGAAGACAGGATTAGTTTAAGGAAGAGCTGCATCTCTTGAGTTTTTGATTATCAGTGTAGCACCTGCTAACAATGAGGAATTAATACCCCCAACTATTTATAATTTCTAGTGTCTCTGAAAGATTGTTTGGAAGCAATAAAGAATGACTTGAAATGTCCAGCCTCATTTCAAAATAAAAGCTAGCATCTTTTAAAATCTCAGAATGTTTACTTGCAGATACAAGAAATACTGTAGCGAAATGATTCCTTTTAGAGAATTTCTTTTTTCAATTTTGGTTTTAGAAATCTAGTCCTTGCCTGTAAAGATTTAAAAAATGGCTTTTAAATACTGTTTGTGAAATGTGTTTCAAGGATTAATTCTAAAACCTTTGTGTATTTGATAGTATTTCTAACTTTTATTTCTTTACTGTTCGCACTTAATGTTCATGTTCTGCTGTGCATTCATATATACATGTTTCTATAATTTTTTTAGATTTTCCTGGATGTATAGTTTAAACAACAAAAAGTCTATTTAAAACTGTAGTAGTAGTTGCAGTTCTAGCAAAGGGGAAAGTTGTGGGGGTTAAACTTTGTATTTTCTTATAGAAGCTTTTAAAAAGGCATTTTAATATATATTTTTTAACAAATACTGTGTACAGCCTTTAAAACGTCAATGTTTGGATCAAAACAAGACCCAGCTTATTTTCTGCTTGCTGTAAATTAAGCAAACAGGCTATAATAAAAACAAAATGAAGGGAAAAGAACAGAGGAAGGTGTACATCTTAAATATTTATCCTTGCATTTCCATCTAGAGTTGATGAGTATATTCCTTTATTCGCTTAAAAAAATGGAGTGAGTTTTCCAAGCAGACTCATTAGGGTTTTGTTGTTTAATTCTCAAGGTAACGTTACAGAGTAGGTATTACTTTAAAGATGGAAGAAATGGATTCAGGATCTTAAAGTATGTCTTTATAACACACGTCGGTAACGTGGCAGTGGGTAATGCCAGTACTGGAGTTCTTAGGCACAGCGTTTGTATGTGGAAGGCCTCTTCCATAGGAATCTAACGGAATTTTTGGTTTTTATCTATAATATTGGTTGGGGGTTTTAATTTTCTAGCCCTTTCTGAAAATACTGTTTAGAGTCCTGGGATGCATAGGAAGTGTGTGCCTGTGAACCAGATATTTTTCAAATGGACAGTGTCAGAAAAAGAGGGATTGCAATAGAGCCTTTCCTTTCCCCTTAAATCCTTGCTTTTTCTTGCTGGAGGCTGCTTGTATGTATACTTTTAGAGTCTTCTTACTCTTTGACCTGTTTAATATTTTATTTTATGAGTCACAGTATGATGTAAGAAAAGCACCCTAGCTAGGCATGGTCATGCACAACTGTCACCCCGGCACTTGGAGACTGAGGCAGGAGGATCTGAAGTTGGAGCCTGGCCTGGTCAACTTAGTTACTTAAGCAAGACCCTGTCTCAAAATAAAAAACATAAAAAAGCCTAGGGTCGTAGCTCAGTGCAAAGGTCCTGAGAACAGTACCTAGTGCCAGGCAAAAAAAAAAAAAAAAAAAAAAAAAAGATTGTTGTTGTGTCTTGAGAATTTAACTGAAAGCAAAATAAAACAAAAGGAATCATCATAAAACTGCACAGGGGTAAAAGCTTATGTGGATGTGGACATGGAAGAACTATGTACTTTGTTGTTGTTTTGAAACAGGGTCTTACTATGTAGCCCAGGTTAGCCTTGAACTTTATGTTGCCCACATTGGCCTTGAACCCTGGGCGATCCTACTGTCTCAGGCCTCTGAGTGCTGGGATTACAGGTGTCACCACCTTGCCCAGCTCTGTGGAAATTTTTCACTTCTTGATAATCACATGTGCTACTTTCTTTTTTCACTCTATGTCATTTAATGCTTCCTTAGCATCTTCCCCAAATCTGTGCAATCTCTTGAACATCTTTTTTCATTTTTTTTCCTAATTCTTTTCCACTTGTCTCAGATTACTCTCCATCTCATAATTGTGTCCAGGAATCAAATGACCCAATCATGGCTATTTAGTAAAGCAAATAGTAGCCACCATTTACTATTTACCTACAGTTTGACATTCATTTTTGTATTTGTGACTAACCATGTCAAAGAAGAGAAAAGCTGAATATTTTATGGTGAAATAGGAGATGATAGAAAATGGTGTCACAAGTCACACTTTGGTGATACTATCAGGAAAGATTGTGGTCTGCCTTGGGATTGTTGGTGCTCGTGTGTGTGTGTGTGTGTGTCTATGAATGAACTATAAAATAATCTATTGGAAAACATTGTCAGTAGTGTCCAAGCCCTTTGTGTGCCAGGAGTTATTTTCAGAATTTCTGTAAATGTTCTTGTTTCTCATTACTTAAAGCGAATCCTTCTGTTTGTAGGTTTTGAATTAGTTTGGGAATCTAAGATATGTAACATTGTAATGAGAAAAATATTTTTAAGTTCCAAATGAATACTTTAAAAATGTACATTAGTAGCCCTAAGTTGGTTTTACCTTCAGTTATGGTTGCAATTCATCAGTCCAGTTTTCAGTTCATTAATTTTCTCATAATGAATGAAAAAACACTTGATTTTAATCTGATTTTTATAAAAGATGAGAAATTTCAACTTTTTTTTTTTGAGACAAGGTCTCAGGCTGGTCTTGAACTCACAGTGATCCTCCTGCCTCAGCCTCCCAAATGCTAGGATTACAGGCATGTACCATCATACCTGGCTTTGACTCTTTTAAGAAGCTGTGACACTAGGTAAGTATAGTCCAGTTTCAGAGTCCAGTCATATTCTGATCTTTGAGGTCTACTGATGACAACCATATTTGTATAATTGTGTGTTCTGGCTATGCACAAAAGACTGATAAGGAAGACCATTTTCTTGTAACTGTAGCTCTTTAAATTCTTTTTAAAAATGTGTCCCTGTTTTAATAATTTTCTTTCAGGTTGTACCTACAACAGATCATATAGATACAGAGAAACTGAAAGCCAGAGAACAGATTAAATTTTTCGAAGAGGTTCTCCTCTTTGAGGATGAACTTCATGATCATGGAGTTTCAAGCCTGAGTGTGAAAATTGTGAGTATTGTGATTTTTGTTTAAATTAACATCTTTTTCCATTCTTACTGGTGGGCATAAAGTAAGACTCACTTTGAATCACACAGAATCTTAGTTTCACTTCGGTCTATTTTATTGGATTTTATTGGATTCTATGATAAAATTTACTTTTAAGTCCTGATGTAAAGTTAGTGTTTTGTTTTTTTTTTAACCGTACTAGCCTGGCTCCTTTGCAGATACAAGTCTTGGTTACTTATCATTGTAACAACAAAAAAATAGCCACACACATTTCCAAACCTTCTCTGTGGGAGACCTGGTGCCCTCAAATATCCAGGTGAATTGTGGTAAAATGGGCACTAACCCCTGGTCTCCTAACTCCTAGTCTAACCCTCTGGCCACACTAAGTGATACTTTCACATGCCTGTGTTGTGCCCAGAGTGACAGTTAATAACTAATTTTTTTTTCCTGTACCAGGGATTGTGTTAATAACCTCTTTTGAAATTTGAAGAAATGCTTGAATCTCTCTCTATCCAGGTGAATTGTGGTAAAATGGGCACTAACCCCTGGTCTCCTAACTCCTAGTCTAACCCTCTGGCCACACTAAGTGATACTTTCACATGCCTGTGTTGTGCCCAGAGTGACAGTTAATAACTAATTTTTTTTTCCTGTACCAGGGATTGTGTTAATAACCTCTTTTGAAATTTGAAGAAATGCTTGAATCTCTCTCTCTAAAACCCTGGCCTTTTTCCTCATAAATTTTAAATAGCGCTCTGTAAGTGTCAAGTAATGACGTGCTTTCCAGCTTGTTGTGATACATCAGACTGTTACAAATCGGGGCTTTTTCTCTAGCCTTCCTTCACGGTAAACCTTGCTTTTTAAAAACCTGTGCTGATTATTCCAGAATGGAGTTTGGCCCAGCACCTTTTCCCCAGCAGAGATAGCTTCAGCCTCTGTTTCATTGGCTAATAGTTAATGAGCACCTGCTGCTTGCTAGGTGCTTTTCTAGGCAGTAGGGATGTGTCGTGGCCACAGCAGGTATCCTCACTGTCAGTGAAGAGGTGGGCATCGAGCATGTAAACACGTAAATGAATATGGTTACACTTGTGTTCATTGGTAATGGAGCACGAAGAGGAAATGACAGGAGGAATCTACTGTGACATGGTGTGGTAAAAAAGGCCCCGTTACGGGAAGTGACATTTATACAGAGATCTGAAGGACAGGTGGACAAAGGCCAGGAGAGTACTCCAGGGAGGGAGCATGGACGTGCCAGTCCTAAGGCAGGGAAGAGTTTGGCTGGTGGCTGGTGATTCTCCAGGCAGGAATCCACTAACGTTACTGGCATTTGTGGAGCCTTGAGTCTCTATGGAAAACTGACAGTTCTCTGATTATATCTGACTATTTCATGCCTCAGTACTTTTTGTATATGCCTTTTTCTGTCTGGAATTTTCCTTTCCATCCCGTGTTCTCCAGGGTGAACTCACAGTGAGATGCACTGGCATCTCTGACTTTCTTCAGCAGCTTTAGGGACTTCTGTTTGACTCTTTTTCTGGTTGGTAAAGGTTTTGGATTTTATCTTTTCATTTGTATAAATCGAAGTTCTGTTAGAACTTGTCACTTAATAGACAAATATTTTTAAGCAGATGATTAAGCTTTCACAGTAATTACATTTGGAAAGTAGAAATTTGTAGACATGCTACAGACAAAGGATGTTAAGAATGTAACATTCTGATAAATGAGTCTTTAGCATATGCAATACTACATAATTCATTGCATTGAACAAGAGCATTCTGTTCTAGGTCTCCTGCCTTTATTTTGTGTAAAGCAACAAAGAACTAGGTTGTTTTTTAATTTTAGTTTCACTGGTGTTGATATTTACCATTAGTACTACCAGTTTTTAGAATGAACATTGAAATTTTCGCATAGTTTAGATAAGGGTTTTATATCTTTTTTTTTTTTTTTTAAACCTAGGGGGAAATTTTCTGTTGGAGAAAACGAAAACCATGATGCTAAATGGTTTGCGAGACTTCAACACTAGTTGGAGCTAGGACAAAGAACCTGTTGGTCAGAGATTTTTATATATAGGTGGTTCCCAACTTAATAATGGTTCAACATGCAATTTTTTTTTTGGCTTTGTGATGTATGAAAGTGATATGCATTTAGTAGAAACTGTACTTTGAATTTGATTCAGCCTAGCAGTATATGGTAGAATATTTACAGTGCTGGGCAGTGAGCTATAGCCAGTCAGCTGCCCTTGGATCACACGGGCAAACCACTGATCCTCCATGGGGTGCTGCTGTATTGCTAAGTTGTGGCAATGGTCAGCAAGTGTCTTAGTTACTTTCTTGTTGCAGGGACAGTACTCCTCGTACTTAAAGGAGGAGAGATTTATTTAGCTTACAGTCTGTAGAGGTTTCAATACATACTTGTAAGGCAGGGTGGCATGGCAGAGGAACATAGCAGAGGAGAAACAGACCATGGCAGGGCAGGCAGAAAGCAGTGATCCTGTGTTCTTCCTTCCCCTTTCTATTCCATCCAGGCCTCCAGGCTATTGATTGGTGCCATTTACACCCAGAGTGGGTCTTCTGAATTCAGTAAATCCATTTAGCCACACCTAGAAGTGTGCTGATCTAATCAGGGGACTAAACCAGTTCTCACATACCCATGATCCATATTCATATACCTTAGATGCAGCCACCTGCAAAAAGTCCCACCTGTAAGCGTCTGAGGCTTTGAGGGGAAATCTAGATATAAGCCATAATAGGAGGTATATTAAATGCACTTTTTTGGCACCGGGAATTGAGCTCAGGGCCTCATGCTTGCCAGGCAGGTACTATGCTGCTGAGCTACATCCCTGGCCCTGAATGCATTTTTGAATCAAATATTTTCAAGTTGTGATGGGTTTATAAGAACAGTAACCTCATGGTAAGTCAAGGAGCATCTGCCCTGCTGATGTAGCCCTCTTCTAATACTTTTTTTAAAAATAATATTTTTTCAGCCAGGTATGATGGTGCACACCTATATTCCAGCACTCAGGAGGCTGAGGCAAGAGGATTTCTATGAGTTCAAGACCAGCCTAAAATATATAATGAAACCCTGCCTCAAAAAACAAAACACATTTTTTCTTTTAGCAATGTAATAAAATGTTTAATTTTTTATGAAAAATATTAATGTACTGTTTTTCCCCCCCAGAGAGTAATGCCTTCTAGCTTTTTTCTGTTGTTGCGGTTTTTCTTGAGAATTGATGGGGTGCTTATCAGAATGAATGACACAAGGCTTTACCACGAGGTACCTGTTTTCATTTAATGACTATCCTAACTGATATTGGGCCTGTTCATGTAGTTTCATTGTCATTCTGAGAGTTTGAAGTTAAAGTTTTATTGACAGTCTATAAACTTTGGAGATTTACTGTTTTTTTGTTGTTGTTGTTGTTTTGTTTTTTTCCAGTACTGGGGATTGAACTCAGGATCTCGCACTTGCAAGGCAGGCACAGTGCCACTGAGCTAAATCCCTGGCTCTAAGATTCACTGTTGACTGCTCACTGTTGTCAACACATTACATCTTTGCAAAAGTTCTGGTGGCTGAAAAAGACATTCTTGGTGCAGAGAGGGTTGGAGCTGATGCTTTAAAACATTTTTATGTACTTAATATGTTTAACAAAACTCCCTTAACTCTTAACCTTTCTTTATAGAAGATAGTGTTTATATAGTGTCCTGATGTTTAAAATACCAATCACATGACTCTGAAATCTGTTACACAATTATTTTGATAGTTCCTTTAAACTTTGGAAGCTCTGTATTCCATCTAGGATAACTTAAGCATGAAGCTTTTTTCTTTTTAAGTAAGTGTTGGGGGAGGGTTAAATTGAGCATGGACGTTCCTCCAGTAGCTTCATAGCAGGCTGTCCTTTCTGGATGAATTTTTAACTTTAAATTTGTGGTCATGTGGAGTGAGGAGCTACACGACACTACCAGTGGTCATAGTGATTACTACTACTACTATGGCACCTTTTTCAAATCCATGCTATTATTATCTGTTCTATAACTGGAGTAACCAAAGAAGAGTTTAAATTGCTCACCCAGTTACAGTCAGTGGCAGAACTGGTGTTTGAACACTCTAGGATGGGATTGGTTTGGTGTTTGCCCTAGTCATTCACTCTGGATTATTTTCTCCCTTAACCTTAATAGTGACTCTGGACTGTATGTGTGTGGTTTATTTATTTATTTTTTTAATTTTAAAGACAGGGTCTCACTGAGCCGGGCGTGGTAGCACACGCTTGTAGTCCCAGCACTCTGGAAGCTGAGTCAGGAGGACCGCTGTGAGTTTGAGACCAGCCTGGGCTACATAGTGAGTTCCAGATCAGTCTCAACTACATAGTGAGACCCTGTCTCAAAAAAAAAAAAAAAGACAAAAGACAGGGTCTCACTATGTAGCTGAAGCTGGCTTTAAACTCATTATGTAGCCAAGGCTGTAATTCTCCTGCCTCTGGCTCCTGAATGCTGGGATTACAGATAGTGTATCACCTTGGCTTGCTTTTCTTTTTAAACGTGGAAACAAAGTATTGCATTTTTCTCCCCAGAAAGAGTGAAATCTGAATCTTGAAAATACCGTTTTAACTTAGTCATACTGAGTTTTGGGAATTTATACTAAGAAAGATTCTTCTATATAATAATTTATGGATATTAATCAGGCAAAGGCTCAGAATTGTATATACATAAACATTCACAACCATGTTGCTTTGTAATAGCAAAAGGGAAGGAAAGAAAGAGCTTAATGCCCATTATGTTGTTTGCTTTGTGTCTATATAGTAGAAAAATACATAACCACAGAAATTTATGGCCAAGAATTATATTTAATTTGGAAAGATGTCTATTTAAATGTTTAATTTTAAAAAGCAACTTTGAATCCATTTATGTAAGATTTTATGTAAGTTTCAGAATATGAAAGCAGTTGTACATTTACAAATCATGAGAGAATGTTATCAATAACAGCTGTGATTACTGATTTATCTCCCCTTTATACTTTTTTTTTTGGTACCAGGGATTAAACTCAGGACCTTGCACTTGCAAGCCAGTTGTGGTGCCACTGAGCTAAATCCCTGGCCATCTTCCTTTTATACTTTAATATTATTTGATTTTTTTTCACAGTGAGCAATAATTTGATTTTATTGATATAGGTTGATGCCTTAAAGGAGTATAATTTTTGGCTTTTTGTTTATTTATTTATGTAGGTATTGGGGATGGAACTCAGGACCTAGTGCTTGTCGGCAGGTGCAGCACCACTGAGCTAAATCCCCTGCTTTTTCTCTTATTGAAGTATTTCACCAAAAGCAAAACTGTAATAAATTGTCACTCTATAACCTAAGTTTATTAATTTTTTAATTTTTGGTACCTTGGATTGAACTCTGGTCCTTGTGCTTGCGAGGCAGGTGGTGGCACCACTGAGCTAAATCCCTGGCCCTTCTACAACCTAACTTTAAAAATGTTGAATGAGAAAAAGTGAATATAGAGAAGATGATTTTAAGGAGAGAACTTAAGAGCTTTTTTGAAATTGGGGAGAATAAAAATTGTAAAGCAAGTTTTTTATTTTTGGAACATAAAAGTAGCCTGTTATTATATGTAGGTAAATGATAATATAGCTTAAGGAAAAGATTTAGTTCCAAACTTGATGTAGGGCCGGCAGATTTCATGCTACCCTTACAACCTGTTCTAAAATGTAGACAATCTGTTTAATAGAAGGGATTTTATAAACCAATATAAGTAAATTTATTGGAACTTTAAAATTTTTAAATATAGGCTGACAAGACCTATATGTTACGAGAATATACTTCACGAGAAAGCACAGTTGCTGATTTAATGGTAAGTATTTAAGTTTCAGTATTTGGAATTTGAATTGTTTTATTTATTTATTTAAATAATTGAGTTTATTGGTACATTTTAGGGTTCAGTACAGTTACATTCAAATACAAGAACATCTTGGAGTTGTTAGATAATAGCCATCATTTGGTTGATTTCCGTGCTTTATTCTGGAAAAGCTGTAGTCCAGAGTGTGCCCCAGCCCAGTCAGTGTGGTGGACCAGAGCTGCGCCAACTGGATGTCCTTCCCAATGCGCTTCCCGCTCTCTTCTTTGCGTATGGGTCTCCTTTTTTCCTTTCCAAAATATGAGAGCTCTGTTACCATGACTTGTTTATTTGTTTTAGCAGAGCTTCCTTTGTACTTAAGATTTTCTGAGTTGTTTAAAAAGCAGTATATTTATACAGACTTGGTGTTCTTTTTCACCTTTAGTATTTATTTTTGCCTAAGCATAGAGTATGCATACTTGGGTTAGAAAAGTTGCTCAGTTTTCATCATAGACTACATATTGGGCTCTCTGTAAAAGCTCGAGTTGCCAAAGCAGCAGTAAACAGGGATTAAATTAAGGTGTATTTAAGTCGTACGACACTTATGGGAGCAGTACATAACTTCATTCTCTTAAAAAAAAATGCAGTAACAGGAAATGCACGTCATTTTTAGGAATGCTTAACGATGCTTCTCATTTATATTTTGCACCATGTTTTATAAAGGCTAAAGCCCAAATATTTTAAAAAACTGTCGATGAAATCACAATGTATGCTAATATGATTTATTCATTTTCTAGCATGTCCCACCTTCCTTCTTCACGGAACCTAATGAAATATCACAGTATTTACCAATAAAGAAGGCAGTCTGTGAGAAGCTAGTATTTCCAGAAAAAGTTGATCCTGACCCTACAGACTCCCAAGAAAGCAGACCTGTGGAGTAGAATGTGATACAACATACGCTCACTGAGGAATCTGACTGGACACCTTGGCTATTTGTAGGGGGAGATTTTTATTAAGATAATTAATTGCTTTGTGTGCAGATTTTCTGTAGCCTTAAAGGAAAAAAATAAAAGATTGCTGCAGGCAGGTTCCACTTAACTACTGTTTGTACTGTCTGTCTTCAAATTCATACTCCACATTTATATGTTTTAGAGATAAATTTTTACTTCTAAATGATCACAAAGTGGGTCTGCAACATTGATGTGTGTGTCTCATGAGTAGCAGACAGAATCTGTATCCATCATGAAGCACTGTGTCTCTTACCAGAAGAGGTAATTTAAACCTTTGAATCCCAGTGCCTGGAGACTTTCACAGGGTTCCCAATCATGCATGTTGATGCACTGGCTCTGTGCTTTGGGCTTCTGGAGAGTTTTGACTTGTCACCTAGGAAATCAGTCTCATAGGTTAATGATCTTCACCAATAATTTTTATTTTTTGTACAGGGGATTGAACTCAGGACCTTGTGCTTCCAAGGCAGGTGGCGTCACCACTAAGCTAAATCCCCAGCCTACCAATACATTTATTTTTGGTTTTTTTGAGGCAGGGTCTCACTATGTAGTTCAGACTGCCCTGGAACTCACTATGTAGCCCAGGCTGGTCTTGAACTCACAGCAATCCTCCTGCTTCAGCCTCTGGAGTGCTGGGATTACAGGCGTGTGCCATCACACCTGTCTCCACCAATAAATTTTAAAAATATACTTACCTTCTAATTTTAAATTAGCTTTGAAATTTACAGAAATTTTTAGATATAGAACCATATAAACCTATCATTTTGGAGAACGCAAGCCCTTGTGTGCACAGAAGCATATGAGCATGGTCTGTATGGAGGTCAGAGCTCTCCATCTGGAGGTGCTCTGCACACCCACCTGGGCAGTTTGGAAAGTAGACAAGAAAAGTTCAGATCCACTTAGTTATTTTGGGATGACCCTTTAAACATTTTATATTCTTTTCTGCCTTTCCGGATATTCTTTAGAAAGTGGAAAATAGTGTAAGTACCAAGTAGGAAATTACTTGAAGTAGATTTTTAAAAATAATTTTTTAAGGAGCAGAAAGGAAAAGAAACTTTTATTTGGCTTGAAATAATTGTACATATTTCCACCTGATGGAAAAACCATTAAGTAAGAACGTGTAATTGAAAGTATCAGTAAAGCATTTTAGGTATTAGCATGAAGATAAATTTCAGTGAAAAAAATACATGTGGATATTCACCCTTGCCCAAACTTTGCTAGGGTATATCTTACTAGCTAAATTTGGTCACAAATGGTTTTTGTATTTGTCTATTTTTTGCTTACCTCCAGGGTATAGGAAATCAGGATCTGTTGTTCAGTGTGTATTAAATATACTGTGTTTAATGTTTTAGGAATATGTGGGGGGATATATATATATATATACTACTCAGCTTTCTGTTTTATTTGCCTTGCAGATTGAAACAGAATAGACTTCATGCAAATTATAAGAAATGAAAAGTAAGCATATTCATTAGTTGGAATTTGTGGGCAACATGATATTTATGAGAGAATACATATTTTTTAAAAATGTGTTGATTTAGATGTCTTGATAACCTGAGTAGTCTTAGAGTACTTGAGAATTCATTGTTAAAAATTGTGGAGAATTAAAAGAATTGACCCTTTTTTTTTTCTTTTTTAAAGATGGTGGGTAGGATGAGTACGCTTTTAAAAGTTCCATTAGTTCGCTTCTTGGCCTTTTGGCTACGATCAAGTGTAAAAGTTCCATTAGTTTATTTCTGAGGGGACTACCAAGAAGATGTATATTTGGCCGTCGCTGAGTATGACATATGTACTATTTTATATTTATTTGTTCCGTTTGTCTTTTTGTAAGAGAAAAATAAAAAAATCACTGATCTGTATTTTGGTATTTATTTCAACTTTTCTTAGAGCTTAATTGAAGAGTGGTTTGGTGTGCATTTTAATCCTTTATTCTTTATATTTTTAACTCAGGCAATATTGTAGATAAATTCTCCGTGCAGACTATACATGAAAACTAAATAGTTCAGAATATAATCCTGTAATTACATTTGAGCTCTTGTCACTTTTCTTCTGTCCTCTAATATTTTTGTGGATGTTTTAACTAACCAGTATTTTCTATATTTGGGTTAATATTTTCTGTTTTTGAAAGTAGGAATACCTTTCATATGTGTCATCTCATTTACTTTTGAGTATTATGTGTCCATTGTGGTGCTAGGTACAGTGGTACATAGGTTCACGAACTTAATTCTTTGCATAATTCTGGTAAACCATATTGGATGAGAATGGAATCAAATCCAGTGGCTACATTCAGTGTTGACCTTATGGGGAAATTTGATTCGGTTCTCATCCAATTCGGTTTGCTACCAGAAATCTTGGAAAGAATTAAGTTCATGAACCCATGTACCATTAAATAGGAAATTGAAATAACGAATTGTTATAGTTGACCCTCTCATGCATTACACCTATGTGGATTCAACCAGCGATGGCTCAGACTATTAAAAAATTTTCATATGTATTGAATATTAAGACTTTTTCCTTGTTGCTATTCCCTGAACAATACAGTTTAACAAGTATTTCTATAGCATTTGCATTGCATTCAGTACTATAAACTAGAGATGATGTAAAGTATATAGGACGTCGTGTGTAGACTACATGCGGATACTATGACATTTTATGTCGGGACTTGAACAGCTGCTGATTTTAGTATTTGTGGGATGTCCTTGACCCAGTCCCCCAGGAATACCAAAGAACTATTGTACATGTTTTAATGAGATTAATATCTAGTAGAGGAGTCAAAAATTATTGCGAACTTTAGTAGCAGCAGTGATGGAAATAAGACTGATTTAAAAGTGGGGCGTGGTGGCGCACACCTGTATCCCGGCACTTGGGAGGCTGAGGCAGGAGGATCACTGTGAGTTCGAGATCAGCCTGGGCTACATAGTGAGTGCCAGGTCAGTCTCAACTACATAGTGACACCCTGTCTCAAAACCCCCCCAAAAAAATATATACTTATTTAAGACAATAACAGAAAATCAACTTTAATGATCAGAGTTGTTGAAAAAAATGTAGAAAGCCTCAGGAGACTATACCAATTTAACAAGGGGGAAAGTTGTGTAATCTACAAAATTTCAGCTTTTTTAGGCAAATCAAAAAGATCACAGGACAAGGAAACTCAACCTCAAAGAATGCCAAATCTTTCGGCAGAGAGATGACCTACAAACTGTTTCATCTTTAGGAGGGGCTTGAACTTAGGACTTTGGCGCTGAGCTACATCCCAAGCCTTTTGTTATTTTGGGTTTTGAATCAGGGTCTTGCCAAGTTACTAAGTTGTCCAGGCTTGGTTTAAACTTGCGATCCTGCCTCAGCCTCCCAGAGTGCTGGGATTATGGTGTGTGTCTTCATACCCAGCTTTAACAAATCCTTAAAGTTTATGGGTGGTATTGGTAGTGCCGTGCTGTAGATTACCATGGCCGGGCCTAACTTGCCTTTTTTTGTGGATGAGGCAGGGCCTCAAGTGGAACTAGGAACATGAATGAATCTTGTTTGCTTCCTTTCACGAACAAGGCAGGGCTCCTGGGGAGAACAGGTGACAAGATGGCGGAGCGAGGCCCAGCCAAAAAAAGACATGTCTTTTTTTTTTTTTAATAAAATGTGTGAAATGTTGTTTGTTTGTTCTATAACACAGCCCCCCCCCCCCGCCTCTTTCTTTCTTGTACTGGGGAAGATCAAACTCAGGACCTTGGGCTTCTGAGGCAGGCGAGGTACTGCTGAACTAAATCCCAACCCTCTTTATTTTTTAAAGATTTTAAAACTTATTATAAATAAACACGCTACAGTTGCCAGGCAGTCATTTTTTCCCATCAAAAAAGAAAAAAAAAGTTCCATCTGGCCTCAGCTTTTTATCTTTGTGTCTGTCTTCATCCCCCACTGTTCGCCCTCCAAAGGCCTTTGAGCTGTGCAAGATGCAGCAGTTGGTAATCAAAACAGGCAAAGTACGAGACAAGTTGCATTTTCAGGTGAGGGGCTGCTGCTAGGTGGGCACAGATAAGTTTAGGGACGAAACATTAAACATTCAGGTGTAAAACATGGGGCAATCAAGATCCCACAATGATCTTTATATACAGAAATGCTCACAGCACTTTTAAAGGCTAAAGGGTCTAATATAAAGGCCTCCCAATTAGCAAAGTTTTAAAATTTTGTTAAAAAATCTACGTGGTTCCCAGAGACCAAAGTGGTAAATCCAAGAGCCTGGGATTTAGCTGTGATTCCAGCACCTGCCTTGGAAGTGCAAGGTCCTGAGTTCGATCCCTGGTACCCCCACCCCCCAAAAAAAGTAAATCCAGAGACACACTGGGTGGGGCAACAACTGTGCACCCGGCATATGGCTGAGGGACCAACAAAACAAAACAAACCAAAACCCTGTATAGACCTCTTCCTTATAATCAATGAATGCTTCACTCATCAAGCCTCAGTAGAGCCCACCCTTAAAAATTTGACAAAAACACCATCCTAATATTACAGAAAACTGTTCAACACTGTGAGGCTTTAAAAAAAATTCTTGCTCGTACTTAGCCTTCTGCTAAAAAGCTTGCTGCTTGCATTCTGACAGAGATACTTGATGAGGAGAGTAACGATAAAAAGTTCAAAAAATACATTACCATGCTCTCATTATCTGCATGGCCGAAAGTAAAACCCACAAATTTTTCTGTGCCGTGGGCTTGCACTTCTGCAATCCCAGTGTGCCACGTGGCACAGCTTCCACATTCCTTGCAAAGGCTCCGTGCTCCCTCTTGCCACTACAATTTACATTGCAAAAGGCCAGCAAGGTGGTCTAGTGTATTTTGTTTGGAGTAGCTGGAGGTCTCAGTCTAGGGAACTTCATATACTCTCACAAGTTGTTTCCCAAGGGTTTACACTTGGTGGCCCATAACTTTGGGTACTATGGTTGCTTTTCACAGCATCCTGAAGTTTTTGCATCTTTCAAAAGAAGGACCTATCAGAAATTGAGCAGGGTCTCATACCTAACCCCAATTACCTCCTATCACTGCAACCGTGGTAGCACAGAGGATGAGTGATTACTTGAAGTTAAGTTCAGTCTATACTCCAAGATCGTGGGACTGTTTCATGGGGCTCACCAGCATAAGAAAGTTTCAGGAAAGCCGCCAAGGCCCTTGGAGCAGGGCAGAAGATGAGAAGGTTCTGGTCAATAGTTTAGGCAGGCAGGAGGTTGTGGGGAGACTCTGGCTAGAGGAGTGATTGAAATGTGTGCAAAGGTGAAGGGACCCCTGGGCAACAGCATAGGGCTCCTGGAATTCATGGTTTAAGATTACAGCAGATCTGTGGTGCAGAATTAGAAAGAAAGTTACTCTTAGAGGTGTTTGCTCCAGCCCTTGTGTTCCTCCTTCCTGGATTAGCTTGCTGAGCAGACCATTCTGTTCTTCTCACTTGACCCAAAACCCTATACAAATGTTTTTCTTCTACACATTTGTTCTCATGCCCTTTGGTTACAAATAAAAGGCCAAGGGTTTCACAGATTGGCCTGTTTTCCCAAGACTTTCTGGCCTGGGGTACATAGTGAGTTCAAGATCAGTCTGAACTACATAGATCCTGTCTCACACACACACAAAACAATTCAGTTTTTCATTTGTTTATTCACTATTTACCAACACTTTTCTGAGTTACTTGGAGAGTAAACAATTGAATGTTACTGTGAAGATCTCACAATGTGGAGGAGATGTGAATGTGAATAATGACATTGTGAGCTTAGTACTTACATGTGTGTTTAAAATGCCTTAGGAAGGGGCTGGAGATTTAGCTCAGCGGTTCGGTGGCCTGCCTTGCAAGCACAAGGACCCAAGTTCGATCCCCCAATCCCCAGTACCAAACCCAGTACCCCAAAAAAAGTTTGTTAGCCGGGGATTTAGCTCAGTGGTTCGGTGGCCTGCCTCGCAACTGCAAGGACCTGAGTTCGATCCCCAGCACCAAAAAAATAAAAAATAAATAAATAAAATGCCTCAGAAGCACAGAGGAAAGAAGAGCTGCCCATGTTGTGTACATGGCCTAGAGAAGGCTTCAGAGATGGCAGAATACTGAGCTCCGTTAAATGCTGACTGAATATCTGGTATATTCCAGTATCTATGTACTGTCACATTTACTTCACTGTAACTTTCAAAAGTAGTCATTTATGCCCATTTTACAGAGGGGAAAACTGAGGACCAGGAAGGTTAAGTAAATTGCTCTAACAGCTACTAATTGGTAGTGCTAGAGTTGCAGATTTCAGATCTTCCTGCCTCCATCGTGGATGACTTTGCACTATGTCTTGATATTTAGAAAATCTTCCTGAATGGAAGAAAGAGGACCTGTTATGGTTTATACTTAAAAAGTTCCCTCAGTCTCATGTGTTTGGAAGGTGACGTGATCATGGGGCACCAAACTCACGCTTGGACTCACCTATTAGCCCAGAAGCTGAATGTGCTGTTAGCAAGTGGGGCCTGCTGGGAGATAGGTCACCAGGAGTGTGACCTGGATGGGTGTATTCTTGTGTCTGGTTCTTCCCTTCCCTGCTTCTTGGCCACCATGATATGAGCAGGTTTTCTTCACCAGGCCCTTTCCCTATGCCATTTCTGTCTTGGAGCCTGTCTTCCGTGAACGGAAACCATTGAAACTGTGAGCCCAAATGAACCTCTCCTTCTTTAAGGTGTTTTGCCCTGGCAGCTAGAAAGTGATCAACGCAGGATCATTTAAGCAAGCACAGCAGCACTGATATTCAAGGATTGAGGTAAACTTAAATGGTAAAACTAAGCATGATGAAGTCACATCAACAGTTACAACCACATGGCTGAAGCAATAGAGTTTCGTGCAAATCCTTTACCTAGCTAATCAATAATCTTTAAGAAGTCCCCCTTCTTGGTAGTATATGAAATTTCCACATGGAGATACAACAGCCCTAAACGTTGCTAGGGAAGGTGCTGCAGTTGATCTACAGGTGCTCCTAATAACCTCTCTGTGGACTTTTCCGAGCTGATTTAATCTTGAAGTAGGCTTTCCAGATGTTCCCCAGCATGCAGTTTGTAATGTGAATCCTTGTCTGACTCTGAATCGGGAGGTCACATGGATTCTCTATCACAGAATTATCAGTGCTGGAGTCTGGCTTAAGGTGAGAAAAACAAACCATTCAATAAATACAAAGCATTCCAAGACTCCTTTCCCTTTGGCCAAGTTCAAATGATCTCTGATTTTTGCCCAAAACAAACTTTCGATGCATTTCCAGTGGGAATTATAGTGGTGTCGCTTTATTGAATTTCTTCCAGTTACCCTCAAGTGATTTTTTAAAAAGTCTTTTCCACTGTAGTACACTCACAAAGTGGATTAATCACAATGTTTGTGCACAACTCTGCTCAAAGCTTCACGTTTCTAGTTTCTCCAGAACCCCAGCGAGGTGGAGCCCAGCCCTCCTAGAAAGGACCCCCTACCGCCCTGGGAGGGAGGGCACTTCCGGTTTGCCGCTCGGCGCAGGAGCAGTAGGGGTGTTTGGGAACGCC
>NW_022900931.1:40942568-40962758 GCF_012274545.1 Fukomys damarensis | reverse complement strand
GAAGCGAGGTCCGCGGACGAAGCGCAACAGGCTGTTCGGAGGGCAGCGGCCGGGCTCGGCTCGGGATGGACAAGCTGAAGAAGGTGCTGAGCGGGCAGGACACCGAGGACCGGAACGGCCTGTCCGAGGTGAGAGCCCTGCGAACGCGGGGCAAGGCGGGGACCCCAGAACTACTCGGAAAAACAGCTCTCCCGCTTCCTTCCTCTGCCCAGGGGCCCACGAGAAGAACCCCGTCCCTCTTGGGGCTCCTGTGCTGCCCTTCAGCTCTCAGTCCCTGGCTACACCCCGGGACACCCTGTGACCTCCGCCCCGACCATGTGCAGCTGGCCCCGTGCCCTTCCCGGCCCAGCTGTGGGCTCCCCGAGCCTCCTTCGTTCCCCTGGGTCCGCGCCCGCACTCTGCAGGCGCGCGCGTCCCCGGCACTCCCTGCTCATTTGTCCGGAAGGACTGCGCGAGCCGCACCGATCGAGCTGCTTCCATCCTGGGTGCTCTCACCGTTTGCTTTTGGTTTTCCCTCCTGGAAGACAATCACGTTTTACTTTTTGGTGTGTCAGTTTTCCCATCTGTAAAATGAGGGCGTCGAGAAAGAGCAAGGTGGAAACCTTTTCAACTGGAAACCTGTCTCCCCTCTCCCTTGAATCAGTGTTTCTCCTGGTTTTCTCAGCCCGTTGCTCTCGCCCACTTTTGTGGCTGATTTTAACCTGAAGGTTGTTTTGTTTGATTCTGGTTCCTCCAGGGCTCAAGAGATAGTTCCTCGGGATCTTTTTGATTGGTTTCTGGCCTCTTTTATGAACGCTTGTGTTGAACAGGTCTGACACTGTAGTTGACCCTCCTTGTCTTCTGAGGCTTTGTGCCCCGTAGACTGCCAGCAAGCTGTTAGGAGCATCTGGGCTGAGAGAAACACTGTTCCCGACACTCTTGAGGGTCAAGTGTTGGCCTCGGGATGATGCAGGCAGGCATTGATTGCATAGTTAGAAAATCATCAAGAGTGAGTGCTGTATTACAATTTGAAAACAATGCTAAGTTTTTACCCCAAATGGTGAATACCTGTGATACAATGAAGGGCTTAACTTTTGTAAACGCAGGCAGATGTTACATCTACTTTTAAAAGATTAGGTGCTTTTCTCATGTTCTGAAATACTGCTGTCAGTTTTCTCTTCCTGTGTGAGTCCTGTGTATTTCTCATTGGGTGGTGCTTCTGGACTCGAACTCCTGGCAGTTTGTAGCAGACAGGCTTAATTTTTTGGGCTGTTTTGGTTTATTTCACTTACTAGGTTGGGGCTTCCTTTAGAATATCGCTATTAATGTGACTGTCTCACATTGGCCATGGTTTTGAGGTTATCAACGTTGGAGGATTCTGTGGTGGTATTAATTTGTATGGTAAGCTAGAGGAGGGGACCTTAAAATCTTTTCACATTCAATTATATAACCCCACCACCACCAGTGCCGAGGTTTTAAAAATTCTTATTTTGATGCAAACATAAAAGTCTGAGTAGTTCACACCCAGCTCTCCTGGGAGGATATAAAGTTGGCATAGCTGTGACTAATCATAAACAGCCTTGTGAGGAGTTTTCTGATTGATACTTCACAGACACAGCTCAAGTCCTAGTTTCTCACTTCTTCCTGAAAGTATGTTTTGTGCTTCCTGTGAAGGGTTCTTGTTGCAGGGAAGATATGAACAGTACCTGACCTTAAATCACAGGAATAAAACAGACTTCCTTTTTCACCTTGTCGTGTTTACCAGTCAGTCCAGTCTCTTGAATAATTCACAGCTTTACTTCTTGGCAAGAGCCCTTCTTCTTCGTCCTGTCATCAAAGGGACCTTTGTGCCTGACTGCCGGTCAGACACCTTGTGAACACACGGCCTGCAGATTCTCTCCAGGTACTGTTAGCTCCTCTAATCCTCCCCACTAAAAACCAAAACCAAAATAAACAAACCAGCCAACCTGTGCGCTAGTGCACCTTCTAGCAACTGAGATGTTTTACGTTAACTGAACTCATTTTCAAAAAGAATTATTTTGCTTTCACCCAGTCCATTTAGAAGTGGAACAGTGGCTTCCTGCCTCTGACCAAGTGTGCAGGTCAAAGAATTTGGAACCACATCCAGTGAAGAACACAATGGTGAAATGACCTCCCTCCCCATATTAGCAAATGAAAGGAAACATTTGGATGGATTCACCTGGACAGGCTGGTGGAACCAAAGTGTCACTTTCCTTTCTGAAAGTAGAAACATGTTTTTGGCAGAACTGCTCCCTCTTGCTGGCGATTTGACTTTTTTATAAGCGCTGGAATCTCACTGTCCCATCGAGATTATTTAGCATTCTGAGTGCCAAGACCAATTCAAATGAGATATTTAACCATAGCCTGTTAAAAACAATTTTTAAAAAGGTTGATCTCTTTGAATATGGGAAGCAGTGCTCAGATACCAAATCCAATCTAAGTCTGCTGCTACTTTTTTCTCCTTGCACGCAGCTCTGTTCTTGTTTTCACCCTGGCAAGGTGAGTTTTTTGGTTCTTTGGGAAGAGGGGTTAGTTTTTCATTTTACGCTGACCTTGGAGGGCGGTGCTATGGTTGGTTAGAAGGGATCTAACTCCATTTGGGTCTAGTACGAACTGGTAACAGTGTCAGGTGTCTCATTCTGGAGCCTGAGAGAGTTTAAGAAACAGACTCAAGGCGGAGAGGTCTTCAGTGTGGAAACAGATGGTGCCATCCCGAGTGTGCTCTGTACAGGGTCATCTGCTGCCACAAGCTCGTGCTGGTGCGGTACGCTTGCGGGGTTGAGTGTCAGGAGCCCATTTCAATTCTTGTGAGCAGACGGGAGCTTCGGGAAGGGAGCCCTTTTAATGACCCACATACCTTTCTTTTGAGTGAGGCAAAGCCATCCTGCAGAAGTACCTGCCACACCTGGGGAGCCTCTGGCCCTTCTCTTCCAGTTTCCGGTTTGACAGGTTGGAAACAGGTCCCAGAGCATCCCTTGCATTCTCTCCCACCACCGCTGCCTTCCATCTGCAGGGTGGGATGCAGCCGGCAGCTTTGACCCCCGGTGTGGGGTGGAGACTGTGCTGGCTCCAGGGAGCCCCGATGAATATGCCTGGGTCTGCCTTGGGCTTGGCCACCCATGCAGCTGCCTCGGTCCAGGTGGGAGTAGCAGTGCCCTCTTGTGTCACAGGGACAACTAGGAAGGTCAGGGCTTGGTTGTCATCTTTGGCGTGGGAGAAGAACCATTGGCAGCTGCTCACACGCTTTCCTGTCTTTCTATGCCGCATTTCTGGAAATCTTGGTTTCCCCTGAACTTTGCTGGGGTGGGGAGTGGTTGAGCGGGGATTCAGAGTCAGAGAGGATGAACAGAGCAGTACTGAGGTTCTGTCTCACACGTGGGTGATTTGCTGTGCCAGCACCTGCACAGATGGCATGGAGGCCCATGGTGAGGATGCCAGGCTTTGCCCTGAGCTCCCAGAGTTGCTAGAGGACCAGCACCTGCTGCAGCTGGGTTGCTGGACCTAGGAGAGGATGACAGTGCCCCCAGGTGCACCCTGTGGGCCCTGCCCAGTGGCTCTCAGGCCTTCCCACTTGTGGTTCTGCTCCTGCTGGGCTGTCCAAAGGTTTCAGGCTGCCCTGGGGCCTGCTGGCTGGCCTCCTTGTTTGTGCCTGAGGCAGGAGTCTTCACCTCTGGAGATGCTTGGCCAGAGGCACAGGGAGCTGCTGGAGAGGACAAGAGATTACAGCCTTGATGAGAGCTGGATTTGATGATGCCCTATAGCTCTCAGAGTGTAGGATTCTGTTCTCCCTGTCCTCCAGGACAAATTAACACCACTTCTGAATTTAATCTTGTGCTTCCTCTGTATCTGGTAAATATGCATATGTAATTGTTGCTTTGAAATTTCAGGCGGTCGAGGCATCATCTTTAAGCTGGGGTACCAGGATAAAAGGATTCATCGCATGCTTTGCTATAGGAATTCTCTGCTCACTGTTGGTAAGATTTCCCTGCCTTCTCACCCTTTCATCAGTTTCCTTTTCTCTTTTGCTCTTCACTAAAATACATGGGTAGGAAGGTTGGGCGTGGTGGTGCTTGATTGTAATCCCAGCACTCTGGGAGGCAAAAGCAGGAGGATTCTTGCTTACAAATTCAAGCCCAAACTGGGGAATTTAGCAGTTTAGCAAGACCCTGTCTCAAAATTAAAAATAAAAAAGGGCTGAGGACATAGCTCAGGGCGAAGGCCCTGGTCCTGTGAAAAGAGAGAGAGAGAGAGATGGTAGGGAGGGCTCCCCTGTGCGCTCCTGTGTGGGTGTGGTGGGAAGTTGCTCATGTGCAAATGCCCTGTGCTTATCTTCCAGGGAACTTTTCTGCTATGGGTGCCCGGTAAGGGAATGTCCCTCTTCGCAGTGTTTTACACCATGGGTAACATCGCATCAATTGGGAGGTAAGCACTTTTTTACCCAATTTCCCCAGTCAGTAGATGGAAAGAATGGGTGCGGATTGTGTTTGAGGGAAGTGAAGGAGGATGCTCGAGTGATTTTAAGGATTTGGAGAGTGGTAGTTGGAATTCATGACAGTTGTGCATATTATTTCAAAATATTTTATGTCTTAGTTTGTCTTTCTGGGGAGAAAGCAGGAGAAACATATCACTACTGAGACTTTTCGTGGGGAAAGCTGAGGCAGGAGCATCTGGATGGATTCCCCGCTGCTGTAGTCTCGCTGCCATCAGAGCAGAGCCAAGCGGATGGTTCTAAAAGCACTCACCTGGTGATAACTTAGCAGCACAGCCCAGAGTGTCAGCTCGTGCAGCAGGGCGTTGGGTGGGTGCTTTCTGGTGGGTGTGCAGACACCCCGGGTCCAGGTCATTCACTCTGAGGCTTCAGCCCTTTCTGTCCCCACATCTCCGATTCAACTTGGTCATTTTGTGCCTCTGAATGGTGCAGAGGTCTGGGGTCCAAGCTACCCTACTCCTCAAGACATTTCCTCAAGGCTGGGCACTGACCTTGCTTACCTGGCTCCTTTCCCTTTCTCTTTGTCCCCGTGGCCATTTGTCCCTCCCTGATTGGCTTTGATGTTCACTGGGGAAGACTTGATTATGCTCTAGGCTCTGAAGCTACAAAGATAAACAGGGCTCGTTCCCTACCCTGCAGGTGTCAGACAGCTGTATAGAGCCAGTTTACAGGCCAGCCAGGTGTCAAGACAGCTGTATAAACTGGTGCCAAGCAGGAGAGGGGATGCCAGGGAAGGGCAGCTGGTCCCAATGAGCAGGGTCAGGCAGGGTGTCTGAGAGAATGCGGTATCTGAGCGCTCTTAGCTTTGGCCCCACTCAAGCCCACTCTCTCTCTCTTGAGCCCTGCAGCATCCCTCTGCTGGGTTTCTGTGCCTCCTTCAGTCCCGTAGCCAGGCTGTTCCTGCTGGGCCGTGGAGCTACTCAGTTACAGCCCCTGGACTGGCTGGATACTTGCTCATTTTCATGACCAGGCTCAAAAGCCACCTCTTCTGGGAAGCTTTTCCTGATGCCTTCCTCCTCCCCCTCCTTTAGGGGTATTTATGTGACAGTACAGGTAATGTTTTATTACACTCGCGTCTAGGTCATTTGACAAGAGCTGAGCCTGTCTCTCACTTGTCCTCAGTTGTACCCAAAGCCATGTCTACATCTGGCTGGAAAAGTCAAACTGATGGTTGAGTGCATGACTCCGGTCACCTTCGTGAAGTTAATTTATTAATGCTATGACACCAAGGTGCTGGCCCTCAGAGACGTATAATGTTGCTTCTCGTGGTTTCCCAAATACTAACTTCTGGGCAGTTTGCTATGGGCGGGCAGTGTAGGTTGAATGTGTAGTCTGGACTGAGCATAATTACACGGTACGTGGCATAGTCCACAGGAGTGCTGCAGTGAATCCTAAGGGACTTCACTTTTCATTGCACTGTGTAGGAAGTCATGCAGGGAGAATATGGTTATTTCCTGCGAGAAACTAGGGGTTTGTGATCTTCTCTGAAATCTGTAACTTTTTTTGTACATATGCTGCACTAAATTTTTTATTTTAATTTAAAAAATTTGTATTAGTATATGTTTGCAGTACCTAATAATTACATTTATTGTGGGGACTTGGTACATGTGCATAACACATCTTAATTCTCTTCGTCTTAGCTGTGTGATCCTGGAGAAGTAAGCTAACCTTTCTGAGTCTCATTTTTACATCTGCAAAATAAGTACAGTATAATAATAGTTAATTGGAGGGCCGGGGATTTAACTCAGTGGTGCTGTCTGTCGCTTGCCTCGCAAGTGCAAGGTCCTGAGTTCTATCCCCAGTACCAAAAAAAAAAAAAAAAAAAAGTTAACTGGAAAAGTGAGTATTATCTGGTATTTAGCAAATATTTGACAAATAATAGTATTGTCATTAAAATGACTCTTAGGAGATTATGAAAGAATATGAAATGCTCTGCTTTTTAACATCACGGACCTAAGCCTATGGATTTTTTTTTTTTTAATTACCTGAGCCTTTTGGTTTTTGGTTCCCATTGGGAGGTTGTCAAGAAGGCAAGGTGGCCCCTTGCAGAGAGGGCATTGAACCATGCTGTGAGTGTGGCTGGAAGAGGGAGCCAGTGCCACTGTAGTCCAGCTCTGTCTGCGTTAGTCTGGTGGCGTGGACTTGTAACCCGCTGTACAGGTTCCTCTTCTGTAAAATACAAGGGGCTGTCAAAATACATGGTGAGTGTTTAAATTAAAAAAATTATGGCAGCAAAAGACACACTTCCATTAATGCCCCCAAATACTCCTCTTTCTTTCGAACACACTTAGCCCATCATTCTTGCCACTTTTTGAAACAGTTCTGGAAATGCTCTTTTGTAAATGTCTTTAGTTGTGCTGTCCTTGGCTGTCTTGATTCAAAAGATTTATGCCATTTTCTATCAAGTAAAAATTTTATGATTTGTCCTTATCTACCTGATTCACCAGATCTGGCACCATGGGACTTTTGGCCCTTCCCCAAAGTCAAAATGACCATGAGCAAATAAGTTGAAAGATAAACTTCATGAAAGAGGACTTCCAGAACTGCTTCAGAGCGTGGCAAGCATAATAGGATAAGTGCTTTTTTTTTTGAGATAGGGTCTCACTATGTGGTTGAGACTGACCTGGAACTCATTATGTAGTCCAGGCTGGTCTTGAACTCACAGCGATCCTCCTGTCTCAGCCTCCCGAGTGCTGAGATTACAGGTGTGCACCACCACACCAGCTAGGATAAGTGCTTTTGAAGTGATGGGAATCCATGGCAGTGTGTCTTTTTTTTTTTTTTTTTTTTTTTTTTTTTTTTTTTTTTTTTAATTTTTTCTTTTTTTTGTGGTATCGAACTCAGGACCTTGTGCTTGCAAGGCCGATGCAGCACCATTGAGCTAAATCCCCAGCCCAGTGTGTCTTTTATTTTTTTATTTTATTTTATTTTTTTGTTACCAGGGATTGAACTCGGGTCCTTGTGCTTGTAAGGCAGGCCACCGAACTACTGAGCTAAATCCCAGGCCCTCAGTGTGTCTTTTAATAGAGTAAATTTTAAAAAATCTCAACATTTCGCTGTATCTTTCAATCACACCTCCTGAACGGCTCATCGTTCCTGCCCCATGGGGTGCTGATGGAGTCGATGAGAGTAAAGCAGAGAGGTTTGTAAGCACAGTGCTGGCCCGGAGTGTGCACTGCTCAGACGCTCCTGCTGCAGGAGCTGTGTGCGTGTGAGTGTGCGTGTGTGTGTGAGAGAGAGAGATGGGCCTGGAGGCTGTGCTCTTCTCTGAGCAGCTGCCCGTGTGTTTGCCTCTTAGCACCATCTTCCTCATGGGCCCCATGAAGCAGCTGAAGCGCATGTTTGAGCCCACGCGTCTGATTGCGACGATCCTGGTGCTGGTGAGTTCGGCTTTTCATCTGTGCTTCTCACATGGGAGCTTTTATTTCTGCTGCGTGGAATTGTTTCCCTCTTAAATGTAAGGATATCCTTTTTACCCCATCATTCATCTTACTGCCCAATCTATGGAGCCCCATGGCAGGGGGAAGCATTTTCTTCACCTAATAGGCAGCCCCACTGCCTCTCTGCCTTTGTCTCCTTGGTGTCAAGGCACTGCCAGGTCCACCAAGCACCCACAGAGGGCATTGCCAGCTGCATTCGCAATCCATGCAGTTGTAAGAGCTTGGTCTCCTTCCGGTCGGAGCCACATACAGGCAGAGCTTCGAGGGAATAACTCAGAAACACTTGGATTCACCCTGTGGATTCAGTCAGTCGTGGAGGATAGGCTTTCCCCTCATCATTGTGTGACTGGATCTAGATCTCGCTTTCATCAGTCTTGCTGCAGTGAAGCCTCCACTCTGTGTCCTGCTCCAATACCAGTACCTTCAGTGTAGCCATGTCTTCCTGTCCCATTAACCCGGAACGCCCCTCCCATTAAAAAATCTTCCGTGTGGCTGTCAAAATAATTTCAGACTCTATCCCTTGGACTCCTGATATAATTATCAACATTGGAACATCTGGACGACATACCTTGAGTTTATTGTATACAGCTCACTTGTTCACATAGGTGCGTTCTCGTTCTCCAGAGTCATGACCACGCGTGCTGCTGATTTCATGTCAACAAGGACATACCCTGGGTGTGTCGGGTGCGCGGTTTCTGTCATTGGTGGGCAGAGGTGGAAGGCACAGCTGGTGGCTCAAGCACCGCCTGTTCTCGGCTTGAACAGGTGTCTTGCATAAAGAGCTTTCTAAGGGCTTAGGGAAGAGGTCAGGTGACATGTAAACAAGTAACTGGTTTGACCGAGACTGACATCGCACATTGACCTTGTCCTCATATCAGATCCTTTCCTCAGACTTCCTACAAAGGGAGACAGGGAGGGCTAAAGAGGAAACAGACAACAGAGACTTGTGTAATTTCAAAGTATATGGAGGGCCAGGAAGTCAGTGCCTCGGAGTAGGCAAAGACAAAGACTCTCTATACTAGTCCTCATTTATTGGGTGCACACAGTAATTGGAGGGAGTATGGGGTGACTTAGCAGGCGGTGACTATATGGAGGCAAATCTCATGCTGATGAGGGCAGAAAGGAGAGCATTCCCAGGACAGTAGGTGGGAGAAGTTGAGCTGATAAGGAATTTGTGCCTCTCCAGGGGAAACTTTTCTCTTTTGAGTTAATACTGGGCTCTCAAGGGACCGGAATGTCTTTAGTTGATGGTATCTTGCCTTTGAGGCCACAGCTTCCCAGACCATGGAGGCCTCAGTTGTGACCAGAGGCAAAATGGAGTCTTATTTCTGCATGGTTATGTTTCTGCATGTCCTAGCCGGCCGGCAGGCAGGGCAACACTGGGCCTTAGAGAGCTGTTGTCATACTCTAATCATGAAATGATTTTTCCCTAGAATGCTCCTGACACTCACATGCCCTTTTATACCAGAGACTAGTGGTTGGCAAGAGTTAAGATGCAGACGCTCGTGTTAAGCTCATGTTAGTAGGTGTGAACGAAAAGATGGAATGGATGATGTGTGGGCAGGAAAGGTGGTTTTGTTATCTCTCCTTGTAAGACTTAAAGTCTCACTTCCACTCCATGGAGCGTGAACAGCCGAAAGGGCCTCCATGATGCTGGGTTCTGTAGCCCAACGATGGCTCCGGAGGCAAGACCCAGGGCTTTACTTCCGAAAGCCTTGAACAGCCAAAAAGGCCTCCACGATGCTGGGCCCTAACACCCAGCGAGGCTCCGGGAGCTCGACGGAGAAATGAGAAACCCAGGAGGGAACACACCAGCTAGATGGTAAAGAGACCTTTATTAGTCTGGCCAGAAGGCACTCCCGGAGCCAGGTAGCTCAGAGAGGCCACTGCTCGGGTCTGAGGTCCTTTTTATAGGGTTTTTCTAAGCAAAAAGTCAGGGCATTCACAGAACTACCAGAGGACAAGATTCCAAACACATTGCTTATCTCATGCGAGAAATGTTCTACAGTCACCTTTTGTCATACCAATTGCCCCTGGGCAGGCTGTTAGCCAAGTTAGCAATTAGCACATGAAGAAGCACAGTCTGGCCTATTAGCATGGAGTCACTTTAGCTTATTCAAGTCTTACACTCCTTACTCTGCATGATTAGCTAGTTTGATTTTAACTCTTGCCAATTGTGGTCGCTCACATGGGTTAAATGCTATGAATTGAAGGTTTAGTTGGTGAAACTCAGGCTGATAGCACCATCCCATGAGTTACCCCATTGCCGCAAGAGTGATACATCTTTACAGGGCTTTTATTCAGTATTGACATTGCCCTGTAGTAACGAATGTTTCTTCTCTCCCTCTAGTTGTGCTTTGCACTTACCTTATGTTCTGCCTTTTGGGTAAGTACGTATTTTAATTTCCCATCACCTCAGGTTTATGCCCCTTGCCATGTGTTTTCCTATAACCCTATCCTCTTTCTTTCAGTGGAAAAAAAAGGTTCTTGCGCTCATCTTCTGCATTTTACAGTCCTTGGCCTTGACGTGGTAGGTAACCTTTTCAGCAGTCTTCTCCCACGTAGCCCTTTGACTAATGCAGCCGAAGGGACTAGAACCCGTGTGCCGTGGGAGGCGGAGGATTAGCAAAACGCGGAGGCTTTTCAGATGAAGCGTTAGTGGTGCCTGGGACACCAGAGCCAGGCTGCTCACCACCAGGGGGCATTCGCGGTCTGGAGCGGCCACGGAGGCTGTGACTGGGGCATTTGTGCTGAGCTCACGAGTGATTTTGAGATGCACAAATGTTATTAAGCCACTCGTGTCCCATAAGTGCTGGGGCAGCAAGCGTGTGCTGAAGGCTGCTACAAAGAGGCCCTGAGTCAGATAGGCATTAACCAGACAGGGAGAGGAGCACGAAATAATGTGAGGGAATGATTCATTAAACAGAAAGACAAAGGGGACCATCCTGAGCAGAGGAGGAGCAGAGGCTGAAGAGTGGGAAGCCGTGTGGCTGTGGGCTGTAGGCCCTGGGGACTCCAGTGAAGCTAGGAGATCGGAACTCACTGCCCAAGCCTGGAAAAGGGCTGCAGGAGGACGTGGGTTTTCAAAACCTCAGTGGAGGTTGAGGTTCCGAGCTGCTCGGACCGGAGGAACTCAAAGGGAAAGGGAAGAAGCCTGTGTGGAGCCTGCAGCGTCGGAGACATTTCTGTGGTACTTTCACAGTGCGTCGGGGTGTTTCTGCCAGAACAGTCTCAGGATACCTGTGGCGGAAAAAGTATCTGTCACAACGTGAAGAAAAGAGAGGGCTCTGGAAGTGTCAAAGCTCCCCAGGATCAGGGAGCTCCAGTTCGGTGTTAGTGGACCTTGAGCTTGTAAGCTTAACTCCCTGCCTCCCTTTCTCGGTTCTGGACTCTGAATAGATACACTTCACACTGCCTCTTGGAGTCCGCCCTGTTCTGTTCACAGGTAAACGGGTTTCTGTGCAGGGCAGAGGAGGGGCGGTCTGACTTAGTATGGCGCACACATCGTGGTAGAAGGGGCTGAAAGGCCTGCTTTGATGGCTGCGTTCATATTTTGGTTTGCCGTGGGGTGCAGAAATTGGCACCCACGTGCCCAGAGTGATTGTGCAGCCAGGATTGAAGGCTCAGCATGTGTGAAAGAGGCTTCCCTTCGACTCCAGCGTGCCGTGGCTCTGTGGCACACAGTCCCGGCCGTTCAGTGGTGAGGCAGCTCTCTCCGCCGTACCCTTCAGGGCAGTGTGGGTTTGCCAGGGCACCTCGGGGCTTGGGTTCTTTAAGAATTGTAACTCAGTGACATTTTAATTCATAGAGTAGTTAGAAGTGTTTTTTATTTTTATTTTTATTTTTATTTTTATTTTTTTAGTTAAAAGGAACAGAGCCGAAAATGTATCCTAATTGGGTTGGAGTTCACTTCCAGTGAGGGTTTATACAATGTTAGGGCAGCTGTTCTGGACTTTATTTGTAGTTCTTTCAGAGTGGGCTCCTGTACCACCCGAGTGTCTGGACTCTGCCTGTTTGGAGTGGTCAGTGCTGGTGACGGCAGCCCCTCCCTGGGGAGGCTGTCTCTGCATTGGCCTTTCCCTGCTTCTGTGGCCACCTGGCATGTAGTGTGTCAGCACAAGGGTGTGCAAGCGCACGCGCGTGTGCATGCACACCCCACCCCGGGGAGAAGTGCAGATCTGAAGGAATCACTGAAGGCCTTCGGAGCTCAGAAACCCATTTTCCGCCGGTGACCTTCCATGCCCTTCATTCCATTTGATCTCCTTTGCTTTTCTTCGTAGGTATAGCCTCTCCTTCATTCCGTTTGCAAGGTAAGACTGTATTTGGAAATATAATTCTGTCAGTTGTGGATGACGATATGTTTACACAGGTCCTTTTAGTTTAGAGAGTTAGTTTCAGAGAGTGTATATTATTTATCTTTTTTTTTTTTTTTTTGGTACCGGGGATTGAACTCGGGTCCTTGGCCTTGCAAGGCAGGGTACCGAACCGCTGAGCTAAATCCCCGGCCCTATTATTTATCTTTATTAAAATGCCTTGAACCAAATAGCCAAAGGTTATGTGCTGTCTTACAGATTTGTAAGCTAAGGGTCACCCCTTCAGTCACCCTAATTATATGACTTGTCGTGGGTGTTGACCAGGTTACCGGTTCCTGGTTTGGAAAACATTCCTACTCTGTTATCAAGTGTATAAATATATATGTGCACCTTATCACTCTTTTAACCTGTGGCTTTGAGTAGGTTTTTTTTTTTTAAAGGTTTAATGTCCCTGAGAAGAGATGGAGGGGTCTCAGTTTATACTTGTTCTTTTGCCACATTACACTCAGGAAAAGTTTCAGATGAGTCTAGAAAGGGAGAGAAAGGAGGACCAGGACTCTGGATAGCCGTGTGGCCCTGACCACTCAGACCTCAAAGGAGGCGTTGATAACCTGAGTGGGTTGGAGTAGATCATCCCTCAGGCCCCTTCCCGCTCAGAGGGTCTGATGCTTCACAAAAAAATTTTTTTTTTTTTTTTTTTTTTTGTGGTACTGGGAATTGAACTCAGGACCTTGCACTTGCAAGGCAGGCATGGTGCCACTGAGCTAAATCCCTGGCCCTCCCAGCCCATTTTTGTTTTATTTTTATTAAAAACATTTTTTTTTTGGTACTGGAGATAGAACTCGGGTCCTTGCTCTTGCAAGGTAGGCGTGGTGCCACTGAGCTAAATCCCCGGCCCAAGGCTTTTTATTTTTATTTTTATTTTTTAATGGTACCTGGGATCGAACTCAGGGCCCTTGTGCTTGCGAGGCAGCTGGTGGAACCATTGAGCCAAATCCCTAGCCCAAGGCTTTTTAAATAGTACTTTTCATGGGGCCGGGGATTTAGCTCAGTGTTTCCACCGCCTGCCTCCCCAGCACAAGGACACAAGTTTGATCCCTGGTACCAAAAAGGAAAAAAAAAAATAGTACTTTTCATGTACAGCCTCTCAGAAAGTCAGCCAGTGACTTTTGCCTGTTTTAATGCAACCATTTAATTTCCATACTTCTCCGGCGTGAGCTGGGAAGAAGGAAGAGCAGTCTTTTCTATCCCAAGTGTTGCTGACAGCGTGGGAGGTGCTGAGGGCTGACTGATTAGAAGAGAGGTGGACCATCCGTCACATTTCACATTAAAGGCAGATTCTGGGGGCTTTGTGCATGGAGTCGAGGGGCATCACGCCTGTGAGGTACTCCGTGCAGACCTTGCTGGTTTCAGGGGTGGTGGCTTGTTTGAGAAGAACACGGGCAGGGGTGTCCTGGGGAGCTGGCGTCTATGTGAAGTGAGCCAGAACCCCTCATAGCTGACACCGACTATACGTACCGACCCACCAACATTTTTAATGTACCTTGGTTGGTACCTGAACCAGCTACATAATTTTCAGAGTTCAGGGCAAAATAAAAATGTAGGTCCCTTGTTAAAAAAAAAAGATTTAAAAATTTCGAGATAAAGTATAAAGTGTGGACCCTTCTGAGTACACAGCCCTTCGCGGTTGCCCGGGTCTCTTCAGGGCTTCCGGCTTGCTCTCGGTTGGCGAGTGTAAACCCTGTGTGTAAGAGTAGGCGGAACAGTGCAGTTCTGTTTCAGGTAATGAGTTTCATGGGCTGAGCAGATGACATTACTGTGAGGAGGAATCAGGAAGCTGGATCTTCCTCCTCTTCCATCTGTAGCTTCCAGTGTAGCTTTCCCCACCGTGCTCACTGTTTCTGTGGAAGAAGTGGTTCTGTGATCCTCTAAGTTTGGGAGATAGGTTAAGCAAGGTCAGACAGGACCCCGTTGCCCAGCTCCCCAGATTGTTTAATGGGCTACAGGAGCTGCCATGGTGGGGTGGGCTCTGGCCCTAAAACCCTTTCTGTGCGGTGCATCTCCCAGGATTCCAGGGCAGTGTGACGCAGGAAGCGCCACCTTAGGGTTGAGCACTGCTCAGTTGAGTGCAGCACTCCCTTCTCCCTGCCTGGTGTCCTCACCGTAAGCGAGCGCAGAGCTGGGCAGAGTGGCCCAGGGCCATGTTACATGGCGCTGTGGTTGGGAAGCAAGGGGCTTGCTGGGAGAGACGCCCATTCGGGAGCACGCACGCTGTCCTTGCGCTCCACGCTGAGTCCCGCAGAGCAAATGGAACCTGCCCATCATTGCTCAGTACCTGTGCTGGGGAACTCCGGAAGGGTCCTTTTAAAGGCTGCCCGCTAGGGATGAAGAGGGCCCCGGTGACAGTCTGTGCTGCCTTCCCATCCTTCTCTGCTTACGATAGCTATCGTGTGTTCAATACCGATGGTCTGCAGCCCCCACAGTTGGCCTGCAGGGTGAGTGGAGACTCTCCCACGACAGGTGAAGAATTAGAGACTCAGACAGGTAACTTGCCCGGAGGATAGTAGGTGTCCCTTTTGAAGCTGCAGTCGGGTCCGGTAGGTCTGACCCCACTGTCCCGGGCTTTCTTCTCAGTAGTGCGCTGCTCTGGTGCCCAGGAGGGTCTTCCCCACTCAGAAGTAGAGCCTTGGGCATGGGTGAGGATGACCCATTCTTTCTTCTATTTTTCCTTTCTAGGGACGCTGTGAAGAAGTGTTTCACTGTGTGTCTTGCATAATTCACTCCAGTTTTGCAAAGCTCCGAAGGCACCAAGGCTGGCAGCTGGTGGTCGGCTTTGTAAATACCCTCCCAACCTCTGTCTTACAGACATGTGCCTTGTATCTCACACTAGTGTGTTGCCTGCAACTCGAACGTTTGAGGGTTACCTTTCAAGCACAGTAGATTCCCAAACCCAGTGACTCTAACATCAGACGAGAGGTGGGTTCTGTGTCTCACGGAGCGGAATCTTCCTCCCACAGCTGTTTGCTCTTGGGATGGTGTCCCACTGAATTCTCATAAATAAAACCTTGCTAAACATCGGCAGCAGAGCCTCAGGAGCCAGTGGCTCCCTGGTGGAAGCAGGCAGCTCCAGAGATCACAGGGGTGCCACGGTGAGGGACACAGAATTTTGGGGTCAACGTGGATTTTCCATATTTGTCCCTCAGCCTGGAGGCCACCGCCACTCCCCCACCCAGCGTGGACACGCCTCTGACCTGATGTTGGAAAACAAGTGATTCTGCCCACGCCAGGCTAGGAGGAGCCTGGCCAAGGGATACAGTGGAAAAAACACCTTCTGGTGATTTTTGTTCTTTTCTAATCTGGACCTAGGGTCTGCTGCACTTCTGAAACACGCGACTGTGGAATGTGTTTTCTGATGTTCAACAGCAGAAACTTTTTCTTGCCCCGTGCCTGCCCACCCATATCTTTATTTGTGACCTTCTGATGCTAGGTCAAATGAGAACAAAGTCACAGAAAACACTGCTCCTTGCTTTTGAATAGAGCCGAAAGGAGGTGAAAAATCTTGCTGCTTCCTCCTGTACTTTTTTTCTCTTCGTTGTTTATAAATACTTGCTTTCAAACTGATTGTATTTTCCCTTCTCCCCTGGAGTGGGGCCAGGGGAGAGTGGGCAGGAAGACAGATCCCTGGTGTGAGATAGCAGGAAGTGGCTGCCCCTGAACAGTGCCAGCATTTGACCTCAGGCTGAGCAGGGGACCCTGAGGACACCACTGTGCAAGTGGTCACATCCTAGCCAGATGCCTGGCCACACCGTGCATTTCTGTCCCTCGCCTTCCTTGGCCCCACAAGGCCAACCTCGGAAGCCTAGACTTGTGAGGGGGAAGGGTTGCTACCCTACTGTACAGTCAGAGAAACTGAGGCCCAAGTTGGTCTCCGCATCCACCAGAGACACAGCTGTGGCTAGGCTGAGCCCGGAGCCCAGGGACTCCAGTTTAGCCTCTGTTGTGACTGCTTCTTGGCATGTTTCTGGTTGTGCCCGGGTAACCTCTTGGAACTCTTCCTTGTTGCTATCAGCCTAGCTTGTGCCTTTTCTGGTTCCTGTCTTTATGTTGCTTGTTCTGTCTCCTACCTGCTTCTGCCTCTACCTCCTTTTTTTGGCAGCTGCTTCCTGGGTCTGCAGAGGGGTCACGGTTCCTCGTGTGCCTCTCTAGCTGCTCCCACGGCTTCTAGCTGTGTAGAGCCGTGGGTTTACATGCTCCTTGGCCTGGCCTCTTGGCTCTGTGAGCTTGGCATTGGGAGGTTGCTGCCCTCCAGGGGGGTCCCTGCAGCCCTCTCCCCACAGAGAGCCGGGAGGCTGCACGTCCTGAGCCTGCTTGTTGGCCATCAGCCAGAATAGGAACTCACTTCCTCTCCTGCCTCACTGGTTGAAAAGCTTCTTTTGCAGAGTGAGCTCAGGGGAGTCTTTGGTTCTTCTGCTCCTCTGTATGGCTGCTGCTTAGACCCAGCTCGAGGTGTCTCATTTCTGGGAGGGTGAGACACGGAGCCTACTTGAGCATTTTCCTGGTGTGTGGTTATCTCAGTGCCTGAACATCTGACCATCAACCTTGTACGGTGACCTCGAGCATTATCTGCCTGACTGCTACTCCCTTCCACCTAATCACTGTGTGCTGAGAGAACAAGAAGTTAAACCATGAAATGCATTCCAGGTACAAATATCTTTGGTACTGCCATTAGGGTAATTAACAAGTGGAGGGTACCTTTAAAAAGTGTGGAGAGTTTGGCTGCTTTGGCGGCTGCTTCTGCAACACAAGTGATGAGAAGTAGTGAACTGGGAAATTGAAGCACAGTTCTGTCTACAGACTTCTTTTTTGGTGTCAGGGGTTGAATTCAGGACCTTGCACTTGTGAGGAAGGCATCGTGCCACTGAGCTAAATCTCCAGCCCCAGACTTTGTAATCTACGGGGCAGTGGACACCAGACCTTCTTTATCTTCTCTTTTGTCATAGAGCGTCTCACTAGAATCAGTTGTAGAGTTAGAAATACTGTAAAATTCACAGCCTAGTTTAAAATGTCCAGAAAATTAAAGAATAATCAGTGTTTAAAGGTATATTAAGCCATTTGCTAGAATTTTTGGCATACTTTTTAATATTTAAACATCCAGGATTTTTAAACTATTTAGCAATAGTTTATGGATAGCATTTAAAAAAATGAATAGGCCTTCAGTGGAAATTAAATACAGATTATGTCTGTAACTCCTGAAATCAAAGAATACTGGAAGTCTGAATTGTTTGGAAATACTTATTAAAATCAGAAGGTAATCTTAAAGGACCTCTGGACTCGTAGTTTTATGAAGTTCTGAGCTCTTGTGTGTTGTTAGCTTAGTGAAGAAGAGAGTGGCGGAGTTGATTTGATCCCAGGTCACTGAGGACAGGGTATTTGGTTCCACTTTGGTCATTTCCAGTTCTCCCCCAGATGCCCAGCAGCTGATATGCAGGCTTTGCTGTGGGCTCATCAGGTTTCCCCTGCTGGGCTGTGCGTGGGGAGCAGCAGAGCCTTTGCTAGTGCAAATTGACAAAATAAAGTCACATCCTTTCCCCCTGGAGTTGAGAACTGACCCCAGACTTAGAAGTGCACCACATTATTTTCTCGCAAGTTTTTGTTGCTGTTTTCAGTGCTGGGGATGGAACCCAGGGCTTTGTACACGCTAGGTGAGCTCAACCACCGAGCCATACCCCCAGCTCCTGAAAATGGGTTTCTGTGACAGGCTGATCTGAAACCAGGGAAAATGAGTCCCGTAGACAGGAGAAACTTTGCTGTTTGCAGTGGAAGCTCATTCCAAAGCATTGCAACAAACAGTAATGATGTATATATTCACAGTGAAGTAATGCGATTGTATTAATAAATAGCCACGAAAACAAAGCAACAGCAAAGGACACTGTCTGTGATCTAAATGGGCTGGCTGCCTGCACATAATGTCTTCATGAGGCATGCTCTGAGATTAAAAGGAAATTGGAACCTGGGCCAGTGTGGTAGAGCCAAGCATGCCCAAGGCCCTAGGTTCCATCCCTAGCACCAAGAAAATGAGAAGCCTGTGGTGAATTTGTACAAATACTGTGCCTATTGAATATGATGAAGTTTTAAAACACTTTGTTAAAATATGAGTCACTTTTTGTAATTGTATAGATGCAACTACTTTTGAATGCTACTGACTGCGTAATTCCATTTTTTGTATCACAAAATATACTCTTGAGTACTACTTATCCTGTCTTGTGAATCTGTTTCATATAATATTGTTTTCCCTTCACTGATTTAAAAGAAAGAATGTTACTGGTAATAAGCTGTCTATCCCCTTTCCTGTCACATTATTTTTTTCCCCCTTCTCCAATAAATGGTAGTATTACAATCTTTAATAAATCTAGTGTTGTCTGTTATTCATGTTTATTTTTTCTAGCAATCACTAAGCCAGATGAAGGTTGTATGATTAAAAGACCATGTTTTTAATCTGAATTCTTTGTGCAGCCCACATTGTAGTCATTTAAGATTTTGTTTTGTTTTGTGTTTGGTACTGGGGATCGAACTCAGTACCTTGCACTTGCAAGGCAGGTGGGCGGACCACTGAGCTAAATCCCCAGCCTGGTTTAAGATTTTTTTTCCCCTCTAAATTGATATGTAGTCCTCTTTTTCAAATGAGTTGGTGTTGGACATGGGTCTAAGGACGAGGTAAGAAATTTACTTGAGTTTATTTTGGAGTATTCGTGTATACCTAATTTGTTTTGTAATATATAAACTAAGTTGTTAGTAGGCAGTTTATAATATTTTCATATATGTGTGTGTGTGCACGCGCACAGGGGATCGAACTCAGGACCTTGTGAGGCAGGTGGTGGAACCACTAAGCTAAATCCTCAGCCCTCATATTAATATCTAAGATTTTTACTTATTTCTCTTTTTTTATTGCTATTTGTGCTGAAAGAAAAACAGACTAATTCAATAATAAAATTTACTTGAGTAAGACAAAGATTGTAGAACTGGACAGCATTCCAGCCCAAAGATGTACCCCAGGTACCATGGATGTACCATTGCAGCCCAAAGCGACACACACAATCACCTTGATTGCCTGTAATCTACATTTGCCTTTTATGGATATGGTTTGACACTAGGCAGCCTGTGATTGGCTGACAGTCAGTTGCTTGTTTATAAGGATGCTCTTAGGTTACAGTTTGTTTACACACTGAACTGAGTATAGTTCACAAACATACAGAGACTACTTTGGGCCAAACTTATCGGTTAAGTACAGAAGCTGGTTTAGGTCAATTCAGTTCAACATTGGTAATTTAAGTCATCTCTTTTCTCCCTTGATCCGTGTAGCTAGAAGTTTACCTTTTTTAAAAAAATCTTTTCAAAGACAATACTGTTAAGATATGAACATGCATTTAACAAAGAAAGATATGTGAATGGTCTAAAAACCCCTAATAACTATTTTGTTGATGCATGAAATTTAAAAGTGAAGGAAGTCGACTTTGGAAGTGAATTCTTAGTTGGTAAAATCTTATGAAAAGCAGTGAGGTTATTTGTGTAAAGGTTAGGATAGGGATGTCACTGGTAGGGACGTAAATCAGGAGAGGACACGAGGGGAGGGTGCTTCTGGGGCGTGTCTTCCTTATCACATGATAGTTACACGGTATTTGATGTCAGTGTAGATTTGGGTTTTTTGTTTTTGTTACCATGGATCGAACTTGGAACCTTGTGCTTGTGAGGCAGGTGGTGGAACCACTGAGCTAAATCTCTGGCCCTGGGTTTTTTGTATATATTTCTAATGTGTTATGTTTTATAGTAAAAGCAAAAAAAAAAAATTTTTTTTTGTTTTGTTTTTTTGAGACGGGGTCTCACTATGTAGTTGAGACTGACCTGGAACTCATTATGTAGCCCAGGCTGGTCTCGGACTCACAGCGACCCT
>NW_022900931.1:40904959-40942203 GCF_012274545.1 Fukomys damarensis | reverse complement strand
TTTTTGAGACAGAGTCTCATTATGTAATTGAGACTGACCTGGAACTCACTACGTAGCCCAAGCTGGTTTCAAACTCACAGCAATCCTACTTTAGCCTCCCAAGTGCTGGGATTACAGTCGCACATCACCACGCCCAGCTGCAAATTTCATGATTTTAATTTGGTGGTTTATTTGATTTTTCTCCCTCCCTGTGGTGGTCTCTTTGCACAGCCTCTTTCACCTGCCTCTCCCTCTCCTGTTGGCCAGGTTGCCTCCTACTTAGCCTTCGGATTTCAGAGTGAGCCTTGGATCCTCGAGGAGGCTTTCCCTGAGTCCCTGGCTCAGTTCTGCTGCCCTCAACCTGCTCCCTGTTCTCCTGTGTGTGTCCTCCCTGATCAGTTTCTCTTGAACTCAGCAGACCACCTGAAGAGAGATGCCTAAATTTTTGCTGAATGAGCCAAAGTATAAATGAGTAAAGGACACTGAGCAGGCAGACTGTAGCCTGCAGAGACAATGTTGAAACTTCCTTGTCTTGGGATGGCCTTGGGTGGGTGTGTGCCTTCTTTTTCTGCAACCTCTGACCTGTGTGACCCTCCATCCCTTGGCTGTTCCCGTGCTTAGCCTCCGGAGGGCGTGGTGATGTAGGGTGGATAACTACAGGAAGTCGAGGGTCTTTCAAATCCCTGTTCTTAGACCACTCTGAGCTGGGGGTTTAGAATGATATTCTCATAGATACCTAGAAGCCCATTTTTCGTACAAAGTCATCTTCAAGTGATGTTTCTGGTTTAAAAAAATAACAGCTACCTGGTCTGATAAGTAGCAGGTTGCCAAATGGCTCGCAAGGTCTAACCTTCCAGACACAGAGAGGAACATGGTGTTGGCGCAGGAGGACCTCTTAAAAGGCTCCTAGGACAGCGTATTGGAACCGACCCCGGACACTAATGAAAGAGTAATCCTCCCTAAATCACCCCAAAGCTAGTAATCCCCAGGGCTGCATGTGGGTGATTAGAAAAGAAAGGTAAGAGCAGCTGTTTTTTTGTTCAGTTTAATTATGTCCAAGGGCCAGGGTGGGTGTTAATTTCCTGGTGACACTGCTGTAGGTGGAGAGAGGTGTTAGGTTTCTGCGGGCTGTGGGGACTGGATGTGCCAGAGTGGCTGCTGGCTTGTGTGCACACAGGAATTAGGCACAGCTTAGGGAGCTCAAGTTTGGGGGCTTTTAATTCCTGTCCTTTAGGTTGGAGACCTGGGTCGCCATGTGCCAGAGGACACAGCAGTGGTCTCACATGTCACCTTGTGTATGCACCTTAATTAATAGCACATCGCCCCCATCTTCCCACCTTCCCAACGACAAGCAGCAGGCCTGCTTCCAGATAGAAGTCAAGTTGTCAGGCAGCGGGGGGTATTTAGCCCTCCTAATCCCTTCAGCACGGCTCAAGGCCAGAAGTCACAGAATTGGACACCACCCCTTTCTGGGCTTCTAGTTCCAGATATTCAACTAGGGCGCTCTGGTGTGTCTGCCTGTGACCTCGCACACACAGCTCAGTGGTAGAGCACTTCCCTGGCATGCCTGAGGCCCTGGGTTCAAACCCAGTCTGAAAACTAAAGCAGAGCCTCTGGGCGTGGAGTGTCATTCCTCCCAACTCTTGTTTGCCTTCATGTATTCTTTCTACCGGACAGTGGTCCTGTCATCTGCCCAGGTGACACCTGAGCGACAACCTCAGGTGTTTTCTGGCTTACAAGCCATACCCAGTGGTGACAGTTCTCGTGCCTTCTACCTTGTGAGTGGCTGTCCCCTCTCACCCACTCAAGGATCCGTGTCGCTGCTTTTCCACACTGACCCCAGAGCTCTCCTGCAATACAGATCCGATCAGGTTGTCTGTGAATTTAAGGTTATCCAGTGGTTCCTCACCGCCTATAGTAGCCATCATCTTCTGCTCACCTTTTGCGATTTTCAAATTTTGCCTCCACTATTGTTTGATTAGCATTTTGATTTGAACTATGTCTTTTTTTAAAGCTTTATCATTTGTCTTGGGCAATGCTATCCTGTAGGGCATGAGTTTCACAGGCTAGTTGCATTTCTCAACTGAAACTATTACATTAACAAATGTTAGTCCATGGGCCACCTGAAATTATTTCCTTGTGGGACACACTGAACTTTCGAAGTCCTTTGTCGCTTCCTCTTTAACATTTCCCCAGCTTAGCGTGCTGTTATTTGAATACCCAACACTTTTGGGCCTTTTGACCTCGTGTGGAATCTCCCCTCTCTGGAATGCGGTTCCTCCCTGCGAATAGGCCAAGCTTCTGCTCCTTCAGAACTCAGTTTAAGTTTGCTGAATGAAGTTGCTTAGGTTTTCTGCTCTGTGAAGGTGTCCCTGGCTCCTGAAGGGCAGGGTAGACTTTCTTGGCTCTGTGCCTCTAGACAACTTCCCTTCCTAATTTTCCTCAGTTTCCTTTCCCCACTGCCGGGAACTTGTCTGTCTCCCCTGGCTACGACTCTCTCTGCAGTTGAATGTGTGCCTTGCCCGGAATAAGCACGCTAAGATGTCCATTGGATGAATTAATACCTGAAAGGATGCCAGAGAAGCCGCCCATCGTTGGCATCATGAAACCCACTTATAAAATCAGGTCGTGTTTGGGGCGGGGGATTTAGCTCAGCGGTGCCGCTGCCTGCCCCGCAATTGCAAAGTCCTGAGTTCAATCCCTGGTATCACAGGGGAGAGGGAAATTAGACCATATTTGGGATATCACAAGCATTTTCTTTCAGCTCCTTCTCACATAAAAAAAGAGGTACAGTGACATTAATTGTCCTTGGATGTGGGGTAGTTTGTGGCGGGTTTCCTAACCCTCATTATTTCATCCTTTCCGTGGATGGCAACGTTTCGGATTCTTGCTGACGAGTGGCCCACTGGGGGGAGAGAGAGGACACACGCAGGAGATAGCGAAGTCCCGGGAAACGGGCTTTCCTGGCCCTGCCCTCACCCTGCCCCTCACTAGCTGGAGCTCTCAGGATAAGCACCTGAAAAAGCAACCTGAATATTCCCCGAGTGAGCTGTGCTTTTACAGGAAAGAAACTCGGTGCTGGTTGGAGTGTCGGACGTTTGGGCTGTAGCCCACGTATTTATTGTCTTGAATTTTTACCCAGTTGTTTAAAATTGTAAACATGGGAAATGTAAAAGAATAGGAGAGTGGTCCAGTAAAACACGATCCATTCACAAGGTTGAATATTGTTTCAAATGCCAGAATAATAACGTAGAAAATTACTGGATGACGTGGGAAACAGTCTTCGTGTATTGTTAAATTTTAAAAATTGGATTGCAGAAATGGATACATATTGAAGATATACTCCTAAGTGAAATAAATAAGTCACACGTGTGTAAATGCCGAATAGTTTCCCTGGTGTGAATAATCTGCAACAATGCATAAGATTCTAATAAGATTACTGACATTTAGAAATGGGAAGAAAGGAGCTAAAGGTGTAGGGAAGGTGGGATGGGTAGGGGAAGAGTAAAAAGGGAAAAGAAAAAAATGTGAGAGAATGAAAAGATGAAAATAAAGTGTTTGTAGATGGGGAGGGGAGGAGGGGGTGAAGGGAGGGCAGGGGTAAGGGGAAAAAATGAGAATCAAGACTTGTCATGTAGAGGTACAAGATCCCAACAATGAATGTAACTGTACTGTATCCCTAAAATGTACCAATAAACTCAGTTAAAGCTGAAAAAAAATTAGATTGCGGTATAATAAATCTTATTAGTTTATAATTTACTTACATGGTTAAAAAAACTTGTTACAAGAAAAAAATAGCATTTGCCTGTCCCTCAGAGAGTCAGTTTCCTCTTTTTTATTTCTATCTTACAAGCCATTTATTTGTAGATTTCTAGTATATGTGGTACCGAAGCAAGCATGCATTTGTAGATTTCTAAATATTATTTCTATACTACTATTCCTTGATTTTTCAATTTTTGACATTATTTGCTATCTCCTTGCCATGGGAAATGAGAACTGAGTATTTTTCTTCTTTGCAATGCAAGCTTTCCCTTCTTTTATTACCCAAATTTCATGATTTTAAAAATCAATACTCAATATATTTTTACAACTGTGTTTCTAGTAGTTGAACCGCTGTATTCTGTGATTACATTTTTTTGGTTTTGTTTTGTTTTTTGAGACAGGGTCTCACTATGTAGTTGAGACTGACCTGGAACTCACTATGTAGCCCAGGCTGGTCTCGAACTCACAGCGATCCTCCTGCCTCAGCCTCCTGTGTGCATGTGCCACCACGCCCGGCTTTGTGATTACATTTTCTCTCTTGGAAAACTTGCTTTTCCCGTTGCAGTTCATAGTTGCTTCCAGGGATCAAACTTGGGTCCTTGCACTTGTGAGGCAGGCAGCAGAACCACTGAGCTAAATCAGCCCCACTTTGCTTGATTTTAATGTCTCTGGTAGCAGTGTTCTCAGGTGGTGCCCCATTCCCGGATGTTGATGATGTGCCCCACACAATCCTTTCTCCTTCTGCCTTGGCAGGATCCCTGGATGGCATGCAACATCCCTGCTGCGAATTCGTTTCTTCCATTAGGTGGCAAAAGGGACTTTGCAGACATAATTAAGTTTCGTGATCAGCTGACTTGAGTTAGTTTTGCCCAAAGCCCAGGTGAGCCCTTGGGGGGACCAGAGGCAGCTGGAGCACTTGCCTTCTTCCCTGGAGGAGAAAGTGAGCAGCCACGTTGGAACTGCTCACGGAGATGGTGGCCTCTAGCAACCAAGGGTCCCAGGGCTGCACCAGCAGAGGGGAATCTACCAAGGTCCTCAGCGAGCCTGGAAGAGGACTCAAACCTCGGGTGAGAGAGAGCACAGCCTCAGCTGCCACCTTAATTGCAGCCGGTGAGACCCAGACCAGAGCCCTGAGCCAGGATTTCCAACCCCCGGGACAGCGAGATAACAAGGTGTGTGTGTTGTCAGCTGCTGTGCTGTGGCGATTCCGTAGGGAGCAACAGATAATGGATGCATTTTTTTTTTTTGTGTGTGTGTGTGTGTGTGTGTGTGTGTGTGTGCTGGTGATCGAACAGGGAACCTTGAGCTTTTGAGGCGGACAGCTGCACCACTGAGCCAAATCCCCAGCCCCTATGACTATGTCTTAAGTCAAACTCATCAGGCAATTAAGCAACTCCATTTTAGAAAACAATCTCCCTCCCCCACCCCACCTTGTCCCTTCAGCCTGGGCCGGTTGCTTTGCAGGTGAGCTGCACAGTTGTTAGAGGGTAATTTTAAGATTTATTTATTTATTGGTGCTGAGGCTTCCAGGGCCTTTGCAGTGAGCTACATTCTCAGCCCTTTTTATTTTTGTGTTTTGAGACAAGGTCACAAAGTTGTTCAGGGCAGGGCTTGAACTTGTGATTCTCCTGCCTCGGCCTCCCAAGTAGCTGGGACTGTAGAAGTTACCACTGTGCCTGGGCGGGGATAGTTACATTAATAAAACTCTCAGGAAATTCCAGCATCCTGAGCCTGGTCTAGTTCCACAGTGCAAGTTGAGAAATGTCTTTGGATCAGTGCGGGTCATCCTGGAGCTATGGAAGGTGTGAAAGTCTCCTGAATCTGCAGGAGGGCGTGGTCCTGGGCCATCCTGGTGACCATATAGTCCACTGTGGTGCTGCTATGTGACCTCCAGAGCATGGAGGCGCCCTGGCATTACAACACACGTGCGTAGCCCATCTCTCGTGAGCCCTCACCCCTGTGAGCAGGAAATGTAGTCTCACAGCTGGGACCCTCACACTCTCATTGTGTACCGGCACAGCACCTGATGGGATGGCGCTTTGGATGCTCAGACTCTTGCCTCCTGTCTCTCCTGGGGAATGATGCTGATCTCCCCACTCCAGGTGCTCACTTTCTTCTGTATCACTTCAAGAAGTAAATTGTGTTTGATTTACAGCAGTCCCCTCATCTGTGGGAGATATGGTTCAAGACCCTCAGTGGGTGCCTGAAATTATGGATAGTACCTGTATATACTTCATAGGCTATGCTATTCCTATCCATACACAAATATGATAAAGTTAGTTTAAAAATGAGACACAGTGAAAGGTAAACAATAGCTAATAATAAAATAGAACAAGTATAATAGTGTGCTGTAATGAAATTACCAACATCACCACTCTTGCCCTTTGGGACCATGAGTAAAATATGGGTTACTTGCACATAAGCACCATGGTACCAAGATAACACGAAAGTTAACCCAGTAAACGAGCTGGCTGCTGAGTGATTAATGAGCGGGTAGCATATACAGTGTGGATACTCTGGACAAAGGGATGAGTCATGTCCCAGAAGGGATAGAGCTGGATGGCAGGTGCAGAATGGCATAGTTTAAAACTTGTGAATTGTTTATTTCTAAAAATTTCCCTTTAATATTTCTGGACCATGGTTGACTCTAGGTAGGTCAAACTGGGAAAATGTAACTAAGAATAGGAGGACTGTTGTTTCTGAATGGGCTCAGTGTCTGATGTCACAAATCCTTGCCCTCTACTGGCATGGTCCATACAGTGTCACCCAGTTGTCATCGAAGAGGCTCCCCTTCACCTCATGCTGTGTTGGGTCTCCAGTTTCTTAGGTGTCATGTTTTGTTCTTTTATCAACTTACACCTTATTTTGCTTAATGATTTTTTATTGCAATAGTTTTTGTTTTTTTCTTTTTTATTCAAAAATCCTTCCCTCTAGCTTTTGAAACACTCAGTGCATAACCCTTACCGTCCTGTATGCAACAGCACTCACGAACTTCTTGCTGTTGCCTAACTAACTTAGTACCTGTCGATCACTCTCTCCCCATCCCCTACCTCTACTCTCCCAGCTTCCGGTAACCACTGTTCTTCTCTCAACTTCTATGAGATCAATGTCTTGTATTGCACACATGAGCAAATCACTCAGTACTACTTTCTGTGCCTGGCTTCTTTCCCTTAACATGATTTCCAGGTCCATCCATGTTGTTGCAAAGGCTTATTTCATTTTTTTCTTTCCATTAAGTTTTTTGGTACATTTTAGGTATACAGTACAGTTACATTCATCATTGGGATCTTGTACCTTTACATGATGTATCTTGGTTCTCATTTTTTCCCCTATACCCCTGCCCTCCCTTCACCCCTCCACCCTTCCCTATTTACAAAGACTCTGCTTCCAAGTGAGATTTCAGTTTTTAATGATGGAGTAGTACTGTGTTGTGTATATATACCATTTCCTATATCCATTCATCAGTGAGGCTTAAAAACATCTTATAACTTCTGAGAAGGTGTATGGAGGTAAAGTTTTTGAGACCTTGTAGGTTTGAAAATGTCTTTATTTTAGTTTTGCACTTGGTACTTTGGGTTGGTAGTGTTTTCTGTTTTTGCTGTGGTGGTGGTAGGGCTAGAACTTGGTCTCACCCATGTTAGGCAAGTGCTGTAACACAGCCACACCCCCAGCCCAGGAGATGGTGTTGATTATACTCTCTTCCAGTGTGACAATTGTGGAGCTATTAATCAATTTTCTTATCACTCTCAGGTTGCTATTGAGAGAGTGGATAGCAGATAGCATCAGACTTTATGATTTTTTCGTGTGTGTGTATGATCTTTTTTTTCTGTGCATTTTGTGATTTTTCTATTTATCACTACTGTTAAAAATTTCAGGATGGTGTAAGTGCCTCAGAGTAGGTCTTTTTCATTCATTATGCTGGACTTTTCAGATCATGGACCTCTCAATCTGGAAAATTTACATTTATTTTTAAATTCTGGAAACTTTCCCTGCATTATTTCTGGCTCTTTATTTTTCTATTTTTTTTCTTTTTGTAACTCTGTGTCGATTTGTTTTACTTTTAAAGAAAATTTTCAGCTTTATCTCCAAGCTTTTATTAAATTTTGAATTCATGTTTTGATCTCTTTAATTTCCAAGAGCTCTATTTTGTCCTTTAATTCCTTCCTTCCTTCTTCCCTTTCTTTTCCTTATTTCATAAATGCAACCTTTCCTCTTTTTTTGCATGGATAATAATTACAGTTACTATTCTCTCTTGTTCTGTTTCCTGTGAGGGCTCTGTTTCCTCAGACTTTCTTGCTGAAGTGTGTTTGTTTGCTTTGGTCTCTGACTTCCATGCCAGCTGTCGGACACTGCCTTACTGTGAAGCCTGTTTAAGGCTAAGACATCTACGCACCCATGGAGTGAGCAGACTTTACAGATGTTAGCTCTTCCCACATGAGTGGTAGCTGGGAAGTGGGTCAGTCCATTAAGGTTCCTCAGTACTCACGCGGGGATTCATACGTGGATGAGCTGAGTTGCCAGATGTGCTGTTAGGAGGTGGGATCTGATGGACTCTGGTTACTGGGGACGTGAACTTGAAGGGTGTGTGCTTATCGCGGGTCCTTCCTTTGCTCTCTGCCTCCTGGCCTTTGGGGTTGAACACCTTTTCTGCTGCCGCGCCCTTCTGCCCCTTTGCAGTGCTATTTCTGTCTGGGACTCTGTCTACCACGGAGTGAAAGGGTGAAACATCTCTTTTTTAAGCTATAGGTGTCAGGTATTGTGTCCAGTGGCGGGAAAATGACTAAGACAGTCTAGATTCTTTTTCTTGGGGCCAGGGATTTAGCTCAGTGGTGCTACTGCCTGCCTTGCAAGCACAAGGACCCGGGTTTGATCTCTGGTACCAAAAAAAAAATCTTTATCTTTAGGGTAGTCTTCTCCCTTCCCTCTGGCTCTGAGTTCAAACTTTCTCAGGTCCACTGTCTCGCAGAAACCAGTCTCTTGTTCTCTGCCTGGGTAAGGGGTGGAGACCTTGGAGGCTGGGTCGCACACAGAATGTAGCACTTCTGTTTGGTCCTGCTGTTTGGGCCCCTCTTCCCTTTCAGAGTTGTGTGGCACCTCTAGTCTCCGGGACGTTTTAGAGCTCTCTTACTTCTTTTGACCGGATTCTTTCCTGAAGCCTAGGTGTCTGTGGCCTTTTCCACCAGTTCTGACTTTCCCTTGGGATTGTCAGCCTCCGCAGTCTCGTTGGCATTGCTTATCTGCTGATGCTCTCTCCTGTACTCTGCAGCTCTACCGATGGTGCACTTTACAGAGGTTTTGGGGGAGCAGGTGTAAAAGTGTGCATTCACCCTGCCACAGATGATCAGAGGCCCAGCTTTTAAATCCCATTTTTTAAAGGAGAAAGTATGTATATATCTGCAAATGACAAAAAATACATTTCTGGATGTTGAGATTGTGGCTTTTCTTTTTAGCCTTTTTTCTCTTGCGTATCCTTTTCAATATCGTCTTTACCAGTATACTTATGAACTAGAAAATAATCATCTGTGTAAAAAGATGACAGACAGATATAGTCAAGGATTTCATATGCTAGATATTAGTTCCACTGTTGTTTTGCAGGTGAAGGGAAGGCTGAGTGTCAGCAGTCTCACGCGGTTTAATGTAAGATATCTCACGTAACACGGAGCCCAGAGCGGGTGCTGCTGGGGAGTACAGACATTGTCTAGACGGGCCAGACTCAAAGTGCCAGTCTGTGAAGAGAGCACAGACCAAGCTGTATTTCCGGAAGGTTCTGTCGTAGGGTTTGCTACATGGTCAGGGTCTGTCCTGGGCCCGCAGGTTGAAGAGATTCACGCGCTAACTTGGCACTCACGGGCTGACAGGATGTCTTAGCCACTTCCCTGTCACTGGGATCCAACACCCACAATTACAGGAGGAGAGGTTTTATTTGATTCACAGTTTTGGTCCATAGTCAGCTGGTTCCAAGGCTGGAAGGGCGTGGGGGAAGGGCCTGGGCCAAGAAAAGTGCTCACATCACGGCAGCCATGAAGCAGAGAGAGAGAAGGGAGGAGCCAGGGCAGGAGCTAAACCCTTCCAGGGCGGGAGACAGACCCTTCCAGGTCACACAGCCAGTGACCTGCCTCTTCCAGCCAGATACCACGTCCTAACAGCACATTCCGCCTGGGACTCTTCAGAGCGTTAACTCACTCATGAGGACAGCGCCTCCTTTCGGAAGGTGAGGCCCATTTCCAAACACATCAGGCTTTTGAGGGACAGTCCAGGTCCAAACTGTAACACAGGAGCACACTGCTTTGTACATGGTTAAAAAAACACATTGCTTCCCTCATTCTGTCTTTCATTTCTGCTAGTGTATTGGAATTCCCTAGGCATGCCTTTTCCTCCTAAAGCAGTGAGTGGTGGCGGAACTATGGCATGCGTGGGGCAGCGGGCTGTTTGTTATCCCTGAAAGCTCTGTCATCGAGTGTAAAATTACTTGAGACGACACATGCCTGCTCACTGCTCTGGGTGCCCTACTTAGGGGCGTGTTACAGCTTAGATATGAAATGTCTCCCAGAGGCCCACGAGTTCGAAGCCTGGTCCGTAGTCTGTGGCGCTACCCAGAGGAGGTGTGAGAGGAAGTTAGGTCATGAGGAGCCCTTGGCGGGGGTGTGGAGGTCTTGGCCCTTTTCTGTCTCTATCATTTTGCAATGGCTGGGAGGCAAGTGGGCCTCTTCCTCTACCCATGGTCACCTTGACATGCTGTGGTGCTGAGTGGCAGCAGGGCCAGTGACCGTGCTTTGGAACCTCTGAAACTGTGAGCCAGAAATAAACCTTTTCCCTTAAGTTCATTTACCTCAGTTATTTGTTATAGAAAAAGAAAGCTAACAGTGTTTTTCATATAAAGATTCATGGGAGAAAATTCCCACAAGCCTGTGGCATTTTTTTTTTTTTTTTTTTTTACCTAGGAGTACAGTGGAAAGTATGCTAAATTCAGTTATCCCTTTGCGTTTGCTATTAGGAAGTGCAGAGCCACAGTTGCACCACAGTTCCAAGCAGTGCACTCTTGAAATTTCTGCTTATGTGTCTTATGGTCTCTGCATTAGCTTCCTGTTGTTCCTGTAACAAATTACTAACTCAGTGGTTTAGAATAATAAGAATTTATTATCTTACTCTCTGGTAATCAGAAGTTCAAAATCAGTTTCACTGGGCTGAACTCCACTGATTGGCAGACTTTGGTTGTTATTGGAGGTTTAGAGTTAGTTTGAAATTATGGGTAGTTTTCTTCTGCCTCTTCTTCTTCCTCCTCCTCCTCCTCTTCTCTCCTCCTCCTCCTTCTCTCCTCCTCCTCCTTCTTTTCTTTTTCGAAGCTCTGAGAGTCTGATTGCACTCATCGACTGTGGCCCCTTCCTCTGTTTTTGAAGCCTGAAGTGTAGCATCTTTTTTCCCCTTTGACTTCTGCTTTTGTCCTTAGTTTTTACTCTCTGGCTTTGATTCTCTTATCCTTACCCTTCTCTTTTTTTCCTCTCTCTCTCTCTCTCTCTGAGTTTATTGGCACATTTTAGGTAGACAGTACAGTTACATTCATTCCTGGGATCCTGTACCTTTACATGACAAGTCTTGGTTCTCATTTTTTCTTACACTTCTCTTGAGTTTATTGGCACATTTTAGGTTGACAGTACAGTTACATTCGTTCCTGGGATCCTGTACCTTTACATGACAAGTCTTGGTTCTCATTTTTTCTTACACTTCTCTTATTATAAAGGCCCTTAGGGTTACATTGTGCCCACCCAAACAATTCAGGAAAATGCCCCACCTCTAGATACTTAATTTAATCACATGTGCCAAAATCCCTTTGGACCGTGTGAGATAATATATCCTTGGGTTCTGGGGATTAGACATGCAGGTTTTTTGGGTGAACTTAGTCAATCACATTCTTTTCAATACGAACTGTATAGAGTTGAAATTTTGGTTCTCTTCCTCAGACCGTCCCTCTGCTTACCTTTCTGTCCTCTTTTTACTTCCCCTGTCTCAGTGAATGGATCTACCATCTACTGATCGTTCACATCGGGCCCTTGGTTCCTCACTCATACTCACATCCAGCACCTCATGCCATCCTGCTGTATTTCTTTTTAAACTTGTTATAGTTTGGATTTAAATGACCTTCAAAAGCTCATGTTTTGAATGGTCGGTCCCCAGCTGGTGGTGCTATTGAAAGATAGTGGAAACTTTAGGAGGGTAGGAGAAAATAGGTCCTTGTGGGAGTGTTGGGAGGACTTTGGCTCCTTATTCTCTTGCTGCTTTTTGCTTCTTGGCTGCCATGAGGTGAGCAGCTTTCCCCTGCCACCAACTTTTCCATGGCGTTTTCCCTCCCCACAGGCCCAAAGCGATGGAACCAAGGGACCATGGACTGAAACCCCTGAAACTGTGAGGCAGAATAGATATACTGTCTGTTAAGTTGCTTATCTCAGGTATTTGTCATTGCGGCAGAACTCTGACTGATACAAAGATTTGTCCGGAATCTGTCCACATCAGTTCTTGGCTACTGACACCCCTTGGCTAAGCCACCTCCAGCTCTCATCTAAACTGTGTTCATAAAGCCTCCTAATTTGTCTCTTTACTTCAACTCTTGCCTTTTTGGAGTCTGTTCTCTACAAGTCAACCAGACTTTTAAAAGACACAAAGCAAATCGTGCATTTTCCTCCTTAATACTCTCCAATAATTTCTTGTGTTATGTTGAAGAAAACCCAAATCGCCTCGTCTTCCTGGACTTGTCACAGTTGATTACTTAGTTGTTCTTTGTATCATTCATTTTCTCCATTGATCCCCAATTCTCTGAAGGCACATTTCTGACTTGGTCATCACTCTAAGTACCTCCTAGGTATGTGGCACTTAACAGGCTGAATACATGTCCCACATCTTCCTCATCCTGACTTTACCTTAACTCCTTGCTTTCATTCTTCATTTATTCTGATTTTCTTAATTTCTATTGCAGAGAGAGAGAGAGAGAGAGAGAGAGAGAGAGAGAGAGATCCCTACATTACTCAGGATTGGGGGTTGAGCTGCCTCTGCTGCTGTGCCCTCTTCTCCCTGTCCGTCAGTACTGCATGGCATGGATAAAGTGAAATTCTCCTACTAGCTGTATCTTCCCAGGAAAGGCGATAATGGCCTTTGAGATGAGCAGGGTGTGTGGGTGCAGGAGAGGGATGACAAGGAAACATGCCGGAAAAGGAGGTCCTTAACTCTTCCCTGCTCCTGAGCTTGGACCCTAGAGCACGGCTCGCAGAGCATCCTGATGTATTCTGGGGCTCAGTAGTCTTGATTCTCGGTGTAGTGCCTTTGACCTATCCTCTCTGCGACTCCATCCAAGGCCTCAATGTCGGCCCAAGGTGCTGAGCACCGCTGAGGGATCTAGGCTCTCTGCCGTCTCACGACAGCCCGGATTGGCCCGAGTTGGTCACTTTTGCTCAGACCTCCGTCCCTATAGGTGCCATGTGCCTGATTTATACACAAACATGATTTGCCTGATTGTTGCAGTCTGGGCCTGGAATAATTTTAATTAACGGGAAAATGGTCCTCAATACACCGATTAGACCTCTTCAGGTACAACAAGATAAAAGCCTGATAATTTGGATGGAGTACTCTTCTTAAACGTCTACTCTACGCACAGCAGCCAATGGGAAAGCCGGGCTCTCTCCCACCTGATCCAATGAGTAATTAAGAGAGGGCTTTTTCTTCCCTACCTCTCCTCTCCCTCCACCCCTCTCCCCAACTGGAGCTTAACAGGTTGGTGATATAATTTGGAGACTTTAAGGAGCGTCACAGTAGGAGCTTAGGCAAGAGCCAGGGCTCCTTCTTGCGGCTCCCCAGGACCAGCTGGGTGTGGGAGGCAGGCAGGTGAGAGAAGGAAGGAGCTCGAAGCAGGCAAGGTGGGTGACGACCCCAAGCAAAGTTTGCGAGGGGCCCGCGGCCATGAGCGAGCTGGGCACACACAAGGCCAGCGAAGGCACCGAGTCTCGCCTGCTCCATGTGGTGGAAAGTGAGCTGCAGGCCGGGAGGGAAAAAGGCGACCCCACGGAGAAGCAACTCCAGATCGCCCTGGAGGATGCACCCCTGTGGCAGAGATTCAAGGAAGTCACGAATGAGATGATCGTGACCAAGAATGGCAGGTGAGTTTATCTGCTGCCCTGGCCGGGCTGGCCCAGCGCGGCAAGGGAGGCGAGGCCCCTTGAATGCTGAAGAGGCTGCCGCTCTTCACAGGGGCGGCCGGGTCTGATTAAACGAGCAGGAGGACCGGCTCCCGTGGCTGTCCCCAGGCCAACTTAATTAATTCTCTGAGATCCCCAGGGAAGTGGAAGATGGAGCCACCTGTCTTACGTGCATTCGGAGTGGAGAAAGTCTGGGAAATTACTGTAAAGGGGGCGCATGCCCCACGGGTTGGGGAAATGCACTCCAGTGTCAGCAAATAATCCTGATTTTTGACCGACGGGCTACCCTGGAGCGGACTCACGCTCCATCCCCGACACTCAGGTCATTGGGAATGTCCATTCTGTTTGGGAACTGGATGGTTTCCTCTGCAGTGCTGCCAGGAATTTTTGACTCGTTGAATACTGGGGGCAAAAGGGCAGATTTCATCTCATTGCCTCTCACCCCCATCTGTGTTTCCAGTGTGTGTTTGGGGCGCGTGTTCACTTGCGATCGTGTCTGTGACGAAGTGAGAGCCGTTGTTGCAGGAACAGGGAATGAATTCACAATCTACCACCCCAGAGGGGAGAAGTTGCCTTCTTTTTTTCCTTTCTGCGACAAATTAGGGATGAATGGAAACTGAGCTCTTGACATTTCTCAGATTCTATTAGGTCTAGCCTGCTAATTGGTTGTCCAGGTAATATTAGAAGGCAGCTTTTGCTTCCTGGAGGAGTTGCAGATATTTTGAAAGAAAATCTCACTGCCCCCAGCTGGGCCTCGCTGGCTCCCAGTGTTTGGCTGATGCTCGCCTCGCTTTTGGTTCACGTGGGAACCTAAGTCCAAAACACTAAGGACATTCCCTGCAGGGTGAGTTTGGGCAGGACCCTCCTGGAGACTCTCAAAGTGAGGGAAATTTTGCTAAGAGAGAAAGTTGCGACCAGCTGAATTTGTGTGAGCTTTTGACGCTGGGGAAAATGCTCCTCTTCCTGATGTTGTGGCTCTCTATTTTTGAATAGAGCACAGTACAGGAAATGAACTATTCCTTGCCCATCTGGGAGAATTACCAACTTGAGAGCTGTCCAATGACGCTGAAGTACCTCATCCATGAAAGCTGTACATGAAATAAGGGCATTTTGATACCTTGCGACTACACTGGTAGCAGGATGCTCAGCCTCGCCCGATATTTACGTTTTTCTTTCTAAACAGGTCCCCTACTTATGGCATGGAGGAAATTTATTGCGTATAACTTATACAATTGCAGTTATGCTTGTTCATTCCTCTTGATCCATATTTACACATCATGTGTTGCCCCTTTGGTAGGAAGAAATATAAAGCTTTTTTTTTTTTTTATACTGGAAATCAAACTCAGGGATTTGCATTTGCCAGGCAGACACTGTGTGGCTGAGGTAAATTCTGGTCCTAAAGCATGTTTGTAACTTCAAGGAATTACCCCAATTCTTTCTTTTTGCCTTGCTGGGGATTGAATCCACAGCCTTTGTAACTTAGCCACATCTCCAGCCCCTGCCCCTTTTGAGATGGGGGTCTTGCTAAGTTGCTAAGTTTAATTGGATTTAATTTCTTTTCTTTCAAAGATGAGGGATGATACAGTTGTAAAAACTTTATTATGTCGGTGTATAGGTAAGCTTTTGTTTCTTTTCTTTTTTTTTTTTTTTGAGATAAGGTCTCACTATGTAGTTGAGACTGCCCTGGAACTCACTATGCAGCCCAGGCTGGTCTCAAACTCACAGCAATCCTCCTGCCTCAGCCTCCCCCCCTACCAGTGCTAGGATTATAGGCATGCGCCACCACTCCTGGCGACTTTTGTTTCTTTTTTTTTTGTACTTAGAAGTTATGCTAATGCCTAGTCTGATGCTGTCTTTTTGGCTGTCAAAGTGGCTGTGTATTATGATGAAATAAATAAAATCACCAATTTAAAATACAGCTCATCCATTTCAACAAGGAAAAAAAACAAAACAGTTTCCAATGTGTTCTGAACCCAATTTAATAGTAAATTATATCAGAAAGCACATTTACTACTTAAAAGGTGTTTTTTGTCTTTTCTCACTTAAATAAAAAATCTCCACATGCTTAAAATTCTTCATGTTTAAAATAATTTCATGTGAACTCTGACATTGGTTAGCAGCAACGAAGAGAAGATTTTCGCTGGAAAATTCCCTGTTTTGCTCCAAGACGGGGATCCTGATGGGGCCTTGGCCCCTTCCGTTTCCTTCTCCTGTCCTTCCTCCTCCCTCTTTTTCTCCCTCCCTCCCTCCGTTGCTTTCTTCCTGCCTCCTCTCCGGGCACCTCCCTTTTCTCTACTCTTGAGATTAGGTCTCTCTCTACTGCCTGCGCTGTCTGCAGTGTTCCTGCCTTAGCCTCCCAAGTAGCTGGGATTATGCACCTGCTTAGCGTTTCCTTCCCCTCTTTTTTAACTTAAGTTTAAACAACTTTTTTTATTGGTACATGTTTACCTTACTTTTTTGGTCAGCCATCTTGGTCATATTCGTCATGGGGAATTTGTACCTGTTCGTCAAATATCTTAATTCTCTTTCCCCATCCCTCCCCCCTCCTTTCGACCCTTTTCCCTTCTTGATTTATACAACTTTTGTGTCTCTTTGTTCTTCTTTCCTTTCCTCCCTCCCTTCTCCCCACTCCCTTGTTCCTCTTTCCCGTGCCTTTCATGGCACTATCGCTGGCTGCCTTGATACCCTGAAACAACAAAACAATTGGCCTTTCGTGATAAGCTTGACTTTGGGGAAGAAGAAGAAGTCTTGGTGCCAGATCTAGTGAGAAGTGGACGAGGACACAATGTCTTGCGTTAAAAGCCCGCCATTCCGCCGGGTGGCCCCTGACGGCATTCACTGTGTTTTTTTCTCACCCCTAATAAAGACACTCACGAAAGAGAATCCCAGAACCGCTTCAGAAAGTGGCAAGGATGGTGGGATAAGCGCGTTCAAAGCAAGGGTGAGGATGTTGAGGAGGATTTGTGGCAGTGTGTCTTTTACCGTAATACATTTAAAATATTTACCGTACACTTCCTTTATACCTACCTTCCCCTTAACTCTGAAAGTTCCAGTTAATCTTTGATGACGCTGTACTTTTCTTGGGAAGTGGAGTTGTTTACAAGTGAAACTTCCTGAATTTTGCTTTTATCCTTGTGCTCTTCCTCTGCCTACAAAATCTGCTCCATCTCTGTCCTCTTCCTCCCTGCCTACCTCACTTCTCATGGGTTTGTCCAGCAGAGCTGGCTCTCGAGGTCCTGTCGCTGAAATAAAAACTGGACCGTTAGCCTCAGAGCAAACCAAGCTTAAAACCCAGCCACGGTGATTTTTCCGAGGTACCTCTTTGGGAAGGAACCATTTCTCTTCCCGATTTTCCTTCTCTCTCCCTCCTTATCCCTGGCCTCCTCCTACCTTGTTTCTCTCTGAGTGAGTCTTTCCTTCAAGGATGGCTTAAAGGAAACTGAATGAGGGACTGATCTGTAGTTGCTGAACTTTTCAAAGAAACTTTTGGCTTCTCTGTGATTAGCTACACCTTGGAGGGGGAAATAGAGAAAAATCAGCTTGAAAAATGCAATTCTGCTCAAGCCTGGTCCTGAGTGGTGACCATAGGTAAATAGATAAATTGTCCTTAGATAATACATCAAGGTGACTGTGCGACGGGACAGAGGGGAGGTGGGGTGGGAGGAGGTGAACTTGGCTGTGAGGCTTGTCTGGTTACAAGACCTCCGTCAAGCTCACGGGCCTTTACTTATTCTTTACTGGCATAGTGAACGTTAAAAAGTTCATGGCATCTCTTAGTTCATTCATGTAGTGATTAAGAAAACTAGAATAATTTAAAAAGTCCTTGGCAAACGGACTACCGAAGAACATGCAGCCAGTAATCTTTCTACCATTTTTCAGGTACGACTTCTTCCAAGAGAGCACTCTGGCTTTGTTGCTTTTATTAATAGCATCACTGTAGGACCAGGGATTTAGTTAGCTCAGTGGTTCTCCTGCCTGCTTTATAAGCGCAAGGACCTGAGTTCGATCCCTGGTACCAAAAAGAAAAGAAAGAGGATCGCTGTGATATAACTTGCATCACATCACGAGTCGGTGGCGTTTGGGGTCTTCCCAGATTTGTGCTCCCATCTCCGTGATTAATTTTAGAGTGTTTCCATTACCCCACGAAGGAACTCCGCCCCCTTTCACCGTGTTCTCCCCTCCCCAGCACGTCTCACCTACTTCCTGCCTCCATAGCTTTACCTTTTCCGCTCATTCCGTGTCAGTGGAATCATAAATATGTGAACTTGACATAATATTTTCCAGATTCACCCATGTTGGGGCATGTGTAAGTACTGCATTCCCTTTTTGTGGTTGAATATTATTCCACCAGATGGATTTTATATCCATCTATCAGTTTATGGACCTTCGAGTTTTTCTACCTCTTTTTATTTTTTTGGTACTGGGATCGAACTCTGGACCTTGGGCTTGTGAAGCAGGCAGCAGCACCACTGAGCTAAATCCCCGGCCCCCTACCCCTTGACTGCGATGAATGATGCTGTTACAAACATTTGTGTGTGTATGCACACATGTGTGTGTATTTGTGGCACTGGGGACTGAACCCAGGGCTTGCACACTGAGCTACATCCTAGCTCTTTTTATTTTTTATTTGGAGACAGGGTCTTGTTGTGTCATTAAATTGCCCATGGGAGGCTTGAATTTGTGATCCTCCTGCCTCAGCCTCTCAGAGAGCTAGGATTATAAGCAGCGGCTACTATGTTTGGCAGTGTACAAGTTTTTGTATGGGCCTATGTTTTCATTTTTCCTATGCACCTGTTTAGGAGTGGAATTGCATGGTTAGTACTCTGTTTGAAAAGGTACGGAACTGTCAGGTTGTTTTCCAGGGAGACCACACTGTTTTACATTTCTACACCAGTAAGGTTTGAGGACGCTAATGTCTTTACGTCCTGCCAACACTTTTTATCATCTGGCTTTTCTCTCCTAGCCGTCCTGCACGCTGTGAAGTGGTACTCACTGCACTTTTGTGTGTCTTTTTGGTGCTAGTGATGTTGAACATCTTTTCATGTGATCATGGACTAGGGATTGAACTCAGGACTTGTGCTTTTGCGGCAGGTGGCAGCAGCACTGAGATAAATCCCTGGCCGTATTATGGCTTCTTTAACGCACTTAGGATTGTGCAGGGTATAGTGGAGCACACCTGTAACCCCAATTCTTGGCAGACTGAGGCAGAAGGATCACAGATTTGAGCCCAGCCTGGGCAATTTAATGACTTAATGAGACCCCGACTCAAAATGAAAAATAAAAAAGGGCTGGGAGTGAAGCCCATGGTAAATAAAAGCTCTGGGTTTGATCCCCAATACTGCAACAAATAAACAAAAAGCAAAGTAGAGCTCCGTGTGCAGAATGAAGGAAGAGATGCCATCACATGCTTTCTTATCCTGGGTTGAAGTCTGGCTGCGTCCTTGGGGGATTTGGGGTGCAGGGGACAGAGCCGAGGGAGGGGAGGGTCCCCACCTACCGGAAGGGGACAGATGCGTGCGTGAGTGATTCCTTCATCCGCTCAGTTTATCTGCAGACCTGGCTTCTCCACCCCCAGGCCGCTGTGTGTGCTGTTCCTTTGCATGCAAGCGCAGCTCGTGGGGCAGCTTGCAGGAAATTTCTTCTTATTTAGGTCTGAGCTCCAGTGTTACCCGACTTTCATCTCTTCAGAGCTGCTCACAGAGCTCCTCACCCCTACTCTCTCTGTGACATCACCAGTTTCGATTCCTGACAGAAGAGTTCTTGTACTTTTGCAAACTGAAAACGATTTTATAAGCTGGGCATGGTGGTGCACACCTATAATCCTAGCTGGGGGGGAGGCTGAGACAGGAGGATCGAAACTTTGAGACCAGCCTGAGCAACTTAGTGACTTAGTGAGATCCTGTCTCAAAATAAAAAATAAAAAGGGCTGGGGTTGTAGCTTAGTGTGAAGACACACACACACACACACACACACACACACACACACTATCTTATACATTAGCAATAACAATTCATTTACATTTTCATTGTCAGATTTCTCTGTAAGAATACAGGCATCATGGGCAAGAAGACCCTGGACTTGTGATTGTTTTGGTCATCATAGAACAGTTTCTGGCATAGAGCAGGCATTAAAAATCGTTCCTCAAGTGAGTAAATGAATCTCCAGTTAGGTATTGAGGATTTGGAAAAACATGGAGGAGACTTTTTTTTTTCCCCACTGTGGCCCAACTATAATAACTTTGTAGAAGTGTCAAAAAAGAGAATGTTAAAATAAATATTGTGGGGCCGGGGATTTAGCTCAGCGGTTCGGCGGCCTGCCTTGCAAGTGCAAGAACCCGAGTTCAATCCCTGGTACCAAAAAAAAAAAAAAAAAAATTGTGACTGTAACAGAAGAGGAGGCGCGAGGGCTGAGTAAGCCGGCACATGCTCTTCTTCCTGAGTCTCTGTGCCCGCATCTGTGAAATGGGCGTAAAGAAACTGGCTCCCTCTGGAGGAAGTAAGATCAAATGAGGCGTGACTTACGCCCAGTCCTCGCTGAGAATAAGCACCTATCATTAGGAAAACTATCTTGCATTAAGCCTCCTCTTAGATCCAAAGTCAGAACTGCATGAAATCTGCCAGCGTTTTGCGTCATGAAGACCCCGGCCTCAATGTCATTTCGAGTAGTCGTATTTTCAGGCTGGCAGCTTAGTGCACAGAGAACAAGCGTATTTCTATAGCTTCCTTCCTTCCTTTTCAAAAATTCGTACGTACTACCCATTTTTACTGGGAAAAATTTTGATGCTTTTAAACTTATTGTGATAAATGAAAATTACACACACGTCGCATTGGTGTTTTTATACAGTAAAGTAAAATAAAAGCAAAGTAAGCTTTTTAACCCTTTAGACAGACTGTTTATCTGTGCACCTCCTAGAAACAAGCCAGGCACGTGACTGCCAGGATGTCCCTATGTGATCGATCCCCATGACAGTTTCTGATGGCCACATTTGTGGTAGCAGATGGGCTTTCTGTTGTCTACACTTGGCTAGCATTATTAAAATAATTGAAAATGGTAAAATATGCAGCAGAGAAAAATCCTTCTGTTGAAGAAAGCATGAAAGAAATACAAGGGGAAGATTTCGCGTCGTAGTCACAGCCTCCCTAAGGGAGGGTCCCCTCTTCAGATCGTGTGAAGACCCAGTCCTGTCTGTAAAGGACAGGGGTGAAGTTCCTAGCCAAGACTCGGATTTGAAATGAATCATCAGGTGCAATCTCCCCCCTAGAAATTTCATTTCATTCACATACATGAATTTAAACCACATGGAGACAGTTTCATAAAGTTGTTGAAAGAACTCAGTTGAGTTGATTCTTTTTTTTTTTTTTTGAGACAGGGTCTCACTATGTAATTGAGACTGACCTGGAACTCACTATGTAGCCCAGGCTGGTCTCGAACTCACAGCGATCCTCCTGCCTCAGCCTCCCGAGTGCTGGGATTACAGGTGTGCACCACCACGCCCGGCAGTGAGTTGATTCTTGTAAAATGCTGTTGCCTGGCACCCAGAAAGTGCTCTGTAAGTGTCGGTGCATTGCCATTGTACTCCCACCCCTCAGCTGGCCAGCCCTGCTTCTGTGCTGCTGCCTCACCTTCCGAGTGGCTTTGGAAGCTGAAAGTGCACAGGACATCGGCTTCATGTCCTCTCTCCTGCCTGGCTGGCAGGAACCACTTTCCTCTGCTTTGCTTTCTGGAAGTACTCTAGGTAGGATGTCAAGAGTGACTGCTTCCGGCTGTCAGTTTTCTTTCTGGGCTGATAGAATTGCTCCAGAACCAGAAGCCAGCTATCTGGAAAACTGCTCCAAACGTTTGTGCCAGGAATTTATTGGTGCTGTTCTGGAGGGTGGAAGAGGACCAATGAGTCCAGATCTGTCTGTCTCAAAGTGTGTTTCTTGGACCCGAATTCCCACAGAATGCTCAAAGAAGAGCTAGTTCCGCTGGCTCTGTCTGAGTGGCCCGGGGGAGACCTGGGACCGGCCCTGTAGATGGGCTCCGTGGAAACTCTCCTGAGAGCTGACCCACCGGCCAGGAGAGGAGATGCTCGATCATCCTTCTGGATGCTGAGTCTCTGACTTTTCTTTCAGACGGATGTTCCCCGTCCTGAAAATTAGTGTCACCGGACTGGACCCCAACGCCATGTACTCCCTCCTGCTGGACTTCGTCCCTACGGACAGTCACCGCTGGAAGTACGTCAATGGGGAGTGGGTGCCCGCGGGCAAGCCGGAGGTCTCCAGCCACAGCTGCGTCTACATCCACCCCGACTCCCCCAACTTTGGGGCCCATTGGATGAAGGCTCCCATCTCCTTCAGCAAAGTGAAGCTGACCAACAAGCTGAACGGAGGTGGGCAGGTATGTGCCACCTCCCCACCGCGCCAATCAAGAAATATCAAGGGTGCATTTAGGCAATTAGAGGGGTCCTCACCAACCTCTTCTCCCACAGAAGCCAATTATTCCCCCGAGTCCAAATGTAAACAGGAATAAACAGCTCTTAATTGATGCTTTCAGTTTTTAATGGACTTCCTGATGTGAAGAGAAAGAGAGAGAGCAGTTGTTGACTTAATCATCAGGCCTCTTTTCATAGTTTTGTCTTGTGTGCTTTTTACCCGGCCCCAGGAGGGAAATGTTTGTGGGTACCAGGGTTTTGTTATTGTCTCTCCCCTTTTCTGGTGTAAGTGGCATGTTGGCAGTAGACAACTACCTTAATAAAAAGCGGCTCCTAAATGAAATAATTACTTCCTCCGCTTGGGCATTATGATAATTATCAATAGAATTTTGAATCAGCTTTGGTTTTTCAGAAAAAAAAAAAAAGAATCCAAACAAACCTTAAATAAGGAAGGTTTTATTAAAGGTCCCCAATTACAGTAAACATGAGTTAGGGCTTTTTCCTCCTGGTTTCTGTGGTAGGGCTGTGGATACTAGTCTCCCGTCCAGGTTGTTATTTTCCTTAGAAAATGGAGACTGTGCTGGGGGAATCAGAGACATGGCTGAGAGGCCTTGATTCTGTTCTCTGTCCCACACATTTGGCTTCGTGGCGCCCTTTGCCCCAGTCTTAGGCCTTCTCTGGTCTCTCCATGCTTAACTGTCAGGCAGCAGGAGTCTCTTTTCTTTTTTGTTTGTTTGTTTTTGACACAGGGTCTCACTATGTAGTTGACACTGACCTGGAACTCACTATGTAGCCCAGGCTGGTCTCGAACTCACAGCGATCCTCCTGCCTCAGCCTCCCGAGTGCTGGGATTACAGGCATGCGCCACCATCCCCAGCAGAAGTCTCTTTTCTTAGGAGAGGCAAGGAATTCCCCGGGGGGCCTGTGACTCCCACAGGTTCTAGTAGTTCTTCATTAAAACCAGAAATTGAAAAGTAAATTGTTACTCCCTGCCAGACTTCACAGCAGGAGACGTCCAATAGCCTTTCCTGTGAATCACAAAGAGCGGACAGTGCCTGACCAGGCAGGGTCAGATATTTCAGTCATCAGAGAAGCACGGCCACCATTTTGAGTTGCTATCTTTCATATGCGACAGCACGTGCGGTCTAACGAAAACAGGAGGAAGAAAATAGAGGGCAGGACACAGAGCACTTCAGAACACCTCCTCTCTGACGGCCCGCACAACCCCTGCGTTAGCCTCAGTGCTCCGTTCACCTCTGGAAAACAGGCCTCCTTTCTTCCTCAGTGGGGCGGAGGCAGCGCAAGTGACCCAGGACGAGGACCTCAGCCATGTGTGTCCCTGACGGGTGGGTGGGAGCTCAGCGCAGGTGCTGGCGAGTGCGTCACCTGCCGCACTGCGGGCTCGGCGTGGCTTCTCTGCACCTTCTTTCCCCTCTTCAACAGATAATGCTGAATTCTCTGCATAAATACGAACCCCAGGTCCACATAGTGCGCGTGGGAGGGGCCCACCGCATGGTAATGAACTGCTCCTTCCCGGAAACCCAGTTCATAGCCGTGACTGCCTATCAGAACGAGGAGGTAGGTGTGTGTGTGTGTGTGTGTGTGTGTGTGTGTGTGCGCGCGCGCGCGTGCGTGTGTGCCGCCGGGAGAGTGTTCAGAAGGGGCATGGGATCCTTTCCTGCCATGAGCAAGCGCGGGTGAAAGCTCCATTTTCCAGCACTCAGACACTCTCAGCAGCGAAGTTCCATAATGGGAGAGCTGTACTCTCCTCCCTCTTCTGGTTTGCCGCAGACCCGTATGTTCATCAGCTTTATATCGCTCTCACCAAGGCCTGGTGTAGTCAACTCAGGAAGAGAAAAGGTTTATTTTGGCCCATAGTTTTGGTTCTGGGCCTATGGCGAGGCAGCACCTCAGGACAGGTGTGAAACCACTCACCCCCTGGCCAGAGAGCAAGGTAGAATGAGGATCAGCATTGTGTGTGGCAGTGCAGGCCTGTAATCCCAGTTAATCGGGAGGCTGAGGCAGGAGGATCCCAAGTTCAAGGCCAAGCTGGACAACTTAGTGAGACTGACAAAAGAAGAGAAAAATTTCATTTTATTTTTTGGTATCGGGGATTGGACTCGGAATCTTGTGCTTGCAAGGCAGGCTGCACAACCACTGAGCTAAATCCCCAGCCCAAAAGAAGCAAAAATTAGAAAAAGGCTGGGGATGTAACTGATGCTCACCTAGCATGATGAGTCCTGGGTTCAGTGTGCAGAACCCTCCCCCGCAGTGAGGATGGAGCCAGGGCATCACAGCCTCCCTCAAGAGCCCGGGGCCAAGTGTGGACCTATTCTTTGGACCCCCAGGGACGCGAATATAGCAGATGGCCAGTACATGCTTCTCTGGTGTCGATAAGACACAAATGTACATTTACTAAAACTCTCAATTTCTATTAAAGCTCGGGAATCTATGGGGGCCCAAAGGGCCCGTGGCCCGCACAGAGCTGGGTGAATCTGGGGTGGGTAGCACCTATTCCCTCTTGCTTTGGAAGCTAGTCTTGGACATTGATGCCAATGTGTACCCTTGTTTGGGGTTTATGATGTGACGAGTCTTGTTTGTTAATTTCTGAGCACGGTTGTGTCTTTTCCTGCTCTGTAACTTAACACTGTGGCTAAGTAGTCAGAAATTCAGGCTGAGGCTGAGGCAGGGGGATCTCAAGTTTATGCCCAGCCTGGGCAACTAAGCAAGACCCTTTCTCAAAATAAAGCATAAAAAGAGTTGGGGGGCAAGCTCAGTGTGAATTCCCTGGGTTCAATCCCCATTACCCCCCAGTGAACTGGTTTGGATCCATTCACATCTTCAGGGTATTTCCAGGCCTGCTGATCATCAGGAGCACCTGGGGAGCCTTGGATTCTTTTTGATTCAACATAAAAAAATGTAAAGGTAATATACGTTTACTCAAAAAGACTAGTAGCATGGAAGTACGAACAGACCTCAGGATCTTGCTGACATAAATATTTGTTTAATATTTATTTATTCAACATATTTGTTCGATGTTGTTCCGGATGCTGGGAAGACAGCATTGGGTGGAAACGATGAACCCTGACCTCCAGGTGTCCTCATCCCACTGAGGGCAGAGGGAAACTATTCTGTGTCCACCTCAGTCTCCAACCCTGTCTCAGTCTCTGTCCATGTCAGGTAGTGCTGATGAGAAATGAAGGCTAACAGAGCCAGACAGTGAGAGTTCCTAGGGGTGATGATTTGTTTTTTGGATGAATGGTCCAGTGGGTGATTATTTAAGAGCGAGAGAATCAATACCAGACTGCACTCTCCGTCTGGGATGGGCTCACGACTCTACTGCTTTCTGTTGTGTCCCAAGTGACAAGAAAAGAAAACGTAGTTGGTGCTTGGTGACTGTTGAAAAATTGAAAAGCGAATAAAAGCTCAATGCCAGGTTTGCACAGGCTTGTTTTTAATGCTTTGCCAATTCTTTGCTCACTTACATGCCACTTAGCACTTTCTGGTTTTTTGAGACAGGGTCTCTCTTTGTAGTTCAGACTGACCTTGAACTAACCGTGTAGCCCAGGCTGGGCTCCAACTTGCTGTAATCCTCCTGCCTCAGCCTCCTGAGTACGAGATTACAGACGTGCCACCTGCCTGGCTGCCACTTAGCATTTTCACCATGATCCATAATAAAATAATATCCTTTGCTGGAGACAGTGCACTATTGATTTAGTACAAGAGTAGGTGAAGCGACATGGGGAGAAATTTTAAAAAAAGGAAAGAGGGAGTACCCTATTTTACAGAAATTCGCAGATGAAGATGGAAGGTTCTGTTTGCTCATACGTGTTCCAGTTTGCTAACACTTCTTGTCTTTGCAAATGCAAGATCACAGCTCTCAAAATCAAGTACAACCCTTTTGCCAAGGCCTTCTTGGATGCCAAGGAAAGGTGAGTAGAGAAATTTCAGGAAAATCTTATGCACTGACCTCTGAAGTGTGAAATTTATGATCAGCCTGAAAAGAACTAGACTAGTGTTGCTTGCATTACTTTTAATAGAAATCTGTCTCAGGATTCAATTCAGTGTTCAACAGAATCAACAAAATTCAACCAAGTAATTATTCCCAATAACAGTGGTTCAGAACATGTAGCTGGCAAATTGTGTCAGTCTTGTTTTTCTACAGATGTTTGAAAGTAGCGCAACCACATTAAAAATGATTTAGACTTTTAAGAATCAACTCTGACCTTTCCCTGTTACTTCTGAGTAATATGGTTTTAATAAGTTCTGGGTCTTTTAAAAACAACACTTAGCCTTGAAAAGGTGAGTAATGGCAGGAGGTTCCTATTTTCCAAGGGTGAGAGCAGCAGAGACTTCTGGGAGAAAAGCAGAGACTTCTGGGGGAATAGATGGCAATTCTACCATTTTGGGTCAATGACCTGACATCTCTAGCTTTCTTTTCTATATTCTAGAACAAGATGAAAGATGCTGGTGCTTATTGTTGGCTTTTCTATTGACAAGTCCTAGAGTGTAAATATGACTACTTTTGTAATGTTCAGAGTTTTTTGGCCTGAATTTTGAATCTTTTCACTTTTTTTTTTTGTTTTTTTTTGAGACAGGGTCACACTATTAGTTGAGACTGACCTGGAACTCACTATGTAGCCCAGGCTGGTCTCCAACTCACAGTGATCCTCCTGCCTCAGCCTCCCAAATTCTGGGATTACAGGCATGTGCCACCACGCCCGGCCTTTTCACTTATTTTTATAACTATCTGATCTTTCTTTTTTGTCTTAAAGGCTGTTAATTAATAGACAGATGTTTATAATGATTTTTCACAGGAATCTGTCCTGTTCAGTTTTTTAATAAATATAAATGAGGGCTGATGATTTAGCTCAGTGGCGCCACAGCTGCCTCACAAGCATAAGGTCCTGGTACCATCACAAAAATATATAGATGAGATGAAGAGCATTGTTATAATTATACTTATAACTTTTTAGATAACAACCCCAAGGGACAAATGCATAAGTAAGATGACAGAGTCTAGAGTCAAAATGATAGCAGAATGATATAACAGGAATTCAGAGCTTTGAATGAGACGTCCTGAGTTTGAGTACTAACTGTGCAATTTCCCAGCTGTTTGAGCTTGCAGAAGTCAGTTTACTTCCTGAGATCCACTTTCCTAATCTGCAGAGTGGGGATAGCACTCACAGAGTCATTGGTGGACCTAGCAAGTCACAGATGTAACTGTGTCCCATGGGTCTATGCAAGTCTTAGCTGTTGTTACTATTGCCTGAATGTTGTCAGGTAGGAGCAGTAATCACAAGGCCATAAGATCAAACTAAACAAGGGTAGCTATAGGTGTAGGTTTGGGGGTAAGAGTAAGTTTGCAGCTCACAGAGCAGTTGCACAAGGAAGTCCTGGGGAAGGATGGTAGCTTTGGGAAAAATGGCTTTTGGTGTTTTTTTGTTACTGGGGATCGAACTCAGACCCTTGTACTTGCAAGGCAGGCAGCAGAACCACTGAGCCAACCCCTGGCTCTGGTGTTCTTATTCTACATTATTAGTCTCCAAAGAGATTTGGGGTGTGCTTTATCCTGGACTTGTACAATAAGCTGTAACTTCATTATGTTTTCAGGAACCACCTAAAAGACATTCCGGAGGCTGTCGCCGAGGGCCAACACGTGGCCTATTCTCACTGTGAGTTGGGGGGACCCTAGGTGGGCTATGTGTGGGGCTCCACATTGTGACTTTTTACCTTCATGACTGCTTAGGGCCTAGGTCATATCAAGACCCCAAGTTATTTCTTTTACCTAAGACACACTTAGGTCCTTCCCAGAGTTCCCAGAGACAGCAGGTGTTCCTAGGCTTCAGGGCTCCAACACATCTTAGGCCGGAGACAGAAATGGCAATGATTAAAGTAGCCTTGCTTTCATGTAAGTGAGGCTAAGTGCATGCTCAAAGTGCATTCTGGGCTTATCTCCCACCTGCGCACTGGCTGTTCTGGATTTTCCCCTGTTCTCAGTATTTGTGAATTTTGGCATTGGTCACCATGGCAGTGCCTTAGGGAGGCTGTGGCCTGGCACGTAAGAAGACTCTGCCTTTGTTGCCTGGCAGGCCACAGGGAGAGCTGGAGTGCTGCAGGGGATTCCGAAGGTACAGCTAATGTCCCCCGCAGTTCCCACCCTCAGCGAGTCCTCCTGGGGGTGGGAGTTTCCTAGAGCTGTAGTAGGAAACCAAGGCCAGCGACATCAGAGTAGCAGAACGAACCTGGCATCTGACGCACTCATTAATTTGCATTCTAGATTATTGCTAAGATTCCAGCTATGGAATTCTTCACATCCTCCCTCCCCAAACACGCTAGGAATGGCCAACTAGCCACACGGAGGAGCAGCTCTGGAAGAACACTTTTTAAAGTGACCTGGGGGCCGGGGAATTAGCTCAGTGGTTCCGCTGAGTTTGATCCTAGTACTGGAAAAAAAAAAGTGACCCAGAATAAAAATCCCCCCTTTTTAGATTAGGGCTGCACACAGAGACACAGCTTCTCCAAGCTCCTCTGCAGTCCTTCCGGCAGGCTTCTTGAGGCTTGGACATTATGTGTGGCGAAGGAAACGGTCCCAGGGCCTCTCGTCCGGTTTTGCCCATTGGATGCTCGGATCTTGATTTTCTTCATCAGTGTAGGAAAGTTTTAAATGTTCTGTTCTCCCTCTTGAAGTTTGATCATCTTAGTCTGTGAAATAAACTAATAGTACAGTAATACAAAACAAATGTACCTGTTTGTCAACGTGCATCAGCACAAGAGCCATACACGAACCATGAGACTCAGAGACAGCGCAGGTGATGGATGCTTAAAATAGCATTTTGAGAGGCAGGAAGAGTAGGGGCTCTAGGCTACCACTGCTGGGGGAGGTTGTGATGTGGATTACAGAAACACAAGGGAAGATACTAAGACAGAGGAGACCCATTATGCATGTGAAGTCACACAGGTAAGGCCCTTCAAAGACTGTGTGACGTCAGTGGTTGTGTGGAAATCTCCATAAAGGGAACTTCAGACAGCTTGTCTGCATGCAAATCTCCCCTGAGAAAGGAAAGCTTTTGAGCCACTCCTGTGTTGCAGCCTCTCTGAGTAGCCATCTCATAAAAAGCTAAGGAAATGTATGCTGGGGAATCCTTTTCTTTGGCCCTGGGGATTGAACTCAGGGAGCAACATCCCTAGTGTTTAAAGAAAAAAAATTTTTTTTTAAAAAGAATTTTGAGACAGAGTCTTGCTAAGTTGCTAAGTTGTCCAGGCTGGGCTGGAATTTGTGAACCTCCTGTCTCAGCCTCCCAGAGTGCTGGGCTTACAGGTGGGTACTACCGCACCTGGCTGTCCTTTTAGCTGTCCCTTACCCAGCAGGGATCACTTTGGTCCTATGTTTATACAGCAGTAGTAGGAAAACCAAGATGAGTAAGGGGTTTGTTGGGAATGAAAGGTCCTGCACTTAGTGACCTGAATTCTGTACAGTTCCTGTTTAAGCAATGGCAGCGGTTCTAACTCCAAGCTCCATTTCCACATGGCTGAGGTCCAGGGAACCATTCTGGAGCAGCCCTGGCCCTGTCGACTCCGTCTGTCACCTCCGCTGACATCCGGTGGAAGGCCATGCCTCCGCTTTATAAGTCTTCACGTGCATGTCTGCATTGCCTTTGCCCCAGACTTTCTCCAAGTAGTCTTCTGTTCAGGAGCTTCGCGAATTCCAATGAGATGTTTTGTAGGTTTCCAAAAATATTCTGCAGAATGCTTGCTGTCAAAATGCGTGAGGCCAGCTTCCTGTTTCTCTGTGGCCCCCAGAATCCTATTTGGGAGTTGGCGGTGGGCAGTGTCACCTGGTATTTCGGATCCCACGACTTGACTGGGCCTTTAGAGATCATCCTGAAACTGCCTTGTCCACTGGCACCCGGGATGGGGTGTTCCCTAATTGTTGGAAACCGGGAGACGGCACGTTTCACGAGATCACCGCAAAATACCAGAACTATGCCTGTGATTTTAGGGCAGAGAAAGAGGTAGAGACGGAAGGGCCTTCATTCCTTCTGTGTGACACAGTGGACAGCCCCTGCTGGCTGCGGCTCAGTGAGTTGCACATACATCTCAGGTCCCCTGAACTGACTTTTACATGAACGAAACCAGAAGCAACTGAGCTTTTGTATTTCTTTTTCTTGGTAACTTAGTTCTAACTTGGGACCTTGCGCTTGCGAGACAGGCCCGGCAGAGCCACTGAGCTAAATCCCCGGCCTCACGAGCTTTTGCATTTCTGTGAACTTTTGGCGTGGAGGCTGTATTTCGTGTCGCTATCTGTTCCAGTGTTCAGAAGAGGCTTCCCACTCTTTGCTAGGACCCACGTATTGCCCGTCTGCGGGTCGCTGCTCATGGGGAAGGAAATGGGCCGCAGGATGTTGGTGGTGGTGGTGTCATTTCTAAGCGGGAGGGTGTCAGCGTCGTTCGAAAGAAACAGCAGTGCAAGGTAAGTGTCCACCTGACTTCGGTGAGGAAGCCTTTCTGTTTTTCTCTGTCCATCCTAGTGGGAGGCTGGATCTTCTCCAACCCGGATGGTGTGTGCGCAGCGGGAAACAGCAGCTACCAGTACGCAGCTCCTCTGCCCCTGCCTGCGCCCCACACCCACCTCGGCTGCGAGCACTACTCAGGCCTCCGAGGACACCGGCAGGTGCCCTACCCCTCTGCCTATGTGCACAGGAGCCATTCTCCCTCAGGTGTGCAGCTCTGCTAATGAAACCCGTGGGATGGGCTGGGGTTGGGAGCTGGGGAGAAAAAAACAGCCAGTGAAAAGCGGTATCTGGAGATAGGACCCTTTTCATCTACCGTCCACGCATGACAGTGTATGTTACCATTTTGTTTTATTTGTGATTTTACGTATCGCTGTTTGAAGGTCTACTTGTAATAGTTTCGGTGTTTTGTGGTGATTTGGTGAAACATGCAGCATCCCGGTTTCTAAAGGTTAGGGAACGGCCCTTCCCTGTGCCGGTGGACAAGTCACAGGGTCTGAAATACTCACTGCTTTCACAGAGCTGCTTCCTACTCTTGTTCATGGCTGGATCCAGGGTTGGAGGACTCTTGGGAAGGTCTTGGGAGCTACATCGTTGTATGTTTAAGTCTTAGTTTGATTTGGTGGGAGTAGCCCAGCCTTGTAACTCCTGCACTGTGGTTTTTTGTTTGCTCTCTTTACATTAATGCCATTATTTACATGCTTTGTTTCTCAGTTCCTGCTGGCTTGTCTTCCTTGGTCTTGTGATGCTCAGACCTTGCTTATCAGATTTGTTAAGACAAAAAGAAAAAGAAAAAGAAAAAGAAAGAAAGACTAGTGGTATAGGAGGTATAGCTCAGTGGTATAGCACTTGCCTGTTATACTTGAAGCCCTGGGTTCAGTCTCAGAAATGCGGGGAGAGAGAGAGAGAGGGAAAGAGGGAGAAGGAAAGAGGGAGAGGGACGGAGAGAGAGAGAAGAAGACAAAGAAGAAGAAGAAGAAGAGGAAGAAGAGAGAATATTACTGAGGACCAGGATCTGTTAGAGCTACATGGACGAAGTGATCAAATACCCTAAAATGTAGACCCTGTCCTAATATGGAGAGATTAATCCTAAAGAAAACAAAAGTAAAAAGTTCATGGCATGGGATTTGGTGGGGGTTGTTTAGATTCCAGCCTCCTTCCTCCCTCTGTGACACCGCTAACTCCACATTTGCTCAGGGCTCCTGGACACCTGTTCTTGCGCTCCTCAGCTGGCGGCTTCTGGTAGCCTCAACAGCTGCCCCAGGACGGGAGGACGTGTGGACCTGAGGCAGGCCACTCAGCGGCACCTCACTCTCCTTCCTGCTCTTTTCCATGGTCAGCGTGCATCTGTCCTGCACACCTGTGTAGAGAGGAGATTGAGATGTATGAGGGGTGATTGGAAAGTACAGTGTGGGTTTAAAGGGAAAAGCAGTGGATTACAGGGAGAGACACGTTGCCATGAATCCCTGTTACAATACTCCCTCACTTCAAACACACTCTTCCCACCATTTCTGCCCTTTCTGAAGCAGTTCTGGAAGTCCTCTTTCAGGAGTGTCTTTAGTGGTGTTGTCCTGACTGCAATATTGCAATGTCCTGAATCGATTCAGAACAGTTCCCTCTCATGGTCATTTTGACTTTGGGGAAGAGCCAGAAGTCACACGGTGCCAGATCTGTGAATAAAGTGGACGAAGACACGCAGTGATGTTCTTACAAGACAGCCTTTCTGTTGGATGGCACTCAGTGGCAGCAGTCACTGTATTTTTCGATTACCCCTTGTGGTTTGTTCCCAGGAGGGTCTTGGGGCTACACAAATACATGTATAATTAATCGTCTTGTAGTGCGGTGAGTTCTCTGATGTGGCCTGCGGACCTGCAGCACCACCTGGGAACTTGTTAGAGCTATCGACTCTCAGGCTTTACTCTGGTCCACAGTCTGCACGTTAATGAGATCCCCGAGTGACTCACGCACATGAAGGTTGGGAAATCATCACGATCACACGCAAGCCAGGGTGCTGTGAGGATGAAAAAGAGCAATTAGATCTGCCTGGTGGGTCAGAGAAGGCCGCCCTGAGGGTCAGTATCTAGGTTGAGCCTGGAAGGACGATAGGGACGGGCAGGAAGAAATGGGCAGGAGAGGCGGACGGACAGCGCATGTCCCAGTGAAGGGAGCAGGGACACAGAGGATGGAGGAGCCCGGGAGCAGAGTGTAGAGGAGGCCGGCAGCTGGAAGACGCGGGAGCTGTGGCTGGGGAGGCGCAGGAAGGTGTGACCTGGCCTCTCTGCTCGCTTTGTGCCCCTGTAACAGAGCGCTGGGGATGCAGTCATCCGTTTCATCCCGGTTCTGGGGGTGAGGAAGGTCCAAGACCGAGGGACTGGCCTTTGGTCAGGCTCTCCTTGCTGTGTTGTAAGACGGCAGAAGGCATCTTGTGGATGGCAGAGGGGGAGGGGGCTGAATTCATCCTTTTGTGAGAAATCCACTCCTGTGCCCACACCCTCAAAAATGTCATTAACCCACCACCGGGCTCTGAAGAGTCCCCTCTCAGCACTGTCCCTGGGGATTAGGTTTCCAGCACATGAACTGCAGGGTTGCATTCTAATCCAGCACCTGGGGTGTACCTGGGACTGTCCTCCTTGCTCTCCCTTCCCTTTTTTCCTTTTCTTTTCTTTCTTCTATTTATATGCACTCTCTATGCAAATGAAGGTTCATAGAAATAGAAGATGCTATCCCTTTCCTTCCATTTATGTGTACAACATGATCTATGTATCTATCATCTATTTATGTATCAAAATTACTACTACAGCAAGCATATCCATCTTCTCATATGATTATCTTTTCCTTTTAGGTGAGAGCACTTGAAAACCCACTTCCATAGGACAACTTCATTCAGCAGCACAATATGGCTAACTATATTCCTCATGCTGTTTGCTACATCTAGACTTATTCATCCTGCAGAACTGCGTCTTTGTGTCTTTTGACCCAAGCCCCCCACCAGCCCACCCTCCACTGTTCCACTTTCTGCTTCTATGAACTCAGCTCCTAGATCCCAATACAAGCGAGGTTCTGTGGTCTCATCCTTCCTGTGAGAAGATGCCATTCTGGAGGTGTTTAGATCCACTTGGGGGTCGTTGGGGGAATGGAGTCCTGGACTGCAGGACTCTCAGCTGGACACTGGTGGCCCTTAAGCCCAGCTTGAGGGGCCACTGTTGCAGTCCATTCTCACAGGGGCAAGAAGATGGGATGGGACTGAGACAGATGGGTCACAGGGAGCGAGCATCCTCCTTGCCTGAGTCTCGTGTGAGCTGGAGGTGGGAAGTTGTGAAGACCGTTAACTGCCAGCTCTGCCTGGCATGTGGGTGGCATCAACAAGCCTAAGTTCCTTCCTCTTTCCTGTTTCCCTCCCAAAGAGCTAACAAACTGTTGGTTATAGACCAGCCATGGTTATATTTTGCCCTTGGATAATGATTGTTGGTCGCTGCCTTTAAGGGTTTTGTATGTCCTGTCCATTGAACTGTTGTTATTTTTCCTAAAGTGAACTTGATAGAAAGTTCAAGCAACAACCTGCAAGTGTTCTCAGGACCCGACAGCTGGAATTCTTTGTCCTCCACTCCTCACGCCAGCATCCTGTCTGTGCCCCACACCAGTGGACCAATCAATCCAGGGCCCAGGTGAGACCAACACCGTCGACCCGCTCACAGGTGGTTCTGAAGGTTGCCTGTAGTTCCAGGCACTCAAGCGCATTCTTTTCCTAGGATGGCTCAGTCTAAAAGGTCACCTGTTGGGCACCTGGCTCACAGCCTCGGCCATAGGGCTGAGTGTAGCACGTAGGATCCAGGGCATCATTCTCACACCAGAGACCTGCATTTAGCACTGACTGCCTGGAATCACAGCACCAGCATGGTGGAGAGGAGAGAGGAGGCCCTTTGGAGCTTGACAGGTGGGAGCTGGAGTCCCAGTTCCACCTCGTATTGACTTTGTATCTTTGGACAATCTTCTTAGCTTTACTGAGCTCCAGCTTTCTTATCTGTAACCCAGAAATAGTATGGTGAGAAGATGCTTTGTGAGCAGTCATTGCCGTGGGAATGTCAGCTGTTATGTTCAATATGCACGTGCAGAATTCTGAGAAGGTCCAAAAGGGATTCACAGTTTAAAGATGGCACCCAAAGAGACATTAGATGATGATGTGATTTGTAGGTCTAGAGAAAGTAGGAGAATGTGATGGCTTTTGGTTGACAGTGGTGCTTTTGTACTCTAATGTGTACCAGAAGCTGGCCGTAGTCTGGGCTAGGGCCTGAGCCACTGCATTTCTAGCAGGACTTCAAGTGTTGCCGATGCTGCCAGCTCACAGCGGTCTAGAACTGAGCTGTCTATGGTGGCGGAAGCAGCCACTGCCCTCCCGAAGATCTAAAGTGCAGTTTAACCAAACTGCGAGGCGTGGGGCTACAACACAAACAGGATTCGTAGGACGGTGTGAAACAATGAATAAAAGCGTCAGTTCTCATGACCGACAGTGCCTATGGAAACGATAATATTTTGAATAGTTTCAGTCGCTCAGAATATTATCAGGTTCATTTCTTTCCTTTTTCTAAATGCGGCTACAAGGAATTGTAAGCCCGCATACATGGCCGGCCCTCGTGCCTCACATCCTGTTTCTGGTGGGCAGTCCTGGCCTGTGGGACTTGAGGGAGGAACAGCAATTTGTCTGTGGTCGGAAGTGGGAAAGAGGGCGAGCGGGGGGACCCTGAGGCTGGGGAACAGACTCGCGTCAGGCGCAAGTCACACAGTAGGTTAAGGAGGAGCTCACGTCTCTCCCGCCAGCCTGGAGGCATGCAGAGGTCTCTAGGGGACACGGTCCGAGAGTCTCCTCTGGAGGGCATCTTACGGTTTAGCATGCAGCAAGAGGGCGGCTCAGGGAGCCAAGAGGAGGGATCCCCACAGGTTCCCATGGTCCCGGAAACTGCATAGCTCGCGCTGTGTCGCACACGGAACAGGGTGGCCTTGCTAACTGGTTTCCCTTGTTGGCGCGTTTCACCCATTAAGAGCTTCATGAAAGGAAAACAAGTGTGTGCTGTGCTGCCGCTGGACAGGGACGCAGTTACCCTGCAGTGTGGCCCCAGGCAGAGAAGAAGCTAAGAAGTCAGATCACAGTGACCAGCGAAGCTTCCAACACTGGCGGCTATTCTGTTCCGGCCAGAGTCAGTGGATACAGGTTCTGCATTGACGTGCACACTTCACCACACATAACATCCGCTGGGAAGCTTGAAAAGCTTTAAAACATGCAGCCGGGCTGCATGACAGACCAGTTAAACCACAAGGGATGTGACCCAGGCTTCTGCTATTATTTTTAAACACAAGGGTCCCAGTGTGTCACCAAGTTTGGGAATCAGTGCGACAGAAACGGAGAAGGAGGAGAAAGTGGTCCAGCTTCTATGGCAGGGACCTGAGCTGACAGGTGGAGATCAGGGATGCGAGAATTAATTACAGCCCTTCCTGAGTGCCACCTGCAGGGAACTGTGGACTTGCCCTCTTATCTCCCCTTCACAGCAGTCTCCACGGTCTGTAAAATATCACACCAGACCTTGAAGAAGCGGACTCAGATACGAACTGACTTGACCAAGGTCACAGAAGGAGTAAGGGGTAGAGATGGTTAGAGATAGGGAGAGAGACTGTGCAGACCTAGGACTTCTGATACCAAAGTCCCAGTTCTTACACCTGTGTGGGCCCGGGAGACACCAAGCTCCCAGATCACATGGGTCAAGTATCTTCCTTTCACTGCCGCATATTTTATTTTTATTTTTGGTACGGAGGATTGACCTTGTGCTTGCGAGGCAGGCGGCAGAACCACTGAGCCAAATTCCCGGCCCCTGCCTCGTACTCTGGGCTGCAGGGGAGATGTTCCAGAGAAGTGAAATGTTGTGTTTCAAATCCATCCCCGGAATCCAGGTCACAGGACGGGTAATTTTACTCTCTCCTGCCGTCCCTAGCTGCTTCTCTCTGCTTTTCTGCAGGAACAGGGCCTGTCTGGGCACTGCTTTCTTAAAGCATCACCAGCCCCACCCTCCTGTGTCTTGCAGCCCCTACCCGTGCTTGTGGACCATCAGCAACGGAGGCGGAGGTCCTGCAGCCTCGGCCGCGGAGGCCCATGCCGGCGGCGCTGGGGCGTTTCTGCTCGGAAACCCAGCGGTGACTTCGCTCTGCTTTTCTGCAGGAACAGGGCCTGTCTGGGCACTGCTTTCTTAAAGCATCACCAGCCCCACCCTCCTGTGTCTTGCAGCCCCTACCCGTGCTTGTGGACCATCAGCAACGGAGGCGGAGGTCCTGCAGCCTCGGCCGCGGAGGCCCATGCCGGCGGCGCTGGGGCGTTTCTGCTCGGAAACCCAGCGGTGACTTCGCGCCCC
>NW_022900931.1:40878607-40904889 GCF_012274545.1 Fukomys damarensis | reverse complement strand
AGTCCGCGCTCACCAGCATTGCGGTGTCCACCTGGACGGCGGTGGCCTCGCATCCCTTGCCGGGCTGGGGTGGCCCGGGAGGGGCGGGGCGCCACTCTCCCTCCTCTGTGGACAGCTAGGAAGGATCCGCGTAGCCCCCTGGCAGAGGACCCTGGATGTGTGCGGCCTGAGAAACCTGGCAGTCCTCCTGGCGGCAGGCCGATGTCCCATCTCCCGCCGCTTTCCTGCGCACTCCCACGTCCACCGGGCTTAGCCCTGCCGCACTTGGGCGATGAAAACCCAGCGAATCCCTTCTCGGTCCCCCGCCCCCTTCTTTTTTCTCTGACCGTGGTGTGAAGCTGTACGCTCAGAGTTCACCCCGCAAGGCCACTGCCTCCTGTCTTCTGCGACCCAGCAGAGTGTGTGTGGCCACAGGGCCCGGGATGGCTTCTGCCCTGGGACCAGGCAGATGCGAGCGAGTGCGGTGGATGCGGAGACGCAGCCGGTCCTGTGCTGAGTGGTGTGTGTGGAGCCGAGGGGATGAGGCCCTCAGATCTGGTTCCGCCAAGGAGGCTCACCCTTTTCCCAGCCTTGGCTCCCTCTGTCAGCCTGTACTTCCTGTTCCACCCAAAGCATTTGTGCTCACTGCCCCTTCCCTCTGGACGCCTCCCCCAGGGCCTGGGTCCCTCTCTCCCCAGTTCACCTGTGCGGTTCTACCCACCCCCCAGGGCCCCGTGGAACAGCGCTTCCGTGGTGAATCACCCGGGCTGGTGAATCTCCCTTCCCCAGCGCCTGCTCTCCTGCGTATTTGCCCTGTCACAGAGCTCACCTCCCTCTGTTGCGGGTTTGTGTGAGCCTGGCCTTCCCGTCTTTGTGCCCCGCAGCACCCTGCACCGTGCCTTGCCTATTGTAGTGACCAATAAACACTTGCTGAGCAGAATTTGTGTGTGTGTGAAGGGGACAGGGTGGGTGGTCAGGCAGAGAGATGCACACCTCCCAGTACTTTGGGAGGCTGAGGCAGGAAGATCACAAATTTCAACCCAGCATAGGCAGTTTAGCCACTTAGCAAGACCCTGTCTCAAAATAAAGCAAAAAAGGGCTGGCTGGGGATGCCCTGGCAGGGGATGCAGTGGCCCTGGATTTCGTCCCTGGGGTATCAGTCAGTGCTCACTGGAGAGATGGATTTAAATAAGATCTATAAATAAATATGGATTTACCAGGTGGGCTTACCATGGCGGTCCACGGTCAGGTGTGGAAGGGTACAAAAGGGCTGTCTGTGCAGAGCCCACAGGCCTGGCGCTCACTGTAGACTCCTGTGCGAGTCCATATCAGGAGCTGAAGTCTGTGCTGGAAACCAGGAGAGGGACGTCCAAGGCGAAGATGAAGACTGGCGCCCCCCCTAGGAAACCCAAGTGAGTTCCCTGCTTCTTTCCTCGTATTTACTCCATCCAGGCCGCCAGCCTATTGGTTGGTGCCACTCACACCCAGGGTGGGTCTCCCCTCTTCAACAAGTCCATCAGCCACACCTGGAACTATGCAGGCCAATTAGTCGGGCATTTCTTACTCAAACCCACGCACCCAGTGTGATACCAGGAAGCACGGAGCGAGCGCAGAGATGCGGGTCCCCTGACAGGGCAGCACGTCGGTGTGGGAGCCTGGGACATGCTGGTGACCCCTCGGCCTGTCATGTGAGGCACAGCCGCCTCTCAGTGGCTGATGATTTATAAGGCAACACGGAGTGCTGGAGGTGTTATTCCTCAACGTGGCTTCTTGGACGCTCTGGGCTGGGATCACCTGGACTGCCTGATAGGAACCCAGATTCCTCAGTGCTCCCCAAACTTTTTGGATCGGAACATTTGGGGCTGACCCTCAGGAACCTCAGCTCACATGCCCCTGAGCCTCTGCTATCCAAGGTTGTCGCTATAACCAATGAACCAAGCTGCTGTGTCCTAGTCTTCCCGTTCCTTTCCCACCACCACTGGATGTGACCCTAACCATGGGAGGGAGGCTTCCACACTGGAGCAGTCAGCGGCCCTCCTTGGGCTGCCACCGAGGGGTCAAGGAGCATGGCGTTCCACTCTGTGCCTGGGCCTGGGGGCCCCCGCTAGTATTTGGCCAGCCAAGCCCACGGAAGCGCACCTCTTTGTTTACATAAAAATGTGGTACAGTAAAAGACACATTGCTCCTAAGCCCCCTCAAGTCACCTCACTTTGAACACTTTTACCCTCCTGTTTTTGCCATTTGCTAAAGCGGTTCTGGAAGTCCTCTGTCCTGAGTGTCTTAGTTGCTCTGGGATGGGTGCCTCGATGTCCTGAATTGAGTCAAAACATTTACCCTTGACCCAGTTGTACCCCTTTGAGGTGTCTTCCTGGGAGTTAAAGACACTATATTTCACTGATCCATGCATACCCATGTTTATAGCAGCTCAACTCATAATAGCTAAACCTCGGAAGCAGTCTGTATGTCCATCACCAGATGAATAAAGGAAACGTCGTGTTCATAAACAGTGGAGCACCACTGTTTACTCTGTCATAAAAAGGATGAATTCTTTTATAGTCCTATTGAGACCATAATGCAAAGTGAAATAAATCAGACACAGAAGATTAAATATCATGGTTTCTCTTGTATGACTGGTGTGTGGGAGACTAAGGCTCACTGTATGTGAGTGTACTGTTCCTTGGAAAGTCGCCTGGTCAGCGTGGCCCCAAACCAGTCCTGGTTACTCAGTTCCCTCTGTGGTGCCATTAGAGGTCGTGGAAATGTTAGCACGCTGGCATCTCTAACACATACCGGGTCTCCAGGTCTGCTGTGGCAGTTATGGAAGGGTCTATGCTCCTGCAAGAAGGAGCTGGGTGGAGGAAGCAGGGAAGGCAGGACCGGGAGACTGGCTCTAGCAGAGCGACACAGGCCACAGTATCAGGGGACTGGTGGCAGACTGCTGATCTTCCAGCAAGGACTGGATGGCAGGGAGCATTCGACGGGATTCCCAGAGACTTTTTAAAGCAGAAACTGAAGTTTCCTGGAGTAGTCAAGCGTGGGTTTGAGTCCATTATAATTTGGATTATCAGTGAAATGTGTTCTCAAAGTCTGGTGAATCCTGGAAAATATTGTGATTTAGAAAATAAGTGATCGATTTTAGGGTAGATTTTTTTTTAAAAAAGTGCACTTATTGACACAAAATAAAAATAAAAATGTGCTGAAGCCCAAACCTTCAGAAGTCTATGAATGAACTTAACATTTTAGGACTCCACGAGTGCGGTGAAATGGAGAAAGTCTTGGTTAGAGTTTGGGGGCTGTACTTACCAGTCCCCTGTGGCGAGCCGGCTGCCAGGACGGCCACCAGCAGGGGGCGAGAATCAAACATTGCCGCCTGGACTTGCCATGACGCTCGGTCAGCCTGGAGCCCTGGGACATCGGCTTGTGGAGCCTGCTGTTTTAATCGCATGGAGGGTGAATGTTTTGGAAGAGAGCAGAGCAGGGCCGAGCTGAGCGCGGAGGAGCAGCAGAGCTAACAGGTGACTCGCACCCCAGTGAGCTTCCTGCACCCCTTCTCTCAGCGTCCTGCAGGTGGGTCTGCCTACAGCAGCCAGGCATCCGGAGACCAGAAAAGCAGCTGATTGTTTGTGGCAGACACCCCACCCTTTGTCCCAGCTCTATCGGAATCCTACTTATCTCTCTTTAAAGAGTTTCACATTTTCTTCTAGGAAATATTTTAAATTGTCAAATACTTAAAACATTTAGAAAAGTACAGGTAACAGTTTAGCCTCTGTATCTGTATCTATATATAGCTCCCCACCACCAAAATTAAGTAGGTGTTAACAGTTTGTCATACCTACCTCGAATCATTTTTATTCTCTTTTTTAAAAAATGTTTTCTCTCTCTTGTCTTAAAAAAATTACAGATTTGGCTAAGGCAGCACACTTAAATCCCTTTTTCCAACTTTCTTTCCCCCAGTTAACTGTTGGGAGAGGTCTCTGGTGTCTCTGCCCTGAGGCCTTGAGGGGCAGGCTGTCAGCTCAAGGGTGTTTGGACAGTTGTGGGCCTTGGAAGGCAGAGCTAAGTTTCTCCCTCCGAGGGGAGCCCAAGTTTGTTTACTGTCTGCTTTGAGGAAGACAGCGTCTCGGGGGAGACGTTTTCTTGCAGCCCATGTTGAAAGCCCGGGATTTCTCAGCTCTGACACAGATACACCGTGTAGATAGCATCTACCTGGCACCCCCGTGGGACCTGGGGAGGGAGCTGAGTTGAACCTGAAATGCATGCTGCCCGTGAATAATGAGGTCCTTTGTCTCTGACCCAGGTGGTTTCTGTCTTTTGCCAGCATCAGTGAAATTGTGGCAGGTTCACCTGTGTGGTTGGAAGGGGGCTGGAATCCTAGGTCTTTTACAGTTTTTTTTTTGTTTGTTTTTTTTGAGACAGGGTCTCACTGTATAATTGAGACTGACCTGGAACTCACTATGTAGCCCAGGCTGGTCTCGAACTCACATCGATCCTCCTGCCTCAGCCTCCTGTGTGCTGGGATTCCAGGCGTGGGCCACCATGCCCGGGTTTCAGTTCTTGATAGTAACTGCAATCTGGAAGTTGCTGCATGTAATTCTCTTGTAAATATCCTAGTACATATGAATCTATATGAATCTATAGTCAATATACATGATCAGGTCTGAAATTACTGGTAACTTCAATATGTCATGTTTAAACATTTTTTTCTTTTTTTCCAATAATATTTATTTAAAAAATTAATGACCATATAAAATGAGTGGCTGGACTAATAGTTTGCTACACCAAAGAAATTAAAAAAATGCTTGAGTTAAAGTTACAATAATTTATCATAGCATTCCTTAATAGAGACATTTTTTTTTTTGGTACTAGGGATCGAACTCGGGACCTTGCACTTGCAAAGCAGGCGGTGGAAACACTGAGCTAAATCCCTGGCTCAGAGACAATTTTAATTTTAGCAATTATGTTTATATTTAATACTTAAAACTAATAAACTTATTTTTTCTATTCATCTAATGTTTTCCATCTATATTCATGTTTATAAACCTTGTTACAGTTAATTCATTTTAATTGTTCTAGAATTATTAGCTTTGCATTTTATGAATATGCCTAATGTGTTTATCATTCCCTTTCCTAAGACAGTTCATTTCTACGTGTTTTCTGTTACAAACAGCTGAGGCACATCCTTGCACAAGTCTGTGGTGACTGTGTATGACTCTTTGTAGCACAGATATCTCAGGGCAGGACTCCGATATTGGAATATATGCAGCCCAACTTTTGCAGGTGTTGCCAAGTTGTTCTCCAAATTGGCTGTATACATTTGCAATCCCAGGAGTAATATGCAAGTTTCCAACCTTGCTGACACTGTGTGTTGCTCAGCCATTAATATTTTAAAGTCTGAGTGGTATAAAGGTTTTTTTCTTTTTTGGTACCGGGGGTCGAACTCAGGACCTTATGCTTGCAAGGCAGGTGGTGGAACCACTGAGCTAAATCCCAGGCCCTTGAATGGTATAAAGTTTTATTTGGTTGATTTAATTTTTGTCGTAGGTGAGGTTGAATATTTTTATAGCCTTTGGGTTCTGTCTTCTCAGAAGCCTCTTCATTTTTTATGGTCATAGTTTTTATGAGTTGTAAGTCTTTTTTTTTTGGAGGGGATACCAGGGATCGAACTCAGGTCCTTGTGCTTGCGAGGCAGGCGGTGGCGGAACCACTGAGCTAAATCCCCAGCCCTACATAATTATACACTTTAAAACATTTGCAAAAGAGAGCTGTTTTAACACTGTTGAGTTGTGACCAATATTCTTTCTGCTCCTACTTTCCGGGCGATACCTCTTGATGGTGGGTGATGGGATGTTTGGAATCTGACTTGGGTGGGGACTGAATTGGAAATGCATTTAGTTTGGATTTAGTGAAATACGCCCACGGGGTGCTCAGTCCATGCTGTACTGGCTCTTGCACTGCAGAAATGCTGCTCATAATGTGGTCCTGTGTTACCGGAAACGTCTAAGTGGGGAAGGTGGTTTTGTATCGCAGGCTCCAGAAGCCGCAGCGAGGAATTTTATTGATACAGTCATTCGATGTGGAAATCTGAGAACTCAAAAATCAAGGACATCTTATTAAAATAGAAATTATCTCCTGTCAGGAATGCACCCAACAGAGCAGCAAATAATAGCCATATACACGCCATATTTCATTTCTCTCTTGATGGGAATTTTCAAAATGGGATGCCTTATGTTTTCTGTTTGTAAGGCATAAGCCTGTAGCAGTACCATAAACAGCAAACACAAGGGAAATTACTCAGATGTAAAGGAAAACAGATACAATTTCCACAAGTGTGACAATTCTCAATATTTACTAGTTATGAAGCAGGAAAAAAATTGTACTAAAATATAAATATCAAAACCTTCCGCAACACCAAATTTTGATCAGTCATGTTAGAGAAAATATTATCATTTGGGTTTTTCTATAGAAAATGATAGCATAAAAATCACTGTATGAAGAAGTCATCAGAGGTTATAGCTCAGAAAATTGGTACTTAATGTAAATATTACATCATTTCTGGCAGCGTAGAATCAAGGCCTCTCTTGCAGTGTGTGTACCCACATAACTAAATCCTGGCCGGTAGGGTATGTGTCGGTTCCGTAGGACTTCTGTCATATACCGCTACAGATTAAATGGCTTTAATGTAACAGAAGTTTTGCATGCATTGTTCTGGAGGATAAAAGTGTGAAATCAGGACATTGACAGGCTCAGGATTTCTCTGAAGGGTCTAGGAGAGCATCCTTGTATCCTAACGCAGCATGCTATTATTTTAACCAATTACATTTGCAAAGCCTGAGGGGACATTACTCACACAGTCCAGTTCAGTACAGGTTAGGCTAAGCGAGCACTGCATGACTGAAAAGAGCCAAAGGCTGGGGCCAAACCATTGCAAGGCTCCCTCTCTCATGTCCGGAGGTTGACACTGAATAATTGTCCTCTGGGACTTCGGCTCTCGCTGTTGGCTGCAGTGTGTATGTGTGTCCCCTTCCAGGGATGGCCGGGCTCTGAGTGACCACGTGGAGAAGAGCCAGGAGAGAGCTGTCATGCCTTTTATACCCCGGCCCTGAAAGTCCCATGGCATCAACTTCTGTCGTGGCCACAGCTCACCCAGATTCAAGGATGTGCGTGTGTCTGTGCGTGTGCGTGCGCGTGCTTGCCTTCTGCCTTTCACTGCAGGGATATCAAAGTCTTTCATTACAATACAGATTTTGTTTTGAAAATCCCGCTTTTTAAAATAATTGCCTCAGTTTTATTTTTTTAAAGCATCTTTCCCCTTCACTGGGTGAAGCTCCGGAAGGCAGGTCTGTGTTGCCTTCATCTTCAGATTTCTTTGGAGTAACACGTGCACCCTTACACAGCAGGGGCTCCGTGAGTGTCTGCACTGCGAGCTGAACCGACCTCTCTTCTGCTTTGATATCGTGTTTCTGTCCATTCACTTCCGCTGTTGGAATTATTTCTGAAGTCATTTGTTGTTTAAGGGCCCCCTGTGGTTCCTGGAGATACAGGGCTATAAGTGTCTAATAAATTAATAATGTTATGAGTTTAGCATTTATATGATTTCTTGTATTTGCAATTTAGCAAGCATAAATATTTCAGTGTAATGGGCTTTTAAGTCATCTCCCAGTTCTGTGCCCCTATGGAGTGGGGCTTCCTTTCTTGTTTGTGCCCAAATACAAAAGAAAACATCTGCCACCCACTTCCAATTTACCATCTGTAGACACTGCAAGTCTTGTAAAAAAGCCCAAGCTCTCAATACTGTGCTCTCCTTGGTCACACTCCAAAGGGTGTTGATATTGCCATCTCTTTAGGAGTAGAGGTGGCTGGGATTCCTCTGTCAGTGGAACTATCAAGAGAAGGCCAGGGCTGGGGATTTAGCTCAGTGGCACCCTGCCGGCCCTGCAAGGTCCTGAGTTTGATCCCTGATATGGGGTGGAGGGAGGGAGAGAGGGCCGGTTCTTACCACTCAGAGTCAGGCAGAATAGGGGTTGTTTCTTTAGCTACTTGGAGAGTAGAACTGTAAACATGAAGCAAATTGGCAATTCAATGAGAAAACAAAAGAGCCAAACTCTGAGGTGTTGAGTGACTGAATGAAAATTTAATTAAAAGTATGCTGTAAATACTGATTATATCAAGAACATACCATTTAATCAGACTTGGGGGGGTTGTTAAAAGCTTTTTGACAGTAAAGGTTAAATTCTGTGATGATTAGTATGGTGACAATTACAGAAACAATCCTTGGGTGGTTAGATATTGCCTAATTAAAAAATCATTGATTTTCATTTGAATATAATTTCTTTTACACCAAAAATCTAACTTGAACCAACAGAACAAGTGAAAGAAAAGACAAATCTTGTCCCTTCCTTCAATAGGAGAACAAAAGAAACAAAGAAGTAAGAGAATTATTTCCTAGAGATCAAGCTGGAGTGAACCCAGTTTTTGAGTAGTGGCCTTTCTGACAGGAAGGCGATGACAACTGGATGATTCCCTTCCTTATTGTATAAGTAGCACTTTGGTATGAAGACAAGTTGAAGAGTTGATACGGATCCTGAGTCCCCTTTAATTCCAGCTTAGAGAATCATCCCAACCTGGAACTGGAGAGTGGTAAGTGTAGCTTTCATCTCTGAGCAACACTGGCCAGGACTTCACCCACCACGGATGCCACTGAAGAGAGACCAGTTAGGTCAGGAACAGAGCATCAGGGATACAACACTGTTCCCTGCATATAGTGACGAGGCCTCAGAATCATTCTTTTTTTTGTTTGTTTGTTTTTTGAGACAGGGTCTCCCTATGTAGTGAGACTGACGTGGAACTCACTATGTAGCTCAGGCTGGTCTTGAACTCACATTGATCCTCCTGCCTCAGCCTTCTGAGTGCTGGGATTACAGGTGTGTGACCACGCCCAGCCCAGAATCATTCTTAATAGTACATACTTATTAATTATAGCATCTGGACGAATGCGAAAGATATAAAGACAAAAATGCAAGAATATAGTTTCACTCATGCAGCACTTTCATAGAGGTGAGTACAAGCTAATTAGTCCATGGCCTTGTGGAGGGCACAGGATGTTGGAAAGCCTCTGTCAGGCCAGGGTCGCCGCCGTATGGGTGGTCTGCTGGGCTCCCGTGGGGTGGGTCTGGATCCTGTTTCCACTGTTGGACCTGCTGTCTATGCTTTTGACCGCTGATTTCACCCACTCGTGTTGTGGATCAGCACAGACCTTGAGGCCACGCCTGGTAATAAAACTGCAATGCAAGGAAGAGAGAAGGGGTTAGCCACATTCTCCAAGCCCCAGGGTAAGGAGTTAAGAACCGACCAACACAAGGAGACTTGTCCAGAAATCAGCCAAAGAAGGAGTCCTTGATCACCCACAGAACATCAGGACCAGCTTTCTCCCGCCTTCATTTGAACTACAGGAGGAAAGACTCCAGGTACATTCTGGGCCTCTGAGCCCCACAATTTCCAGACTCTCTGTGCCACCAGCTCTGTCAGACATTGCGACTCAACTGGATAACTGAGGTCACCTAGTTCAGTTATGACATATCCTGTTCCTTTCCAAACCCAGACATACTTATTTGGGGATTCATTTCTTAGGGTAAACCTATAAATATGCATTGGGGAGCTGCTACTGCTAAGAATGAGATCTGGAAAGAGAGACCATTCCCTCGACAGCCCTACCTGGCCCTGCGGGCTCGGTCCCTACCTGACTCCCACTCTCCCTTGGCTCTGGGGGCAAATCCTGGCCCAGGGCAGCCGGGCCTCAGCCTCAGCCTCATCAGGGGCCCGGTCCTCGTGCGGTTACCAGCCAGGCTCTTCCGTCGGGCAAAGCCACAGAGAGGACTCAGATTCTTATCTGGAAGCTGAGTTTGGGCAAGGTCATTATGTAGGAGGGCTGCAGGGAGACACCAGGACTACTGAGGGGAGAGCTGGGGGCGAAGTGGAGGCTTCCTCCGTGCAGACCCATATGTCCTGAAGGGGGCAGCATTTCCCCTACTTCGCCCTCTTGCTCCCCCAAGCCAGGCCACCAGCAGACACTCACATCACTGCCCTCATGGAGCCCTCCTTGATGGTGTAGGTCTTGATTCTCTTCAACGGCAGTGGCTTGGTTGTTAGACTCACACAGAGACGCCTTTCTGGGACTTCACTGCCCACACCTGGTCAAACAAAACAGGTGAATAGAAGTGTAAGTCAACGATCTCCAGGTGCAGGAGAGCCAGCACCTCTTACACGTAAGGAGGCAGGAATGCAGGGCCCCTGCTCCCTTCTGGAAGAGATGGTTTTATTGGCATCCTCAGTCTTCTGTGCATTGTGCAGTCTTAGTGTTTGACTAATTTAAAAGATTGGATAAAGTGCAGCCTCAGGCCCCTCATCACCACGGTGAGGGGAACCACAAGGCCTTTCCTGTGCTTGCATTCTCAAGTCCTCGGCGATGGGGAGCCGATGCCCCTGTGACACTCGCTCATTTCTGCAGCAGCAACTCATCTGGCGCCTGCGGTGGCCTTACGCTGAGGCTCTCGTGAAGACAGACACAGACCCTGCGGCCCGGGACAGATCTTCTAATGAGAGTCAGGGAACACGCGAGGGAGCGAAGGGAGGAGACGGTTTCACCTGCCACAAATGCGGCGTGTGGTGGGGTCGTGTGGGCGGGGCAAGGATCAGTGGGGGAAGCTTGCCTTCCCTGAACAAATCAGATCTGCTCGTTTTCATGGTAAAATGCGAAATATACAAAGGGAGGGTTTCCTGGAGCGTTCATCCTCAAAGGAATGGGCCCGGGGAGATTAAACTGTGACGTTTAGAGACCCACGCTACACTGCAGAAGAGAAAAAGAAGTCGCAAGAGCAAATAACATTAAGGGTTTGGTAAAATCGAATCCAAATTTCCAAGCACTGATCTTCTCCTTCGCTACGGACCCTGGCAACGTGCTTCACAAAGATACTCAGCCCAAAAGCATGCAAAGTGGCCACGGACGGTGACCGAGTTTGTTCTGTAATGTTGCTGCACCAGAAGGCATTTTGAAAAGCACGTGACCAAGCCAGGTGTGGTGGCGCACACCCCTAAACCCAACACTCGGGAGGCTGAGGCAGGAGGATCACCTCGAGTTCGAGGCCAGCCTAGGCTACATAGTGAGTTCGAGACTAGCCTGACCTACATAGTGAGACCCTGTCTCAAAACACAAAAAACAAACAAAGCAAAGGACCGAACACAAGCTGTTCACCAGCACTGCTTCTCTTCCTTGCTCTTTTCTGTTGTTCTCACTGCCAGTTTGTACAATCTTCACCCCTGCCTTCACCAGCTGAGTTTTAATGTTGAGCTGTCATCTAAATGTGCACAGTAACTCAGCAGCAGGGAAAATGACCCTGTAAGAAATCTCTGCTGGACGCTCGGGAGACTCAGCGTGCCCGGATCACACCAGGGGCGGCGGGCAGTCTTATTGGATGGTGTGCAAGGGGTTGCTCCGTCGGTTAACCTTATTATGATGTGATCTCTTACAAACTCGAGACGTCTGTCATGGGCCGTGGCATTCACAGCAGTAATACCAGGCTCCCGCACTTACTTGAAGGTACTATTGATTCTCTGGATATGAAAGTCTGAGCTCCAGTCATTTTTAATTTGATTTTTTAAATAGAAAACATCGATTTGCTTCAGGACATAGATCCTCTAACTCATTCCTACACTGCGGTGGAACTTTCAAAGATTTTGAGAGTTTATCACAATTGACAGTAAATGGGAGAAAACTATAAATGCGTTGCAGTCCTCGCCGTGATTCCATAGTTAACACTAGTTTAAAATTTACTATTTGTAAGATTTTGTGATTAGCTAGCCCGTAAATAATCTGAAAATGTATTTCTTTCAGCATCTGTGAGAATGTGCGCTTTTGTGTTGAATTTCCAAATAAGTAAGCATAGGCCCTGAATGGTTAGGAAATTTACCCCAGATCACCCAGCCAGGAAGAGCTGGAGCGGACACTAACGCATTGTCTCCGTCCACCCAGGGCCCTCGCGTTAGGCCGCCTTTCCCGGTGCATGCGGGAGCCCGAGGCTCACCTTGGGCTTGCAGTTTTCTGTGGCCAAAACCTGAGTCAAATCCCAAACCCGTGTGCCCTCCTGCCTCGCACCCCCGCTCCTCCTCCCCGAAACAGCTTCTCCACTTACCTTCCACGAGGCAGGCGGTGAGGCAGCAGGCACCCAGGACGGCCAGGAGGAGAAGTCTCATAGCTGAGGTCCTGCTGAGCTCTGCGCAGAGACGGTGGCTGAGGGCCTCCTCGCCAGACTCTTATTCCTGGAGTGGTGAGCTCACTTCCCGTGGGGAGGGGGCTTTCGGGTGGGTGCGGAAGGGCGGAAAGTCAGATAGTGGAAAGTCTTCGCTACACTGATGCTCGTTTTAAAACAAAGTTCCTGTGCCCTGTTCACACGAACCCCACACTTTGTGACCTTTTCCTCTCCTGTGGTGAACGTGTGAGTGACACCGTATTTGTACATAAAGAAAACGTGACTGTCTCGTCCCCAGCCACCAAAGTCAGACCTTCCATGGAAGATGTCCCCACAGCCCTGTCAGTGCCACGCCCAGTGTGGGGACCGAGTAAAGGACCCGAGGCGAAGTGGTCACTGGGGCCCATCCCAGAGCTTCAGTTCTCCTGTGTGACTCCTCAGAAGGGAAAAGGACTCTGGGGCCTCGTCATTTCTTGTCTTTATCTTAAAATTTTTCTCCTCTTCATTCATAATACATACATATATGTGTGTATACTTATATATACGTGTGTATAAGAGAGCTATTAAGGAGTTATCCTGCACGAACTTTGTTGTAAAAAAGAAGAGTTAATTGTCCATAATCTCATCATCTCAAATCTTTCATTTTTAGGGATCACCATCATGCAAATGGAAATTAAGACCATAGCATTACACTGTTTTCTTTCCAGTCAAATGGCCAAAATTAATAACTCTGATAATCGTACAGTACTGTGACAGCAGCAACACGGAGAAACATGGCATCAGTAACTGATACAGTACCTTGAAGAGCAAATTGGCATCGTCATAAGAGCTGAACATTACACACCGTGAATGTATTTGTATCTCAAAAGTTCAGCCCCTCTGTGTAATCTTAGGGAATTTCAAAGGGAAGGAGCACATAAATGTAGGCAGTGTGGTCACAATTTATAATCATATTTTAAACTGAATCACAATAAAAGACACAATGCCATTATTTCTCCTTAAAATAATTCTCCTTGTTTCTGACAACCTTAAATCATCGTTTTTGTCGCTGTCTGAAGAAGTTTCTGGAAATCCTTTTTTCTGTCCTAAGTTGTGCTCTTTTGGCTGCCGTATGCCCTGACTTAATAGAAAATGTTTTCCTTTCATGATCATTTTGATTTTGGAGAAGAGCCAGAATTCTCACAATGCCAGATCTGGTGACCAGGAAGATTAGGACACACATAATAATATCTTTACCACCCAAATAGGACCTGCTTTTTTTTTTTACCTTCCAAATGTATGACATTCCCTGCTTTCCCAAATATTTACCAATACATGGTTTCATTAATCATTTTCTCCATTTTCAATGTATAGTTCATAAATTATAGCTCATTGTTGTTTAATTTTAATAGCTTTGGCATCTGGTAAAGTTGATCATTTTGTCTTAATAGCTCACAAAATCCATTTTCATTGGAATATTTGTCCTTTCTTTTTTCCTTTATGTCAGTACTTTTATCACAGTTATTTATCTATTATATGTTCAACAACGGCAAAGCTAGTAATACACAAAAGTGAAAGTTCAACATATAATCAGTGCTATGTAGTTCTGACTTCCACTTTCTTCAAATCTCAAGAAAGTCTGTTCTAACAGAGAAATTCGACCTTAAAAACATAAATGAAATCTTTTCCATTTTTTGTTTCTTGCCTAAGAGCCAGACTCCAGAATTCTAGAGAACAGAAAAGTATCCGCTTCCCAGACATTTAGGGAAAAGGGGGAATGAGAAACTCTGCCGTGGACACCGGAAGTTCTACCATAACCCAGCTTTCGGAGTCCGCCAATCGCTTGGCTTTCAGCGACTCCGCGCTCCCACGTTTATATTGGGAACATCACTTGTCAGCCTCACGGAAAGCGAGAGCCCACAGTATTGTGTCTGCACAACACTCGGTAGTGAGACAATACACGAGCATCACTTTACAACCACGCTCCTTCGCTTTTACAATGTAGAGCAGACCACAGACTGTGCCAGACAGACAATGATGCAATTAAGGAAATGAAGGTAAGGAGATTGGGTTGTTTGTGGATTCATTTTTATCTTCAAGTTCAGGATAATTAAAAGGCAAAGGAGAGGTGGGGGAGGAGAGGAGAGAGAGAAGGGGAGATGAGGGAAGGGGAAGGGAAGGGGAGAAGAGAGAAGACATAAGATCTCATAAGAATTGAGCAAGTGGCCAGGTGTGGTGGCGCACATAATCCCAGCACTCAGGAGGCTGAGGCAGGAGGACTCTGGGAGTTTGAGGCCAGACTGGGCTACAAAATGAGTTCAAGGCCAGCCTGAAATGCATAGTGAAGCCCTGTCTCAAAAAGACACACACAGGGGCTGGGGATTTAGCTCAGTGGTTCCGCCACCTGCCTCACAAGCGCAAGGATCCAAGTTCAATCCCTGGTACCAAAAAACAAAACAAAACAAAAAAACCCCCAAAAGACACACACACAAAGTAAGCAAATGGCCCATGTAATATGTGTAAGATGCTGTCTTAGACACAGTAAAAAATAATAATGCATAACTCATGCTGTGGTGAGCGAGATACATATACATATATATCATATATTTATACCATGAACATTATATTAACATACATCACAAGTATATAATAATACGTAAATGCATATATGTTCATCATAATATGACAAGTACCATGGTACCTTCATTGAGTACTTGAAATGCAGCACTGACTCTGTGAGACTCTGGGATGATGAGGCCTAGACTCTCTTGGGCACCCACCCTAGGCTATGGTTCATACTTGGATAACAGACAGTCACCCGTGAGCGGAGAAGGAACCTAAGGAAGGCCATGGGGAAGGTAGACCTATTGGCATTTCGCAGGAGTTTTATACCACAGAGCAGTTCTGCAAGTGGGCTAGGTTCATTTCTGAGAAACTTGGGATGCGTCCTATGTTGTGAACGCGTGGTACACAGGACCGTGTTAGAGGCCGTGGGAAGTCCTGAAGAAAAGTTTGGTTAACTCAGCATCACCCTGGAACAAGGGAGATCACAGGTATTTTGATGGTGAGCTCAGCACAGGCGGGGACAGCTTGATACTTGGTAGAAATCCAACTGGATTATACATTTTTCAGTGAAATTCTCCAGCCCAGGGATTCTGTGATACTTTTCTCCATGATTATTATTCTGCTTTCCCTTTTTTTCCCCAACACTAGGTAAAATGTATTTGTCTCATAGTTTGGAAAAAAGTGTCTAGTTTTACTGTGCAAACACTTATAACAGTGACTGAACTGTTTATTTCCAGAAAGTGATATTAATAAATGATTTGAACTTTTATATTTGATTTATTTTTACTTTTACACAAGATACTGTGCAAAGGCAGTTAAATTTTCACCAAAAAAACCTCCCAAAAAGCCACACACAAAAATCAAGAGCCATATAGACAAAAAATAAAATAACAATTTTGTTGTCATAGACTTTGACAAACAAGATTCAAATCTGTAAAATTACTTTTAATGACTTGAGTCACTGGGTTTCTTTAAATGAAGTGATGGTATCTCTATCTGATAGATATCATCTACAATAAGCTCAGATTACTTTGAGCACAAGTTCCAGCCTCTCAATTTTGCAAATAAAGTTTTATTAGAACACAGCAAGTCCATTAGCTTACTGATCAACTATGGCTGCTTGGACACTACAAGAGCAAAGATTTCATGGATTTTAGAACCGAAAATTTCCGGTACCTGGTTCATACGGGAAGTTTGCTGTTTTTTGTTATGTTCAATAAGACATCAACTATGTAAAATATGCAGAGAAAAGAAAAGAACTTTGTTGAGGTCTCCTTCTAGAGGAGGGGACTCAGGGAGACAACCGTGGACTCAATGAATGACCCAAAGTTGATGGCTAATGGCAAAGTTTATTTCTAACACAGGGTGTTATATACTAGTTTCAAGGCCACACCACAGGCATGATCTCAGCGACTGGTAATAAATCTCAATCACAATGAGGCATGGGTAAGAGAAACAATCAGTCACAAAAAGCGACAAGCAGATATATACTGTTTAAGCTAGGAACATAACATCAAGATAAGATGACATCTGTTTATGACCAGAAGGGAGTGTAAACTGGGAACAAGAGCAAACACAGACTGCAGGGGATTGTTCGTAGGTCAAGGGATTTGGCTCCAGCACGTCACCTTCAGGACTCCTGTGTCCTGGTGAGAACCAGCATTCCGGGGCTTGGGGTCAGCACTTCGGCTGCCCGTCCTCTCGTGCCCCAACAGAACTTAAACAATTACACCAAAACATTTACAGCTAAGAACTCCCTTAGGAAGCACCCGAGTTCTTGGTGAAGCTGGAGGAGGGAAGAGGAAATCCAGCCAAAGCTCGCTTCTCACATCATGTGGTAGCTGTTTTAGTGATTTATTCCCTGTGAGTGAAAGTATATATATTAATAATTAATTATCTGGTAAGTGCATAGTTACCTTGGTTTCTTGATGAAGGGTGCACAGCCACCAACAAAGAATTCAAAGAAAATTCTAAAAAGCTTTGCGGTTATGAGAATATTCAAAACCACTGCTCTGCACCACGTAGGTATATATTACTCAGGGCTAGGAACCCTCAGGCTCAAGGGAACGGCGGAAATGCTGTGTGGTCACCGCTACAGAGAAGCTGCTTTAAAATAGACTTGGCCACATTGTTCACAGTCAGTGGAAACTCTGAACAGAACAGGTGAGAGTCACAGTAATCCACGCTCCACGTAAGGACAGGCTGGAAGAAGAAAGGCACCTCTCTCTCGATGTCAATCCAACCATTTTGACAAGATATTAATATTATAAGTGCAGGGATATTTTTCTCACAAGACCTTCATTTTTGCCATAAAGTCTACCATAGACACAAAATGCTCTGTGGTGCATGATTCAAAGCATTTTCAGATTTCCTAAACCTGGTGCAAGTGAGACTCAAGCTGTCTGCCAAAGAAAGACGCACCAGTCAGCAGCCGACACTGACATTAGTGGCCAGGAGCCGTCCGAGGAGCCCTTTCTGGAGGAGCCACGTGCTGCACGGCGACCCCTGAGCTGTGGAACTGGATCAGCCAGACCCTGGCCTGGCCCAGCCACCAAGGACGGATCGCATGAAGGAGAATGGCAGTCATCCCTACCTCGTAGCACCTGGATCAGAGACAGAACACGCAGCTCGCCCCCGTCACAGGAGGGACTCAGTAGATGGCAGTGACTGTAATCAGACGACAGATACTGCAGCCATCAGACCTAAACTGGCAGCCAAGCTGGGGACAAAGGAGAAACACATAGCTTTCAATAGATGATATTTTATTTTTATGAATAGGGTCTGATGTTCTGGGAGCCAGCCAAGCCTATGACTCTCGGCTTCCCCTCTCCTGGCTTCCTGTGCACGTCTGCAACACCAGGAGGGTGAGGCAGAGGCAGACGAGGCCCTGGACCCCTGTGACCTCTTCCTGGAGGATGTTCCCATCCTCCCAGTGAAGAGCTCAGTCTCAGACAAGGCCTCCTGACTGCAGAATAATGAGGGCACAGAGGATTACGGGCTACCCATTTTCAGATGGACTAAAATGACTTTAAAGATTTTAATGTTTATAGGAAAATTTTCAGTGTTTTTTTTTTCTCATAGAACAGAATGGCAAAAAGCCATACATCTTTGATGGCAGATGCCTTCTTAGTTTTTTTTTTTTGTTTGTTTGTTTGTTTTTTTGAGACAGGGTCTCACTATGTAGTTGAGACTGACCTGGAACTCACTATGTAGCCCAGGCTGGTCTCGAACTCACAGCGATCCTCCTGCCTCAGCCTCCCGAGTGCTGAGATTATAGGCATGTGCCACCATGCCCGGCTTCCCTAGTTTTAATGCCTCAGCCAGTCATCTAGTACACAAATCCTTGGGTTCTAAGAACACATGTATTAGCTCAAAGGGTGCATGACCTTGGGCATCTGAAAGAGACTTTAAAATTAATAGTGGAGTCAAATTGATCAAATATTGTCTTCTGAGCTGTGGAACCAGGCTTCTGAGAAGCCTGTCCTCATCACTCCCTGTAAGATAGCAGCCCCTACTCACTCCTCAAGTTTCTAGTCAGCTGCTGAGCTGTAATTCACAACTCTTATCACTGCCACCCCGCTGTTTTGTGTGCTGTTTTCTGGGCACTGCTGTTCTCTCCCTACTAGAAGGTAAAGTCCGCGAGAATTAAGACTTTCTTCTGTACTGAGGCCTCAGCGACTGTAATGTAGGAACTCGCCACGTATTTATTGATTGAATAAAGATGGAGCACTTTCGTGTCATTTTCCCCCTAAGCACTAAAAGTAGAAACAGAGTTCACAGCACTGTTCAGTTTAACTTGGTGATCATCCTTGAACAAATATTATCCTAATATAGAAAGGAATATAAGAGGGAAAAGGTCAAAGGACAGAAGACTTACAGTAGAGCTTAAAAAACACCCAGTCAATCCACCATCTTCTAATGAAAGAAAACAGAGTTGTGGGCAACACCACGAAGCAAATGTCTGTTCTATCACATCCCCTGAAGGGCTCAGTGAAAGGCAGACGCAGATGCCACAGCCCACATACAGCCTCAGTGAGGAGAGGAAGGGAACGCGTTTATGCTTTGTTTTTCTAACCACTCTGGGCAGACATCACCTGTCCGGAAAGGGGAGAGAGAGGATCCATCGGAGGCCGTGGGCTCACCCAGGAGTCCTCGCCACCCTCCTTTGCCTGCACGGTGACCCCGGAGGACACAGGGCTCCAACTCTGCCTCACAGCCCTGCACAGGAGCCCAGGAGCTTTTTAAGGAATTATTCAGTGTCTTCCTTTTAAGAATTGTGCTCAATAGCTTTAATTTCATCTAAAGTTATTTTAATACCTTGTATGATGAACCATCAATGTGCAGCTGTGTTCATGCTAACTTCATTCTAATACTAGTTAAGGTTTTATATTCCTCTTAGGTCCCTAGGGTGAATTCATAATCAGATCTTTATCTAGATAAAGAGATAGAGAATATATAATATACTATATATGATATATATACTGACTAATTTTACATAGCACAATTTCCTCTATGTTAACATAACACATCTAATCCATAAGTAGAATCTACAATATATTCTGAGTATAAGTTGTACATATATATCATACCATATGCATTACATATTTGTCATATATCACGGTGATATGTTTATAAGTATATAATGTATATTTATATATTTATCATATATATCAGATATAGTCATATGCCTTTGTACCAGATTAGAAGAAATGCTAATAATAGAAAAGACAATTGAATATTTTAAGGCAAAACAAAGACTTTTAACATAAATAAGCTGAATTTTTTGAGTAGTATCAACTTTTTAAAAGATAATTATGTATTAGTAGCACAATCAGTTGGACACATAAGTATGTCAAAAAAGAATCAGTATGACTTGTAACTAAGGTGGATCTTTATTTCTAGAAACAAAGATAAAGTCTACTTATTTATGTTAAAAATAATTTTATTTTTCTTTTTTATGTGAAGTTTATGACCATTAATTATAGTAATTTATTAAAAAAGAGATGAAACTAAAATTATGCTACTACCCAGGGATAACCATTCTTAGCATTTTAAAATTTTTCTGTGAAGAATAGTTCTTACACATTTAAGTACAGTTAGATAGAGGGGGAAAAATGAAATATTCTGTTCCTTAGCCTATTTTCTTCTCACTTTGGGTGAGAAACACTCACGAGCATACTCCAGGTCTACAATACTATAAAACTATCATTTCCAACCACCACAGGTAATGCCCTTTAAAAATCTCACCCAGTTTATTTAACATTACTCCTGTTGATGAACATTTAGGTGATTTCCACTGGTGGGAGGAGGTCCTTACCGAGGCCACAGTGAACTCTCTTTCCCATGTGTCTCTGTACATTTCCACTCAGGTCTCCAGGCAAACTCCCAGAAGCACAACTGCTGGGTTAAGGAGATGTTGGTTTCCCTGAACGTGAATCATTATACTCCTAGTATTAGCCTCTGGGAAAAGGAATAAAATAAGTCTGGGGTTGTTTTTGAGAAACTAACACAAAATCATGCTAGAAATGGGCATACTGGGCTCTGGGAGAGTTACTACAGCCTGGTTCAGCCGTGCGGAGGCAGGTCAGCTGGGGTGTTTAATGCTCTATCTATTTATCTCCCATCTATCTCTCTCTACACCCCCACACGCTTCCCCTGTTGCACAGTCTCGCTGGATGTGCTGTGCTGAATGCTAACTGCATCACAGTAGTCCAATCCACAACCGGTCTGTGTGGTTTATTGAAAGTAACCAGAGCTGCAGTGAAATTTCGTCATGACTGGTCATGAACACTTTCAAAACCAGCAGTCCTAAACTCTGGCCTCCATCAGACGCTGCGCCAAGGCTAAACTTAGTCACACGGACTCAACTTTCTCGAGCCACCACTCACCTTAACGTCAGAGACCAGGAAAGCCAGAGTCCTTGTCTCAAATTATGTGCTCCCCCCGAGACCTTTCTATAAATTGTGATATCGGGTAATAAAGTAGAAGTTAAAACAACATGGTCAGGTGCAAAAGTTTCCTCTGAAAAGGGAAGCCTGAAAAGACAAAGGGGGAGTTAATTGAGGAAAGCTTCTTAATTTGGCACCGGAGCAGGTAAAGGTGGGGACTTAATGATTTACCATCATTATAAAATCTCTACTTACCTCTTTAAAAATATATATCAGGCCTAAAACACAAAAGAAAACACATTCCTCATTGTTACCCTTCATTGCCAAGAAGCAGTATGGAAAGAGCTGTGCACAGAGGACCCACCATGGGAAATCACAAGGAGAGAATTTCCCACTCCAGAGGTCCACAGGAGAAAGACTTCCATTGTAACCCTCTGCAGGGCCATACTCTTTATTTAGAACATGTAGTAAAGTTTTACAATAGGGAAATTTCTACAGACACCTCTGTACCAAGGAGATAAGGTCCATGCACAATCCCAGAATGCAAACACGATCAAAGTATTCATGATAGTTCAAAGGGAGGGATGAAGGTGGGAAGGAGAACCCCAGGAAGGGGGCTGATCTTCAATCGCAGGGAAGGGATCACCTGGACCAAATACACTCCACTGGCTCTACCTGGGATGAGTGGGAGAAAACTACAGAGAGGAATAGTCCAGCAATCTGACGACTCTGCTCTAGAGGTGTGAACCAGGAACCGACTGGGTTTATAGGTGACGCCGTGACACAGAGCCATTTAGTCAAGTGCTTAAAATCAGGAACTCTATTAAGGTTGCAGAACTAAATATATCGCAGAATATGCTGTATACACTAGTTTAAAAAATTTTTTTATTTGTGGAATACCTGCTTTTAAGGTCTCCATAAGCAGAGTACCCTGTTTGTGTCTGGTTTGGTCACTCAGTAACTGCGTGGCCTTCCACAAGTTAATTAAAGCACTGGGCTGTTCCATGCCTCAGTTTCCCCATCTACAATGAAAGTAATAACACTCTCACAGGGTTGGTTGTATGAATTAAATGTGTTAGCATATGCAAAGTACTTAGAATTGTTTCTGACATGTTACATATTTACATTATTAATATAATGTAAATATGATATAAATTGCGCGTACCTAAGTGCAAGTTCTTAAAAACATTTTAGGGCCATGTTACGTGAAGAAAATTGGCAACTTAAATCAGTAAAGGGAGAACAAAAATGTTAATCTTACTTAAATGACTGAACAATTGCAGGAGAGCTTTCCCTGAATATCTACATATTTAACCTCCTTTTTAAATGTTTTTTTGTTTTTTGATTTAACATTTGAACCTTGATCAGGCACACTCTGCTTCTACAGCATTTGTTGCTTTCTGAGCAGGGAGACTGGGATTAATGTGTGGGGCAGGAACCATATTTGCTGCTCTCTGGAGCTTATTTCTGTATGACAAGTGCATTGAATTCTTTTGAAAATTCTTCCAACCAGGGCTGCTAGAAGAAATACAGGATTACCAGTTAAATTTGAATTTCCGATAAACAACAAATCATTTTAGGATAAGGATATCCTAATTATTGTGTTGGATCCACTTACACTAAAAATTATTTTTGGCTCATCTGAAATTCAAATGGAATTCTGCATCCTGGGTTTTTGTTTGCTAAATCTGGCAGCCCTCCTTGCAGCTCTGAGACCATGAGGCTATAATTCACTTGGGCGCAGTTCTCAGCTGCTGGTGGCAAAGGGAATATCAGCTTCCTGTTAGATTTTTATTTCCCAACCAAAATGTTCTCTGATTGCTTTTCTAATATAAGCAATTACAATCTTATATGGGTATAATTGTTTTTAAAACTCCACTCATAGTCATGGCGGTGTTTTGTAGCTATAAGCCAGTCGATGGACAGAGAAAGCAGGATACATTAGCTTATGTTGCCTTCTATTTCTTTAGCTTGGGGAATGATTTCCAACTGACAGAGAGAAAAAGCACTTTAACAAACAAGTTGCTGTTAAATGTTGGTAGTAAATTGCAAGGGAAACACTGGATATTTTAATAAATTCATGTCTGGATAAAGGTAAATGAAGTCAGTCTAGTTTCAGTGGTGACGCTCAGCCTTTTCTGTCACACAGCTGGGACCATTAACTAATTGTGCTCTTTGAAGTCACAATTCCACATTTGGACACTAAAGATTCTGGACCTAGGACTTGGTTATCCACATCGACAAATGGGTCCTGCGGAGTCAAAGCCCAAGGTAAATAGGAAACAGGCCCCTACCTCCCCCTGCGGAGCCTGGAGGGGACACCCAGTTCTCTCCCGTTCCCTACACACAAGGTGAACCTTCTCCTGTGGAGGCGTCCGCAGGTGTGGATGGAATTCAGACTCTAAAGCGAGTGATGAAGCAGCTGCCACAGTCAGAGGCCACTTCCGGTGGGCGTGGCCAGGTCGGAAGTCAAGGCCGCCCTCGCTCAGGGGCGGTGACATTCAGCATGGGCTGGGAGCCCTCAGAGGAGAAGCCGCCAGGGCAGAGTCCCGGGAAACTGTCCCCGGGGCACCATCTGGACTGTCCCTTGCCTGCCTGCTCTTGGAGCCCAGTGACTTTTCCAGAGTCTCTGACGGTTCAGCGAGCTGCTCACCGGCCTCCTTTCCTGAGGTTATCCAGGTTGGTTTCTGCTTCTCCCTCCTGGAATCCTGGGAGAACCACTCGGGCCGTCACCGTGAGGCTCGTAGTCCTGCTTTCCGGGGCGTAGTGCCGTCCTGCTCTTGCACTCTGCAGCTCTCGTCAGACCCGGCCCCTGGACAGGAGACCTGGGGAGAGAGTCTTCCGTGGGCGAGCACGGAGGTGGGAAGCGACTGAGTCTCGAGGGCGCGCCTGCTCCCAGCCCGGGAGGCCCTGTCCTGCCAGCCTGTTGGGATCTTGCTGTAGCTGGATCATAGCGAATTGTGCCACATGCCTTTCCGGGCTGTGTGCTGGGGTAAAACATCACAGAGTTTGACCCAGCTTCCGGCGTAGATTGGTAAATAAATTACTTGTCGATATCTAGAAAAAAGAGCCTCGATTAGCAGAAATCAGATTCGATTCACTACAGAGTCACAGCAGCCTAATTATATATCCTTTAAAGATATTCACTGAAACACACGGATACCATTTAAAAATGTCAAATAGCATTTAAATACAAATATTTTTAATTTTTATTTTAAAATTAAAAAAATTTTTAAGGACAAAGATTTAAAATGAAAATAAGAATCTGGGTCTTCCATCTTCTGCTCCCTTTCTTGCTTCTGAGAATTACATTCCTGGAGGACAGAGCCCTGAACCAATACCCATTCCTGGATCTGTTGCCAGGGGACTGAGAACTGCATCCTAAAAACATTCCTGCTCTCAGGGAAACATTTGTATAGGGTTGGGGGGGATAATTTTTAAAATATTGGAAGCAGAACCAAGAAAACAAATACACAACAAAACTAATTTATTAAAGATAACCCCCCCCAATCAAGGAGGATCATAAAGGCACATTCTGAAACTCAAATTCAGATATGCAGGCTCATCAAGTAACAAAGAGCCACAGGGCAAACCCTTCCTTCCCTTTCCTCCATAAAATCGAGGCAATCTGAAAATTGATTTATTTCAGAAGGAATCAAAGGTGATAAATGTTTCTGATCCATAGTTAAGAGTAGGGGAAGAGAGAAGGTGAGGAGGCCAAGTGGAAGGGTGTCAAAAGCTTTAACCCAAGCTCTGATTTCTAGGCACCTCTTCTCAAAAGTTCATCCATGATCTCATGGTCATGAGGAGGGACAGAATTAACCAATACACTTTTCATGTTGGAGAGAAATTCTTGTCCCAGTGTCTAAGGTTTTATTGCTTCTTCTTTGGTTCTGAGGTTGTTTTAAAGACATTGTTCTCTGTTCACTCAGAGCTTTCTGGAATCCTTTTCCCTGTGCCAGGATCATCCTTCTCTCAAGTGGTCCCTGCTTATGACAACCTGCTCTGCTGTGAGTGCAGATGCTCAGAAAATGGGATGATCACTTTAGTGTCCAAGCCCACAGCCCTGGAAGAAGTTATACCCTGTATCTATTAGGTCTCAATCATACCTTAAAGCAGGAGTCCTCAAACTTTTTTTTTTTTGTACCTGGGATTGAACTCCAGCCCTTGTGCTTGTGATGTAGGCGCTGGAACCACTGAGCTAAATCCTCACCCAGCCCATCCTCAAACATTTTAGCACCAGAAACTGGTTTCCCAGGAAATATTGTTTTTGTGGACCCAGGGCCAAGAGTTGGCAGTTTTGAGATGTTTCAAGCTCATTAACTTCTGGACTTTATTTCTACCATTATTACATTGTAATATATAATGAAATGATTATACAATTTACCATAGCGCAGAATCAGTGGGAGCTCTGTAACTATATGGTCCCATTAACACACTTGCCTCTATAAATCCTGCCACCAGATACAGCTTAATTGTCACACTGACAGGGTTTTTATCTGAGTCTGCAAGCAATTGATTTATTATGATTTCCATGCAATCAAACCTCTCTGCTAATTGTAAATTTGTATTTGCAGCCACTCCTCAGTGCTAGCATCTCTGCCTCAGCTCCACGTCAGATCATCAGGCATTAGATTCTCATAAGCAGAACACAATCTAGACTCCTTGAATGTGCAGTTCACAGTGGGGTTCATGTTCCTGTGAGACTCTAATGCTGCTGGTGATCTAACAGGAAGAAGAGCTCAGGGATGTCAAAGGGATAGGGGTCAGCTGTAAATATGGATGAAGCTTCGCTCCCTCACCTGCTGTTCACCTCATGCTGCACAGTTCGGTTTTTAACAAGCCGTGGATTGACAGTAGTTCATGGCCTGGGGTTTGGGAATCCCTGTTGTGCAGGATTAGTAGTAGTAGTGCCCCCAGTTCCTAAGACAAACCCAAAGATCATGTAGAGTGGTTTTCAGCTAGTCAAGAGCCATTTCCTTTCAGTGGGTTCTCAAAAGAGGCTTGTCTGTTCCCTCTGAGTAGGTGAGGCCCCTTGTTACATTTCCTCACATCTACTTCCCAGAGTTTAAAATATTTACTTTATATATATATTATATGGTTGATATTTGTGTCCTCCACTGGAATTCAGTTTCTGTGAGGGCAGGCACGAAGGAGTAAAGATAAGGTCCTTATGTCATATGGAGTCTTGAGAGCTTGTTTGGAGGTTTTAGCAGGGGAGCGCAGCTACTTGTATACCCTTGACCAAGGAAACGGTCCTCCCCCATCAGTGATGGTTGTCTTCTTAGACCAAGCATGCAGCTTTGGGAGGGACCCACATGGAGCAGTGATGGAGGAAGGGGAAACCCACCTAGCCAGCCAGATCAGAGGAATCAACCCTAGTGATCAATGGGGTGACAGATGTTGCAGCCAGATCGCCCTCACATCCTGTCTTATGGTGTCTTAAGGAAAATTATAACATAGAAAATGTTGTGTTTTATAGATATAGAAGAATTTTAAAGGCAACATATATAAGTTAATTTATGAGGACTGTTGTAACATATATGGTTGTATAAATTTTCTGTTGTTATGGAAATGCTGTGTAATGAACAAACCTCAAACTCCATGTTTTTTTTTTTTTTTTTTTTTT
>NW_022900931.1:40859584-40878529 GCF_012274545.1 Fukomys damarensis | reverse complement strand
TTTTTGTCGAGTTTTATTAGTATATGTTTGCAATACATAGAGACTGCATTGGGGGAAAACTCCATAGTTTAAAACAGAATCCACTTGTTATTGCTCTGGTCTACAGCGGAGTGGGTGGCCCTCTTCTCACACGGCCGCACTCATGCGTCTGTGATTAGCTGAGGGCTCGGTGGCTCTGATGACTATACTGGGTTTCTGTTGTGTTTGGGGTCAGCCAGATGGCATGTGGCATGACCTGGCTCTCATTCCCCGCAAGCTACCTTGGTGTTATTCCAAGAGAGCAAAAGTGAGAGATCTCAGCCCAAAGTGGCCACATTGCACCTTTCCCCACATCCCGATGGCCAAAGCAAGCCACATGTAGCCCAGAATTTACAGACTGGTAGGAAACTGGAACCACCTCTTAAAGGCAGGGGTCACAATGTTACACTGCAAGGCCTGTGGACATGTAGAAGGGTGACAAATTTGGTTCGTTTTTGTTTAAAAATTCATTACCTTTTATTTCTGTAAAATAGATAAAACAAACTTTCTATTTTAATCATTTTAAAGCATACAGTTCAGTAGTATTAAATACATTCATGATATTGGGCAATCATCCCTGCCATTTATCTCTATTACTCTTTTATTCTTTCAAAACTAAAACTCTGTGCTCCTTACTTCATAATTTCACATTTCTCCTGCGCCTACCCCCGGAAACCAACATTCAACTTTCTGTCTCTGCCTTTGACTTCTCTCCTTCATAGAAGTGGAATTATACAGTATTTGTCTTTTTTTAGGTTTCTCTAATGAGTGGTGATGCTGAGCATCATTCCATGTGCTAATTGGTCATTTCTTTCTATGTGTTCTTCAGAGAAATATCTATTCGGATCCTTTGTCAATTTTAGAATCAGTTTGTTTTTTGTTGCCAAGTTAAGTTTGGCTCATCCTAGTTCTCATTGTATTGTAGTGAATATGCCTCACATCAAGAAATTTAGCAAAGGACCATTCAAGCGCTTGGCATTTTGCAAGTGAGGCTTCCTCTCTTTCTCTTGCGATATTTTCTCTGTCCCAAGAAAGGTCTTTGCTCTAAGCAACTTGGCAACTGTCCTTATTACAGGGTTTCACAAAGAACAGCTGCAATGGTGACATCACTTAAAATACAAACTCCTGGAAAGAAAGAGGAATGCGATCTAAGAGGTTTGTTCTGTAGAACTAGAATCTACTGAAGTGTGATCTACTAAAAGTGGACTGTGTTTTGTGAAGAACGTTAATATTTGCCAATTCCTTGTCCGATGGCCTGTAGAGACACCATAATTGGTGTGGAATTCCAGGAAAGACTGAGGCTTTCTGATCCCGAAAGAGGAAGGCTTAGGGCCAGGGTTGGGACAGAGTTCAGTTCGATAAAACATAGCTTGTAGAATGTGGACCTCACTAAAAGACCTCCAAGGTGAGCCCCGGATGTATTGCAGCAAAGGAGTTCGCATCTTGACAGCATCGCAGCAGCTCCTCATGAGAGAAAGGTCAGAGGCATTAGCTGGGTTTGAGGGTGTGGTTTAGGCAGTGTGCTTCAATGATCATAACTGAGGTTGGGAAAAGTTCATGCTATAATAGTGTAGGGTTGGTACTCAGACTGACGTGAGGGCTGGGAAGCAAGTTTTGATGAATGAACGATTCAGTAAGCTAGTGTTAGCGTGGTTGTCAGAGAAGACGGCTATTTAAGGGATCTGTTATTCAGATGCATGGATCTTTAGGAAGCTCCCGAAACAAACAGTAAAGGAATTTGGAACTGTATCTCCCTGGGAAAGAGATCTTGGACCAGTAAAGTGATACTAATGTGGAACGTCTTAGTTCCTGATTCCAACATGCTGTGTGGTTGCAGACCCTCTGCTTCAATATGATACATATCTATTGAGCATTGACCAGTACCATCGATCTGCCTGAGTAGAAGAAGATGTGAACAAGTGGACTGGGTAGCTGTCACTAACAGAAAAAGAGATCTCTTTAGCAAGCTGTAAGGAGATGCACAGGGAATGGAAATAAAGCTGAAATACATATGACTTGTAAGATGTCATCTCTTATTTAATACTTCTCATTTTGGCTCAGTGCAATATAGTACCATACATGCCCCCTGGGTACTGGCTCCACCATGCCCAGTGCTAGGGGTACTGAACTGAGAAAATCCGACCCTCTCCCATGTGGGGAGAGAGAGGCACATACATGATAATATGCTGTATCAGGCCTGGAGTTGATCTTTGTGCAATATGGTGAGCACTAAAGAGGGACAAACCAGGAGGCTGCCATCTCAGGAGGGTGAGATTCACTCACACATCTCTTGCCACCAGATGGATGGGTTAGCCTGACTGTCAGCCACGTAGATGGTCAAGAATGCTGACTTCTGGAGGGCATACCCTCGGAGATCAAAGATCGTTATCGGAGATCAAAGCCTTGCTGTGGCGAAGAACAAAATGGACTTCTCATGGCAACCTTGAGAAGGGAGTTGAGATTTTATGGGAGGAATAAAGGAGTTAGAAATGAATTGAGGTTTGGATCTACATTTGTATTGAACAACCCCTCAAGGATTTTCTGCAGCAAGAACCCAATGAAATAGTTTGCATGAAGTACTTTTGATGAGCAATGAGTCTGAAACCTCCTGGAGACAGGAATCATGCCTCTTTGTGTGCATGCCCTGCACAGTGCCCAGGGCCTTTGCATCTAGCTGGAAAGGCGTTCCTGGCAGGAGAATCACGCACTTTCCCGAGTTGTGTTATCTGACTATGAAGTTCTGGTCATTGGGCAATCACTTTAGCCTTGGTACCATGGGGATGTGGCACGGTCCAGCTTTTCCAGGCTGATGGGAAGGAAGAGGCTTAGGTCAGTTACCCAACTGGATGAAGGTCTTCCATGGCCAGGATGCCTGTTAGCCTGGGGAAAGAGTCAACTTAGTGTATAACATGCCAGTGTCCTGGGGAAAGACCCACCAGATTCTCTGCTCTCAGGCTGCATCTGTGTGGGTGAAGCGAAGGCAGAAACCAAGAGAGCTCCAGTAAGTGTGTCCAGAGCAGTGGTGCAGATTCTGAGGGCTATTAGAAGGCAGTTGGATAACAAGGGGCAAAGAGATAGTTGAACCCAGGATGATTGACAACTTAGAAACGAGCTTGATCATCCATCTGATGCATTTAACTCCTGAGTCTGTGTAATCTTTATGTTTAATTTATCATATTTAACTATTCCCTTTGGCAATGCTAGAAGTCAACTATGGTAAGAAAAGATATTTTTTTTACTCTTTTCTGCTCCCTTCTTTTTAAGTCATTGGCATCCCTGTATCTCTGATTTCTGAGAGGATGGTGCCTAGAATTAACAACGCTGGGGGTGAGATTGTATAATTTCTGCCCCTTTATTCCTAGATGATCTCTGATGAGCAGACTACAGTGGTGAGATTCTTTGTTTCACCCCCACAATCCCTGAAGTTACCGCAGGACCTTTGTTGACATGCATCATTCTCTCTGTTGCCACGCACTTAACACCGAACAACAGCCAGAGCACATGATTCAAAACAGGCCTTTACAACTTGTAAAAGGTAGGGCTTTTATTTTTTTATTTTTATTTTTTGAGAGAAAAGGGTGTTTGACTTGAAAAGACCGAAAGACTACAGCATCACTATCTGTATCATAAAAAAGAGTCAGGAAGACTGGACGGAAATCAGAGTGGACAACGTTGTTCTGAGAGGAAATACTTAGTCATTGGGAGGCGAAAGAGACAGAGAGGAATCTTCTAAAGGGGGTCAGATAATGGTCCTCACGCAGGGTCAAAACTCTGAGGAGGGGTTGCTGGGCCAGCCAAGTACCTTCTCAGAAATAAGGTCCTGATTTGCATGTGAGGCAGTGAGATGTTCTCCCTCGGAAGGCATCAGATGTTTCCTTGCTCTTGGCTGCCCTGAGGAGGCCAGCAAAGAGCACAGTTTGGCCTAAACGACTTGTCTTTCCTGGATGAGGATGTGTCTTGTGCCCTTTGACTCTTTGTCCATGGCAGAGTTGGGAACCCTGGGCAGCCTTGTCTCTACTACATCACCTTCTCTGATCCTTTCCATCCAGGCTAGGCTGTTTGCCTTTAGAGTTCCCAGGAATTTGGAATTAGTGTTCAGATTCCAGTCTGGTTTGGGTTAGCCTTTCATGGGAAGAGATCAACTTTGGTTACTGAGAAGTGGCCAGCTTCTGCTTTCCGTGCTCTCTGTCCTCACCTCATGTAGACTGTGGTTGAGGCAGAGATCTCCAGTCAGCTGGGAGACGAGTGGTGGGAGGAGGCGGTGTGCTTTATCCATCTGGTTTCGGTCCCTTGCTGGAGACAAGACAGTGTCTGGCTATGTGGTCCAGGCTGGCCTTGAACTTACAATTGTTTTGCCTCTGCCTCTGCCTCTACCTCTGGAGTGCTGGGATTACCGTCGTACCCCTCCATGCATTCCCGCTCTCGGCTTCTAAGGGATCCCCCTGTATCCTTAACCCAGTTTGAACTGGTTTCTTTTACCCTTCACCAAAGACTCAGAATATCATGATAGCAAACCTGACTCCACTGTGTACCTCATCACCATTTCCCTCACTTCACGTAAAGTCACGTGATTCCAGGGGGTCGCCTCCCCCCCGGGAGTCCCCTCAGTTGGTGTTGTCACATCCCCTTTGGTAGAGCAGTCTGTAACTGTATGTTATCTCATGACCTTGTGAACAGAATACTCCACACCTGTGGGATGTTTTGTTTCAACTAAGCTGTGTGAAACTTCCCCTGACCCCCACTAACTTAGCAAAGTTCTGCTGTGAAATTCTGCTTGCACTGCCCCTCTCCTTGAGGCCTCCCCAACTAGAACAGCTGCTTAAAAGAAACTCGCAAGCCACTTTTCATCATCGAGAGTTTTTGAGCTTAAGCTACTCTTGACCACTGGCAATAACAGGTCTCAAATTTGGCTCAGAGTGATGGTGATTCCTTATAATTGCTTGTGATCAAGTGTAACAATACCACTAGTGGAACCATTCCATACCTACTCACATTCCAGGCACTCTTCTAAATACCTTACGTGTATTATCGCATGTAATCCTCATAACAAGCCCGTGAAGTAGGGCTATTATGATTCCCATTTTATAGATGAGGCAATGGACACAGAGAGAAGCGAATTCTATCAGTAGCAGAACTAGGCCTAGAGTCCAGGCAGCCTGGGGCCCGAGTCTGTGATCCTTCATTCTGGGCTATGTATGTTTCCCCATCACTTATGGGTCATCAAGGTCATCAAGTCTTAGTGCTGGTGCCAGAGTTCACCTATGGACACTTGCCAAGCTGCCAAGTATGAGACGCTGTGCATGCATTATCTTATTTAGTCATCACAACAATTGTGTGCCATAATCTCCATCATTTTCTAATAGGTCAGGAAGCTTAGAGAGATTAAAGGACTCGGGGCCACACAGGTAGTAATTGGCTGAGCCAGTCACAGCCTTTCTTGGGGCATGTGCATGTCCCAGGCTAATCCCTAACCCAGGGCAGGAATCATGTCTGTGACCTCACACAATGGCTATGTTTTGCAACTCCGTGGTACCCTAACTCCCACCCCCGTTTCATCCCAGTGGGATTTACTTGAGTGTTTTGAACAACTCTACTAGAGTTCTGTTAAAGATTTTTAGAAAATGTGAAGTGAGACTATTGGTCGTGATGAGTCAGCCTAGCAGGTTAGCAAGGCGCAGTCCTGGCTGTGTCTGTGGATGATGGATGTGGATGCTAGCAGATGGAGGCAGGAAGATGAACCTCAGCTGTGGGTGGCACCAAACAGTAGGCTGGTAGCCCGGAGGGGATGAAAAGGGAGAGAAGGCAGTGTGCCCATTTTGAAGCCCCCCAGTCTTCCTGAGCAGGCCCATCCTTTGCTGCTCTCATCTTTGGATGTCAATCTCTGATTTCTTTAGCCTTCCAACAGACCCGTACAGGCGACCCTCCAGTGAGCTGCCCGGCCTTCGACCCTGTACTGGTGCCATATCTTTGACCCCTGTTGTTCTTCGGGCTTCCATCTTCTTAGCTGAGCAGCCACTGCACCCTTCGGCTCCAGCACACAGGTCCACAGTGTGGAGCCGCCTGCCTCATCCCACAGATGGCCACTGTGGCTTATCTTGCCTCAGACCCTGCAGACCTACTTACCCAATCCTCTTGCATAGTGATACATATATTTGCCTTTGATTCTGTTCCGCTCGAGAATGCTAATGAATACAGGAGGCCATTAGGCTGGGCAGTCCCAGGGCTTAGGATCCTACATAAATAAGCAAACTGATGTCCAACAGAAACAGTAAAATGATGGAGACTTGAAATCAGAAACCGCCATTTACCCCATGTCGACAGTCTCTCCACATTATTTTCTCTGGGCCTCACGGTGCAGGCTGCTGCGGACCGCTCAGTGCTCTTTCCGGTTCCGAGTACTGACCAAGTCAGGAGTGTCCTTTGCTGAGATAAACTCTGATACTATGTTTTGTCTAAAGTTCTTTTACAGTTCCAAATGTACTCCTTCCCCATGACAGTAGTTCCCGTGTCTGAATATAGCTCTTTTGTTTTCTCTGAGTCTTCCATTCTTTCTAAATGGCCTCAGAATCTCTCACATGACAGTTTGCAGAGTTTCCATCAGCGTGGCTCCCTCTCCCTCTGGGCTGAAGCAGGCAGAATCGCAGACATGCATGCACCTCTTGCTCCAAGTACTACCTTCCTCTTCCGGTGTTGCCAACGACTGTCGGCATTTGGGGGGCAGACATACTGGGTGGCTAGGATGCCTGGGTTTTTCTGTACTAACCACCATTAAACCAAGTTTCCATATCCCAAATCTGTGTGGGAAATCTAATAATTACCCCAGGACTCTGGCCCTGTAAGTTAGGCCTGTGCACTTATTTTCTGAGTAAAATTCTGCCATCTGGTGCATTACTAAACCATCCCAGCCTATGCCACGTAAACTCTAATGAACCTGTCTCAAAATCTTCTCATGCATTAAAAAAATACTCAGCAGGACACAGAGGAGCGTGGAGAGTTGTAAGCACCAGAAACTACTTGCCTGGAAAAGAGCCACAATGCCCTCATTAACACTCACTTAGCTAGGAAACAGAGTTAATCCTGCCGCTGTCCCTTTGATAAACTGACTGCGTCTCACAGCATCGTAATTTAAAGTTTGAAGAAGTCCACGTGAGCGTCCGCGGTCTTGCATTTATAACGTAAAGTGCACTAAATGCTACTGGGGGTTTGAACTTGAAGAGAATCACAAAGCAACATAGACTTGTGCGGTTAGATGCTTCTGTTGTTCTTCCCGTGTGGGCCCCGCGTTGACTGACAGCTTTTCCTTCTCCTGCCGGCCAAGCCCATGGCTCCTTGGGTAGCACTTCAGGGAGACTTCAGGTCTTGCATTTCGAGATCTCTTTCCACCCCTCAGCCGTCTTGGCTGCAGTGCTCAGCGTTCTCCTAGGAGCCGGAGGGAATCAGCGTTTGTTTGCCTGCCTTTCTCCCTCTCTCCATCTGTTAACCCGGTACTTCTTGTGCAGAAAAGATCTGCGGGGATGGGGAGCGCTGCCCGGCCGGGGACTTTGCCCAGGGGCAGGTGCGGGGCCTCCTCTCCCCGCCCCCTCCCCCACGCCCGCACTGCGGCTCTGCCGCGTCCTCGCTGCGTTCTCGCAGATCGGACACCAGGGGGCAGCAAAGCCCGACTCACCAGCCGCTCCACTCCGCGTCCAGGTCGCGCTGCTGCAGAATTTTAAAAACGTGACACTGCAGATTTTCCATTTAGAGAAAGCGCTACCCACGCAAGACAAGCAGCTGAAAGCCATAGCGACAAACCGAAACGTTGTCAGGGTGAAAGCTTCCTTGAGAGTAGGATAGGAAAAACAAACTACAACCAGAACGACGAAATCAATGACATCCAAACAAAACTACCGTTTGGAAGCTTCTCGGAGGAGGATGTCGCGCAGTTTCGGATCTGGTGCCCCGGAGCCGAGAATGGAGTGTGGGAAGGGAGTGCGAGGAGACAAAGCTCTTCCGAGGGCCCCTTCCGGCTGCCTGGCAGTGCAAATGGAAGTTTTCCTTCAGTTGTTGGCTCTGGGGAGGCGGCTCTGCTAGCGTTGCTAGCCTCTGAGCGCTGAACCAAGAGTGTGGGGCCCAGGGTTAAGGAGGATCACCTAGAGATTATGGGATCCCAGGCCGGGCCGAGGTGGGGCGGGGGAGACGCTGTAGGAAGACTCCGCCTGCTTCTAAGGCAGACAGGGCTTTGGAAGGCAGACGGCTGAGCCTGTGGCGAAGCACAACCCTGTCAGCAGTGCTGCTGTCTGGAGAAAGAGGAGGTAGTGAAAGGGAGACGTCTCCGAGGGCTCGGGGAACCGAGCTTTGTCACCATAGGATCAGCTGCCCCTTGGAAGAGAGGCCCCTGCCCTCACATAGCTTGCTGCTTCAATGGAATTTAGCTTTTAAAAAGAGCGCTTGCACAGTCCTTTAAGAAGCAGGCTCATTTCAGCAGAGGCTGTGAGGCTTGCAAAAGCCATCTTGCCGCAGAGGAGCTTTTCTGCTTGTTTGGTAGCTGGCTGTGTGGCCCCGGAGGAGAAGCCATCGCAGAGCGAGGGTGGTCGCCCTTGTCGGATTCCTCTTCTGGCTCTCTCTCTCCAATGTAAAGTAGCTCTGAATTTCAAGGGTAGCGGGGAACTCTAGGTTCACAGTGGATAAGGGAGCCGGTTTGCAGCTGTGTGGCTCTGGGTGACTTTCCCACCTCTCGGGGTCTTCCTGTTCCTCACAGCGGAAGCGGGGGCCTGGCGCGCCTTCTGCTAGTCTTCCTCTTCCCCTGCCTCCTCTGAACAGCCTGCCTGATGGGGTGAGATAAGGCTGAGTTCCCGTCCTGGCTCAGCAGACCGCTCACCCCACATAAATGCTCACCCCACATAAATGCACCGTACGCTTATCTTTCTGATATTTAAAAATGGCCCCCAAGTCTCTTCTTTAGCAAATGAGAGCTGGTTAGTAATTAGTTCCTATATTCATGCGCCAAAATGAATTAATGTCCTTACTTACGATAGAAAGAATTTCCTGGTGGATCTGTTTGTTTATGCTGGATTTGGTCATCATGTGCATCTTCTCTGTGCTTCCAGAGTTGCTAGGTTGTGTGCCATATTTCTTTTTGCCGATAGGATGAATGTTAGGTAAATCGATGTATAAAACACAAAGTGCAAGAGCCTGGGCGCGGCGCTTTACAACTTAGAGATTCCAGATACTTTGTCTGTTTGGCCTTCAAGGCTCCCTAAGCTTAGATTCTTGCCTCTTGCTGCTCATGGGAAGGTGAGGTTTTGGGGGGGGCTACTTGGAGTGCCGTCTGGGGCCCTCAGCGGGGCAGAGGCAGGAGGGTTTCTGATTGTGAAGCTATAGTTTTCCTGCATGGTTCAGACTGTTTCAAGTTGAGCATAATTAGATGCTGGGCACACATTTGTGATGATCAGGGACAAAACTGCTGAGCCGAGTTAAGACAGAAAAAGCCAAGCTGAGCAGGGAGCTGTAGGTGGCTTAATTTGCTGTAATGTTTTCCCCTTCTGTCTCGGTTGTCTCCCAATTTTCAAACATAGTTTTTTTTTTTTTTTTTGTATATGAAACAGCATGCTTATTGTGCAGGAAGTGGAATTCTTCTTTTGAAAAGTCAAACAGATGCTCTCCAGATTCAAAGGACCCCGTCAAAGTGTCAGCAAACCTGGAAAAAGAGTAGATTTACGTGCAAGCCCGTGGAGTCTGGTTTTTATTCTTGGGGCTCTGAAGAGCAGGATACTGCCAAGGCCCAACCTCAGCTTCAGCCCAGAGTCTCTCAGCTCAGTCTCGGGTTGGCAGGGTGGGAGACAGGAAAGTCACCATCACCTTGGGAGCTGTACTGAGCTGGTTGGCTCTGCAGGGCCACGGGGCAGCGTCATATTGAAAGCTGGCCCAGCCTTGGTCCCCTTATCTGCAGAGTGGGGTGCTGCACTGTTCCCTTGGCAAGGCTGTTGTGAGGGAGGAAGGGAGCCGATACCTATTGTACACCTGTCACCGTATAGGTAGCGGCTCAAACAGAAACGAGTGAACCCAAGCTCCTGTCTCATCTCAGAGCAATGTCAGGGTCTCTAGAATCGCCTGGGCCCCAGGAATCACTGTGCTCCTTCAGCCGGAACTGGCCAGTGCAGGGGCAGCGAAGAGAGGATCTCCTCTCACGTCCACGGCTCACAGGGGGCTCCACTCCTGCCTCCTGCCCGGGGCCGAGGACGGACACATTCCTGGCTCCAGGTCTGCACTTTTCCCCATCTAGCTGAGGCACCGTCCATGTTTAACTAAGCCTGATTATCTTGTTTGCTTAAAAATGTGCTTTTTGGGGGTGTTTCTGTGGGGAGAAGTTACCTGAGAGCCCCGGGGCAGCTGCGCCCTGTTCTGTCGCCCTCAGGGACACCTGACCTCAGTCCCCCCTTGTCCTGAACGGTGCCCTGCCCTGGTGAGATGATGGACAGGGGCCACCCCTTTCTGTGACCCTCTGGAAGGGAAGATGAGGCCAGCTGAACCCTCCCAAAACTCGCCTACAGAGGTGGGATGACAATGTTAGAAAAAGGGGGCGGTCATATTTTTACAGATAGTGTGAGAGACTGCGGCAAGGAGATGATTCAAGTCACTTTACAGTGGCACAAGTCGGGTGACTGTAGGGTTCAGGGAGGAGTCTCCTCTGAGCAGTTCTAAGCGTGGTGCCTATGATGTCTCCCTTCACAGCCGCTCTTCCGGATGCCTGCATTCTCTGGACAGTGCCCCCTGCCGGAGTCATGCAAAGCAATCGTTTATGGAAAAATCATACGGAGGTTTCTCCAAAAACTCAAACACAGCCTTGTCCTACAATCCAGCAATCCCACTCGTGGTATCTGCAAAGAAACTGAAACAGGGCTGCATCCTCATGTTCATCACAGAATTTTTTGTGAGAGCCAAGATGCCAATGAAGGATGAATGGATACAGAAATAAAATACACACATCCGAAGGGATATTATGCAGCTCTAAAATGGGGAACCTCTGCCCTATGTAACAACGTAAGTACATAGATCTGGAGAGCATTAGGCTAAGCGAAATAAGCCAGACTCAGAAGGGCAAATACTTACGTACGATCTCACTTACATTTAGAATCTAACACAGTCAGACTCATGGGAACAGAGAGTAAAATCATGGTTTCCAGGGGCTGGGGAGGTGAGAAAGGAGGCGATGGTTAAAAGGTACAGAATTTCATTTATGCAACATACATTGTTCTGGAGATCTGCTATACCACACGGTGTCTTTAACTAACCATACTATATTGTATACCTAAAATTTTCCAGGAAGGTAAACCTCATGTTAAGGATAGATCTTCTGATAAGTGTTCACACACACACACACACACACACACACACACACACTCACACACACACTCACACACACACTGATAAAGGGTACGGGAAGAAACTTCAGGGAGTGACGGATGTGTTTGTGATGGTGATGGTAATGACATTTTCATGGACTGATACTTATTCCCAAAGCTCACTGAGCTTTTCGTATGTTAATCATACCTCAATAAAGTGGTTTTAAGAAATAAAAATGAAATGCTTTTTTGCAAAAATTCATGGAAAAATTTATTCCAAAGACTAAAAGAGCACTTTTGAAGTGGCAAAGAAAATATGAAAGGCTTAAGGAAAATTTGACAAAGGTACAAAATTGATTTTTGTTCTTTCATTTTGTGTAAAATTTTTATCTTATGATCCTTTATGTATACATATTTATTTAATTGCAATAAATTTGTCTATTATTTTATAATAAGATGTTTTATAATTTTGTATTATGTAGTCTCTCCCATATTTCATAACATTTCTACTATAATTTTAGTGTCTGTAATAGTCTATCTCATTCATGTTTTGTTAAATTGAATTGTGGCCCTAAAACAACTGCTATTCATATTTTAAAATCTGGCCTATGATTTCTCTGTATCAGATATATTAGATCAACCTAACTTGATGTGTGAACAGAGTGTAACCATCCTTGTAACAAGTAGCTAAGTCTCAACCAATTAAAAGCAGCCAACTGTCCAAACCATGTTCAAATAAAATAGGTGCAAGCTGTAGCCAATCCATTGTTTCTGTACTTTACTTCCTTTTCTCTGGTTATAAATACAATCTTTCCCTGTAAACAAATGTGCAATTTTGATCTGGACTGCTATCCAATTCTTGAGTCAGAAATAGAACAAAATAAGGTCTACAAAATTAGATTTATTATAATTTTCTCTTTTACCACTACAAACATTTATTAAATCTTATATTTTACTGTTGAACTTTTCAACAATTATTTTGGGTATGTATTTGGTATACATACTCACAGGAGTGACATTTATTCTACAAAAATATCTTTGTGATTTACGTCTATATATTTTTTCCTTTCCTTTTTCTCCATATCTTCAGGGTAAGTTCCTTGGAGTGAGATGACTGGTTCAAAGGTTACAAGTTTGTTGTTGACCCTTGCTTTTCATTAGCACTACAAAGTGATTGTACCAGTCTATCTTATGACAGGCAATATTAATGAGCACATTAATTTTGCCACATACTTACCAGCATTAAGTATTACTTCTTTTTTAAACCATTTCCCAATGGTATTATTTTCTTCCTGTTATGACTTAGAGCTAGAATGTTTCTCGGACGTCTCATATGTTCACAGTGGGGGCTTTGGGGAGGTGGTCACGGGAGTCCTGTATTGAAATCCACAGCTGAAGGGTGTGCGGAGGTGGGGGTGTCTGGGGGGAAGAGAAGGGTCACTGGGTGCTTGGCTGGCCGTGCTCCTCTCCCTCCACGGTTCCTCCCTTCTCTCTCTACTTCCTAGCTGCCTTGGTGCAGGCAGCTTTTCTCCATCCAGACCTTTCACTGTGCCATTTTGGCTTGGGGACATTGGACCAGGGACTGTAACGCCTCACTTCCTTCAAGCTGTGAGTGTCTGGGTATCAGGTATTGTGTCCCAGTGACGAAGAAAATGACTAACCCAATTTCCCACAAAAATCTTAAGAAGTGGCTAGAAGAAAGCAGGGTTTATTCTTAGGAGAGCTGTTGTCAGGTTGTGCTCCCCCTGGCGGAAGGGTCTTAATTAGGTAGCTGTCCTGGTTTTGTTCCCTTTGCTGTAGTGCACCCCTCTTAACTCGAGAGGAAGTACTCAGCCACTGACTCCACCACGTTCCTCGAAGACACCGTGGGAAGGGAGTGGGGTGCAGTGGGCAGCCGTAGGCAGAACCTGCACAGTGACTTGAACAGGCCGCCCACCAAATCAGAGAAGGGCCGGCCTGGCAGCCCCCGTGCCCCCACCTCCAGGGCGCCGCATGCACGAAGAGCTGTAAAGAAAAGGAAACTGCATTAGACTCTAGACCCGGGGACACAGAAACGGGCCTGGAGGGAGAGACTTCTCAAACATTCGAGGTGTAACAGATAAGGCTCTGGAAATCCTTGGATCCAGAAGTTTTCACTGCGTAGATAACTTGATTCCAGATTAAAGAACAAATCTCCTATGATTCCTTTGTTACTTTATTCATGCTCATTTATTTTCCAAGGAGTTCCAAAGAGCGTTTGATGCAAGTTCCCCTTGCTGTAGAAGAAAGAATGGAAAATGCAGGGAGGCTTTGCTCCACCCCAGCAAGGCAGAGGTGAGCTCTGTTGCAGAAATTGCAGAGAGGACCTCAGGGCTCTGCAGCTAACAGACCAGAAGCTTGGGAGAGCAACAGGCAAAGAAAAAAGCTACTGACACAGATAATATTCCAAACCCCACTTCTGAAAGAAGTGACGGTAACTTGGAAATGGACGGCAGTGATCACTTGCTGCAGAAAAGAATGTAAGGAAATAACATTGTTCTACTTTTCAAAAACACTGGGTTATTGAGAAGCTCCAGGAAAGCTCTGCGTTGCCATTTCCGCCTGGCGTGTAGGAAGCTGTGTGGGCAACACGGGCAGATGTACCAGGCCCGGTTGGGACAAACATCTCCCACCTCAGCCTTCAGCCTGTGGTGCGGTCTCTGATTGAGGCCCAGGACCTGCCCTTGCCTTGGTTTCGTCCTGCTAATGACTTTTATCTGCGACGTGGCTGAAGAAAGAAACACTTTGTAATCTAGCAGACGGGACAAAGTTTAGGGGGAAGACTAGTGGTAACGATGGTGGCAGGACTGTGATTTTGGTCACTGAGAGGCCTGGGATCAGAGGCTAAAAGGAACGGGGTGAAGTTAAAATGACACAGTGTTTGAAAAACGCAACTGCCTAAATATAGACCGAGGCCGTTCCTGGGACGAGACCTGGGGTAGAAGCTACGGAGAACTGGGAGTCGGACGGGTGTAGGCTAAGTGTGAAGACACTTGCCTGGCCCGGCTGGCATGTCTGGGTCTGGGGTCCGCTGTAGCTGGCAGTGCGGGGAGAACTGAGAGTCGAGGGGTGTGATCAGAGCAGGCCTCCAGGACCTGGGGACCTGGGGTAGCAGGCGTGCATAAATTAGGGGGTGCCTTACAGAAGAGCAGAGACCAGTAAGGGGGAACGTGAGAGTTGCCTGCAGTCTCAGAGAAAATTTTATATAAAAATGGGAATGCTGGTGGTGGTGCACCCCTGTAATCTCAGCACTCAGGAGGCTGAGGCAGGAGGATTGCTGTAAGTTCGAGGCCAGCCTGGCTACTTAGTGAGATCCCATCTCAAAAAAAAAAAAAAAAAAAGAAAAAAAAAAGTGGAACTTACTACTTCTTAGTAACCCTAAAGGCAAGAACTAGTTCTCTAAACCACTCTTCTCCCGTCTTCGGGCTTTGTTGGCTGTTTCTGCTTAACTCACCAGAGTATAATTTCTGTGAGGGTAAGAACTCAGTTTTTTGTTTATAGTCTGGGACAAAATAGGTGCTCACTAAACATCCGATGAACAAACAGGCCTCCTGGGTAGAAGTTTCCAGCAGCTGGGTGTTACTTTGATGTAAATAGGAAGTTGTCTCTGCAGAGCTCTTCTAAGAGCAGAAATGCTGTCCTGGGAGGTAGTGGTTGCAGATGCCTGTGGTGTTGAGTGGCTATGTGGGAACTCCAAGGTGCTCATGGCTTCTAAACAGGGAGGCGGGCAGGAAGTGAAACTGAGGAATGACACTAGTCACTGGCCATAGAGCAAGGAGGCACAGAACCAGAATCTGGGGCTTGCAACTTGCTGGGAAGCTGGAGAGCTAGAGCTGGCAAATAGGCAGGAGCCACATGGGCTCCAGGAGGTCATGGGCAGGGAGCACAGGTTGCTTATTTGTAATTATGGGCGATGGAATTCAACTGGCTTCTGTAGTGTGCAGAGGATGGGCTTCTGTGAGACTCACAAAATCAGAAATTTTCCTAACTAGGAAGTGAGAGGTGCTGTTTATACCTCCTCTGAAATGCAGGTATTATCAATGTGCTCTGACAGGACTGGGAGATAATTAGACCATGAAGGCTCCTCCCCTGTCAATGGGATCAGTGCCCTTGTGGACTAGGATTCTCCCAGTGTGAGCTTGCTAGCTTGTAGCATGGAGGCCCTGGCTAGAACAAATGCTGGTGCCTTGATCTTGAATGTAGCTTCCAGAATTATGGAAAGTCAATTTCTGTTCTTTATAAACTAACTAGGCTCAGGTATTTTGTTATAGCAGCACAAAGAAACACAATTAGTGGTTGGACAGCTGGCAAAGGTCCTTGAGTAGCAGCCGCTCTCGGTGAGTGCCTGGTCACAGTCTTTCTTTGGCCATTTCTGCAGTGCCTGCCACTTTCCCACATCATCCTAGTTTTTTGTGTTCTTATCTCTCTTCCTCTCTCCCTTTCTTTTCTTTCTTCCCCTTCTTCATCTTTTGCACTCTTTCTTTCTAGCTTAATAATATTCCCCCATCCTTTTGTCCAGGTACCTCAAGAAGATCTCTTCCACTTACTTCCTTTTTTTTAAAAAAATATATTCCTTTTTCCCTTTTATTTTGTTTCGTCCACTTTTAGACCCCAAATATTTCCACTGGTATCTGTGGAAGGGGAAAAGAAAGTTCTGTATCTGAAGTGAAATTAGGTATCTGGAGCAGACAGATCGAAAGTCCTGGAAATCATTTCAGCAAATCTGCACAAGTCTCTAGATACTTCCTAATCCACTTTTTTTGGTGGAATCTGATTTATTCAGAAGCACTGAGATTTGATGAGCAAAATTAGTCATTGATGGGCAATGTACAAGACCCAAAGGCAGAAAAATAATTAAATAAGGAGAAAGTTACATTTTCAAGGAACTCCCAATCTAATTTCACTCATTATTAAAGAAATCATTTTTTTTTGGTATTCACTCCTAAGAGCAGACTTATTTTTTCCATCTCTACGTTCTCTTTGTGAAAGTGTACGATTTCAGCTATATTTTGGATAGAAATTATTTTTTGCACATCATTTTGGAAACCACTCACCTTTTATAAAACTAATTCCACAGGAAGGTGTATTCCGAGTGCACAAAACACGGACTTGGACACAGGTAGAACACTGGGCCCTCTGTACACAGGGCTGCCTGTGCCGGCTCTGTTGGAAAACTCTGCAGTTTCGGGCTGACTCGGGGCAGGAGGAAGTGTGTATCCGGCACCATCTGGTGTCTGGGGGACAGGAAGTGCTGCTTTCAGAGTTTGTTCCAAGGGCCGGCCTTATCGTGACTCTTGGCAGCCCCCTCCCTAGCTGTGACACGGAGGAGGTGGATACAGGTCGCTGTTATCTTGGCCAACCTCTCCCTCTGATCTTTGGGTCTTAGCTTTCTGCCCGACCCCCGTCACAGCCCTCCCCAGCCACCGCTCTTGGCTCCTGCCTCTGTCTGTCTGGGGCACTTCACCACATCAGTGAGCCACTTCACCCGTGGGAATCATGTGGTGGTCTGGGAACGGCTGAAGATACGGAGGAGCCTGGGAACCGTGGTTCTCCTCTGACAGCAGCTGGTACGGAGTGCAGCGAGATAAGGGCTGTGAAAGGCCCTTCTCAACTGTGGTCAGCGTTGTTAGGTACGATGGGAGGCCTGAACAGGCAAAGAGGCAAGGGGAGTGTTAGATCTTTTCTTCCCTTCCCTCCCCGCTCTTCCTTCCACCCAGGGCCTTGCACTGAGCTACATCCCAGTCTCTTTCTTATTTTTTGAGATAGGATCTTGCTAAATTGCCTGGGTTGGGCTCAATTTCTAATCCCACCTCAATTTTTCCCCAAATTTAAGATCTTTGAATCTGAGATTGCCTGCTCCGTGGAAGGGACTTGGTGCCCAGGTGAGAAGGAAAGAGTCTTTGGTGCCAAGAGCTCAGTGTCTGGGGCTGGGGCAGAGGTCACTAATGAGCCCCTCCTGCACCCATTTCTTGTTTTATCCCGCGCGCGCGCTTCTCTCACTTGGAGTTTGGACAAAGGGTCCCTGGGTGTCCGTCCCAGGCATGCGGGGTCGTGAACCGCACAGACCAAGGCGGCTATGGAGGATGGGGTTGGATAGGGGTGGGGGGCAGGGTGGGAGAGCCAGGGCTGCGGCGCCTCCTCAGGGCCTCAGTGTCAGTCTGAGCCTGTGTCGGTCTGGCTTCGCTCCTTGTCCTGGGGACATTCAGATATGTCCACCTCCTCCACAGCGGAGGCCAGCGCCTTCCTATACCTCAGGGAGTAGTTAGTGGCCAAGAGTGTGCTGCCCCACAGTCCCTGGGGCTCACTCGATCTAGCGGTCTCCATGCTGCGGCCCAGGAGTCCGCCAGCCTCTGTCGGTGCTCTCTGTCGTAGATGCCTCACCCCTGGCGCTGGGCCGGTGCACGGCTTCCTGCCTGCAGCAGCCTCCCCGTTTCATGTACCAGCTCAGTTTATTTCAACATTTGAGGATTACTAGGTTGGCTCTGTCTCACTCAAGGCTCGCCTCCGCCGCAAAACTCTTCTCATTTTCCCTTTAAGGGCTCCTCCCACCCCTGCAACTGCACTGTGGGCCTCTCAGTCCCTAGACCGTGGTCTGGCCCTTGGGCACAAAATCATGATTCAGTGCAGCTCATCACGGAGCACAGAGACCGTGCTCAGCTCTCTGTGATCCTCACTGGCCTTGCTGGGCACTGGGCTGAGCTCAGGCAGGAGCTGTAGAAGGTGCCAACACCTAGGGAAGAGACCCTACTTGGGATCTCAGTGTAACTTGGCCAAATGCCTTTCTCACCACCTGCTTGCTGGTCAGTAAAATCCCCGGATGAGCCGCATAGTCATGATCCCCTCAACTCCAGGAAGAGCAGGCCAAGGCAGGACCCTTAACACCTGGTACTCGGTAACCCCACTTCCCTGGCTAGAATGGGAGGGGAGGGTAAATTACAGTGGGGTTTGTCCTTCTGTACTCCAGACTAATTCCCTCTCCTCCCAGCCCCGAGTCGCCTAAAAAACAGAGCCTAACACAAGAACTAAACAGTCACGTCTATCTTGGTAGGTACAGACCTAAGGCACTGGGGTGAGCAGAGTGAGCAGAGGAGAGGAGGTGGGAGTGTGAAGCCAAGTGTTTCCAGTCTGGCAAGCCCTGGAGGCAAAGCGGGTGTGCCCGCCAGCTGCCCAGGAAGTCTCCCAATACAGGTGCTAAGGGCCCCGTTCAGACCAGAGCAGAGGCCAGGACAGGTCCTCTGGAGATGCGCCGACACCACCCCGTCACTTCTTCTGCTCCTCGTGAAGGAAACGGTAACTCTGGGTACTTCAGAGTAGATGCCCCTGCACGAAGAAATGCATTTCCCAACATTACTGTTAAGAAAAGAAAGTTAGCAGTCAAGAGAGTCTGTTTTAGATAAAATTAGTCCTGAAAAGCAGACGAGACCCGCAGAGGCAGATCAGGCAGAAGCTCCAAAAGGAGGCGAGCAGTTTGATAGATTCTTCTTGTTTGTTGTGCTTTCAGCCTTGCTTATTATTATTATTATTATTATTATTATTATTATTATTATTATTATTTTAATTAAATTTATTGGTACATTTAAGGTATATG
>NW_022900931.1:40783384-40859527 GCF_012274545.1 Fukomys damarensis | reverse complement strand
CCCCATTCCCCTGCCCTCCCTTCAACCCCTCCACCCCTCCCTATCTATAAAGACTTCATTTCTGTTTTTTCATTTTCTCATGTTAATTCTAGTCCCAACTTTCTTTTCCCCTACCCCTACCTCTCCCACTTCCCCTTCCCTTTTGCCCCTTTCTTCCTGTTTCACATTACCTATCATACCTTTTAGTACTTATTTACAGTTTCAGTTTCTCACACTATTCGATATTTACACATAGGTGTCCTATTTATTTCGCTTGAGTATCACCTCAATGTGCACCCATTTAGCTATAAATGTTTCTAGTTGCTCATTCTTTATGGCTGAGTAGTATTCTACTTTGTAAAAAAATCTACATCTTCTTTATTCAGTCTCCCATTGATGGGCAACTGGGCTTCTTCCAAGTTTTAGCTATTACAAACTGTGCTGCTGGGAACATGGGTGAGTGTATATCACTGTGGTATGATTCTTTTAATTCTTTGGGGAAGATACTTTACATTACAACAATGTAATGATATTCATTGTTGGAAATTTGCACCTTTACATAATCCATCTTAGTTCTTATTTTTTGGGGGGTGTCAAATGGGTCTTCCAATCCTAGTTGTTTGAGGTATCTCCATTCTGATTTCCACAGCGATTGCACCAGTGTACACTCCCACCAGCAGTGGAGCAGGGTTCCTTTTTCCCCACAGACCCACCAGTGTTATTGGTTGATTTCAAGATAGCAGCCATTCTGGGGTGAGGGAGAATTTCAATGTTTTCATTTGCATCTCTCTAATGACCAGTGATGTTGAGCATTTTTTCTTATGTTTATTTGCTATTTCTACTTCTTTGGGAAATGTCTGTTCATTTCAGATGCCCATTTTTGGATTGGGTCTTTAAATTTGGGAGGTCTGATTTTTTTTAAAGTTCTTTATATATTCTAGATAGTAGAGCTTTGTCTGAGGAACAGCTAGTGAAAAGTATTTCCAATGTTGTGGGTTGTCTCTTTGCACCATTAGTTGTTTCTCTTGCTGAGCAAAAGCTTTTTAATAAGAAGAGATCCCACTTGTTGGTTGTTTGTGCTAGTTTATGGGCAACTGAGGTTTTGTTCATAAAATCTTTTCCTACACCAATGGCTTCAAGAGTTCTATCTAACCTCTCTTCCAGCTGATTTAGTGTTTCTGTTTTATTACTTAGATCTTTAATCCATTTTTATTTTAGTTTAGTGCATGGTGAGAGATATAGGTCTAGCTTTAATCTTTGGCAAGTTGAAACCCAATTTTTCCAGCACCATTTATTAAAAACGCTATCTTTCTTCTAGTGAGGGTGTTTGGCTTCTTTGTAGAAGATGATTGGCTGAGTGTGTCTGGAATTGTTTCTGCATGTTCTAGTCTGTTCTACTGGTCCTCAGGTCTGTTTCTTTGCCAGTACCATGCAACTTTTTTCACAGTAGCTCTGTAGTATAGTTTCAAGTCAGGGATTGTGATACCCTCTACCTTGCCTTTATTGCCTAGAATTGCTTTTGCTATTCTAGGTCTGTTCTAGTTCCAAATGAATTTTTGGATTGTTTTTTCTCGTTCTGTGAGGTATGCTGCTGGGATTTCAATTGGGATTGCATTGAATCTATGTAGCTGTTTTGGAAGTATGGCCATTTTCACTATGTTGATTCTTCTTACTCAGGAGCAAGGGATGTCTTTCCATTTTCTGATATCTTCAATCTCTTTTTTTTTAGAGTGTTGTAGTTTTCAGAGTAGAGGTCTTTTATACCTTTTGTTAGGTGGATTCCTAGATATTTCAATTTTTTGGATGCTATTGTGAATGGAATTGTTTATCCCATTTCTCTTTCAGTGAGTCTATTTGTCCTGTACAGGAAAGCTATTGATTTTTGTGTGTTGACCTTATATCCAGCTACTTTGCTGAATTTGTTTATTAAGTCTAGAAGACTTTTGGTGGAGTTCTTGGGGTCTTCTAAATAGAATATCATGTCATTTGAAAATAATGACAATTGACTTCTTCATTTCCTATTTTTATTCCTTTTATTTCTTTCTCTTGTCTGATGGCTGTGGCTAATGTTTCTAGAACTATATTGAACAGGAGTGGCGATAGTGGACATCCTTGTCTTATTCCTTATTTTAGTGTGAAGGGTTTCAGTTTTTGACCATTTAGTATGATATTGGCTGTTGGTTTTTCATAGATGGCTTTTATCAAATTTAGGTAGAGACCATCTAGTCCAATTTTTTGGAGGGTTTTCATCATAAATGTGTGTTGGATTTTGTCACATGCTTTCTCTGCATCTATTGAGATGACCACGTGGTTTTTGTCCTTGGCTCCATTAATATACTGTACTACATTTATTGATTTGTGCATGTTGAACCATCCCTGCATCCCTGGGATAAATCCCACTTGGTCAGGGTGTATGATCTTGTTAATGATTTCCTGCATTCTATTTATGAGAATCTTATTAAAGATTTTTGTATCTATGTTTATTAGTGAGATTGGCCTATAGTTCTCTTTTTTGGTTGGGTCTTTCTATGCTTTGGGGATCAAGGTGATGCTTGCTTCCAGGAATGAATTCGGGAGTATTGCTTCCCTTTTAATTTCACTGAAGAGTTTAAACAGGAGTGGCAGTAGTTCCTCTCTAAATGTCTTCTAGGATTCAGCAGTGAAGCCATCAGGACCCGAACTTTTCTTAGTTTGTAAGTTTTTAATTGCATTTTCAATGTCATTGATTGATCCTGGGTTGTTTAGAAATTTTAGGTCATCTTCATTCAACTTTGGTAATTCATTTGTATCTAGGAATCTGTCCATTTCTTCTGTATTTTCCATCTTATGGGCGTATAGGTTCTCAAAGTACGTATTGACTATCCTCTGGATTTCTGCTGGGTTCATTGTCATTTCACCTGTTTAACTCCTAATTGCATGAATTTGGGCCTATTCTTTCTTTCTTTCTTTCTTTCTTTCTTTCTTTCTTTCTTTCTTTTTTTTTTTGATAAAGTTGGGAAGAGTTTGTCAATTTTGTTTATTCTTTTGAAGAACCCACTCTTGTCTTCATTGATTTTTTTGTATTGTTCTCTTAGTTTGCATTGCATTAATTTCTGCCCTGATCTTTATAATTTCCTCCCTTGTATGAGCTTTGGGTTTATCTTACTCATCTTTTTCTAGAAGCTTGAGGTTCAGCATCAGGTTGTGTAATTGAGCTCACTCTGTTTCCCTAATATGAGTATTCACTGCTATGAATTTTCCTCATAAGACTGCTTGCATTGTGTCTCATAGATTCTGATATGTTGTATTGTCATTGTCATTTAATTGTAGGAACTGTCTGACTTCTTTAATTTCCTCTGTGACCCATTGGTCATTTAGAAGTGTGGTGTTCAGTTTCCACATGTTTATGAAATTCTTGCCCTTTCTTTTGCTATTGATCTCTAATTTCATCACACTATGGCCTGATAATATACAGGGGATAACTTCATTTCTTTTGCCCTTACTTAAACATATTCTATGAGCGAGTATGTGGTATACTTTAGAGAATGATCCATGTGCAGCCAAAAAGAATATGTATTCTGATTTTGTGGATTGGAACACTCTGTAAACATCTGTTAAGTTCATTTATTCAAGAGTTTGATTGTGTTCTAGTATTTCATTGTTTATTCTTTGTCTGGTTGTTCTATCTGACAGTGAGGTAGTGAGGTCCCTCACTACTATGTACTAGTGCTTATATGACTTTTTTATGTCTGTTAGTATTTGTCTTATATAGTTGGGTGCATTTGTGTTTGTGCATATATATTTATGATTGTCATCTCTTCCTCTTGTTCCCTTTACAAGGATGCAGTGTCCTTCTTTGTCTCTCTCAATCAGTGTTAGTTCAAAATCCACTTGATCTGCAAAGAGAATAGCTAGTCCTGCTTTTTTTTATTTTTGTTCCTGTGGCATGGAGTATTGTCTCCCAGCTTTTAACTTTCAGTCTATAAGTTTATTTTGAATTAAGTGTGTTTCTTGTATGCAGCATATTGTTGGACCTTGCTTCTTGATCCATTTTGCCAGTCTATTTCTTTTAATTGGTTAATTGAGACCATGAACATTGATGGTTATAACTGATATGCATTGACTTATCCTTGTCATGACGTTTTCTTTTTGTTGGATTCTCCCTCTTTGCATTTAATTTCTTGTTATGCCTGATGGATTCATTCTTCCTGGGGTTGTGATCCTCATTGTCTTTTCCTAGGGTATTGTTTAAAATTTTTTGGAGTGCTGTTCAGTATTCAGGAAGCTCCTAAGGTGCCCTTTCTCATGAAAGTATCTTATTTCTCCATCAATTTTGAAAGATAGTTTTGCAGGGTACATCAATCTGGGTTGGAGGCTGTTTTCCTTTAGGGCTTGAAATATGCCACTCCATGCTCTTCTTTTTTGTGGGTTTGTGTTGAGAAGTCTGCTGTGATTCTGATGTGATTTGTTTCTTTAACTGCTCGTAGAACTTTGTTCTTTGGTTGGGTTTCTGGAATCTTAATTATTATATGCCTATGTGTAAATTTTTTTTTGATCACAGCTAGTTGAAGTGCTATAAGCCTCACTTATCTGGGTGTCAAGTTCTTTTCCCTTATTTGGGAAGTTTTCTGCCATTACTTCTGTGAGCAGCTTTTTTTTTTTAAATGTCATCTGCACTCTCTTCTGCTTCTTCATTGACTCTGATCAGTCTTATGTTATTCTTCTTTGAATTGTCTAACAGCTGCTGGATTGATCTCTCATATTCCCTTACTATTTTTAAGAGATTTTTCTTTTCCTAGTCACTAATTGCAATCCTATCTTCCATATGTGAAATTCTGTCCTTGTATTGGTTCATTCTGCTGTGTAAACTTTCAGTGGAGTTTTTAATCTCCTGGGAATCTGTTTGCATCTGTTTTACAGATTCCATTTGTTTTCTGTGTTGGGATTCCATCATGTTTCTCAGCTCCTCTACTTTTTTTTTTTTTTTATCTGTGTCCGCTCTAGATTTATTAATCATGTTTTACACTATGGGCACAATCTCTGCTGTTATCTGATAAATTATTTCTGATTTCATTTCTTCCAGGTCCTCTTTTGTTGCCCGTTGAGGGAGTCCAGGTGGTTGAGTATCAGATTGTTGCATCTCATTTCCCTTTGGGTTTGCCTTAGGTGATCTGGAAGTCTGGTTTTGAGACTTACTTCCATGCCTTCTCATTTCAAAGATGCAGCCTGCTGTGCCTTTGTTGAGGCAACTTTTTTGCTCACCCAGTGGTCTTCAATTCTCAACAAGCCACGAAGCAGCCATTACTCTGCTGCTCCCCAGTAACCAATTCCTGGGTTTAGCATGGTGGTCTTCCATATCCCTGAGCTGACCCATTGTCTGGTGGGCTTCTGGATGGGGCCTGTGCACACTTGGGATGGTATCTAGGTGTGCCTCTCACTGGGGCCCTGATGTAGCTGTTGTCTGGGGGCTGTGATCTCGGTTCCTGTTGTCTGTGTAGGCTTCTGGCTAGGATCCCCAGGCACTTATCAATGGTATCAGGGCCAGCCTCTGGCTGTTACTTGTGCAACTGTGTAGTTCTTTGCCAGGTGGGTCCTTGACTGTGGCTAGTGGTATGGTGGGACTCTGGATGAAGCTTGCACACTTGTGCAGCTCTTTTCTAGGTGGGCTGTGTCTTGGGCATGAGTGCCCACACCTCTGGGGTTGGAGTGGGGTCCTGGCTGGGATCCATTGCCAGCCACACCACTCTAGTCCACACAGCTGCTTTCTAGGATGTGTGTATACTTACCGATGGTATGGTGCAACTCTGGATGAAGGTTGCACACCTGTGTAGCTCTTTTCTAGGTGGGTAGTGGATTGGGCATGTGTGCCCACAATTCTGGGATTGGGCAGCCAGACTTGATTCTTTTCTTTTCTTTTCTTTTCTTTTCTTTTCTTTTCTTTATATTGTACAAACTGCACACATGCTAATACAAAGCCATGAAATGGCAACTACTTAGTTTCTTTTCTTTCTTTCTTTTTTTCTTTAATTTTTAAAAATTTTTGGTACTGGGGATCAAACTCAGGACCTTGTGCTTGTGAAGTAGGTGGTGGAACCACTGAGCTAAATCCCCAGCCCAACCTTGATTATTTTCAAAGCATCGGTGTTGAGGCTAAGGATTTGTGGGTTGAGTGAGGCAACTGTAGGGGAAGAGTGTTTAGAATAACATGCAGAGCTCTTAGCTGCAGGAAGCCCAGAGCCACAAGGGTGGGTCCTGCCTAGGCCACCTGCAGAGGCTATCAGCAAACAGGCATTCTGGGTTGTGGAAACTGTCTTCGTGTCTGGTAGGTCAGAGCTCCCTAAATAGCATGACATCCAGTGCTGTCCTCTGAACACCAAGGAACTCTTGGAAAATGGTGTTGCACTCAGAAAGTTACTGATTTGTCCAAGCTGTGTTTGCTCAGTGGAATCTTTTCACTAACAGTGTGAAGTGCGGTGACAGGGAGGCAAGAAAGATGAGACCTCTTAGCGAAAAGCTCAGGTTCCTTGGGAGAAGAAAATACTAATATGTAGAATCTAACAGGGCAGAATCTGAGACAACAAATAAAGCGTATGTGTCACAGATGCAGACCAACCAGGGGGGCCGAGGCCACTATGGGTGGAATGGCTTGGGACAGATGCAGGAGAGTCAGGACTTGAGCTGGACTCTGTAGAGGGAGAGGATGGCAGAGCTGCAGAGAGGAGAGGCACTGTGGGTGGGACCACAACCTCTGAGGGAGGAGCAGGGAGTAGATCTGTCAAACTGGCACAAAGTGAAGGGATTCAGCTGATGGGAAGTTGGCCAAAGTGAGAGCACACATCCTGGCTAGCTGGCAGAGTGTTGGTTCTTGATTCTAAAGGTGATGGGGAGCCACTGAAGATGTTTGCCATGGAGGAATGACGTGGCTGGATTCATGGACCTAACACCTTTAGAGTAGGAAGAATCCTTAGAGCGCATAAAGGTTTAATCCTTCATTTTCTAGGTGAGGAAGCAGGCCAGGAAAGAAAGGATTTCTTCACTAGCCAGCCATCAGTAAGGCTGGTTCTATGAGTCTGCCTGGCTATCAGTTCCTGTGCCCTTGGCACAGACCACATCGGAGGGGAAGCTCATCCTTGCTGCCTTCTGCTGAGCTGACTCTGCCTCACACGTCCTTCCTCAGCCCTTGCTGTCCATTTGGGATCTGAACATGTTTGGAAAAGAAGCTGTGTCCTAGTGCTGGGAGTGATGTCTGGGTGGTAGCAGTGCTTGTTTGCACAACAACTGGGGGAGCTGGAGATAGGGCTGATGACTCACTCAGAGTACAACTTGGACATCTGCTTTTTTATCCAATATTTATAGAGCAACTACTGTACTAGGCAGTTGGCACTGTGTGACATGCAGAGGCGATAGTGGGTTTCTTCGGCTGTGGAAATCAGGCCGGTAGAACACAGCAGGGAAGTGCCTAGAGGGAGGTGAACAGGGGGCTGTGGGAGCAAGAGAGAGGCCACTTAACCCAGTGTGTGTGTGTGTGTGTGTGTGTGTGTGTGTGTGTTGGTGTGTGTGTGCGCGCGCAGGTGTAATAGTCACTGTCCCATTGCTGTGATAAAATATTCAACACCCTGAAACTTAAAGGGGAGGAGGTTTGTTTTGGCTCATGGTTTCAGTGTGTTCAGTCCAGTGTTAGCTGGCTCCATGGTGGGAATGGCATTGTGGGAGGGCTGGGCAGAGGAAAGTTGCTCACATCATGGCAGCCAGGAGACAGCGTGAGGTGGGCGGAGCCAGAATGAGCCCATACCCTTCCCAGGTTACATTTTCAGTGCCCCTCTTCTGACCAGGCCCCACTTCTAAGCAGCACAGAGAGCTGTGAACTCATCAGATGACTCATGCATGGATAGCTTGTCACCTCCATGATCTAGTCACCTTCCAAAAGATGTCCACCTCTGGACATAAGAGGTTTGGGGGACACTTTCGGTCTCAACCGCAGCTGAGGGTGATGGGCACGGAGCAGGAGGGCTGGAGGGAGGCCGGAGCAGGGTCCACTCCGTGTGTCTCTCGTGCCATGCTAACTTGGGGGCTTGAGGGGTGAGGTCAGTGGAGCAGATAATAGACTATTTTTTAGTCCGTTTTAAAATTTTGGGTGCTGAGTGGCTGACACCGGACATTTACTAGTACTTGCAGAGCACTTACTTGGCAGCAGATATTGTTCTAAGCCCATGCCAACCACAGTCGGTCCTTAAAGCACTCTAAGAAACAGGACCTATTATTATCGCTGTTTTCCAGAAGAGAAACCAAGGCACAAAGTCCCCCAGCCAGTAACGGGAGAGTCAGGTCTGAAAGGCACGTCAGGGTCTGAGTCCTTAAGAAGAGCCCCTGGGCCATGTGGCCTCAGGAAGCTGAGAAATGTCAGGGCAGACACAGCGGTCCCATGACCTCTTGGGCTGCGGGGCGCTGCGGCGGGAGAGGCAGGGCTGAGGCAAGACGGTCTCCAGAGACACTGCTGTTGCCAAGGCAGGGGTGGCAGTTGCTTCTACTCAGCAAAGCCTCATGACTGTTCCCTCCACGCAAGGGCTTGGCAGTGGCCAGAATGGAGGCTCAGGTGGATGGGTAGTGAAGGCAGCAGGAAGTCTGAGGAGATGCCGGCAGTCGGGATTGTCTACCGCTCAGCTATGGGCCACCCGGGGCTGCGGGGGACAGCACTGGAATGAGTCAGGTGGACAGGAGGGAGTGGGGCAGGGATGCAGGGCACGAAGCCGGAAGGGTGGAAGCCCAGGAACATGGTGCCTAGGAAGGGTGGCGCTGGAAGACAGGCCGAGCTGGGGCGAACACTAGGAAGTGGCACAGCAGTGAGGGAAGCTAGAGAGGCTGGCCCTGGAGCGTGGACTTAGCTCCTCTGCAGGGCACTGGGGGGTGGCCTGGGAAGTAAGCAGGGCCAGTTTTCCAGGCACTGCTCTGTGCTCTGCGCACACTGAGGCTGCCTAGCTCGTGCACTCGTGACTTGCTCCTGACCACAGCTTCAGGGAGAGCAACCGAGGGAGGCAGCAGGCTAGGAGCAGGCAGGAGTCCCTGAGCATGCCGGGACTGACCTGCTGGTGTTCCAGTTGCCTTGCATCCTGTCGAGGGAAAGGGAGATGGTGAAAAAGTGGGCTCGTGAGTCTGACCTGGGAAGACGAGGGCCTCCACATTCATGCTTAATCCCCTGCCACTGGACACAGGGTTCGGCGTGCAGTTCACGCCCCATGAGCATTGGAGAGGGGTGCGTGGACGCCTGCAGTAGAGGAGGTAGTCAGATCGGTACTGGGAACCCTGCCGGCGTGAGAGACTGGCAGGTGGGGGTCAGCAGCCTGTGCAGAGTTTTGCAGTTTGTGAAACAGTCTGGGGAGGCACTGGGTGGGCTGTATCCTGCATTGTACGGAGAAATGGCTTCCGAGGCAATGCTGTTTCCGTCATGATTTGGAAGCCTTGGAGATCCTCTTTAGAGCCACAGAGAAGGGAGCTGTCATTTGGGTTGAAAGCTCATCTTGCTGAAAAGCCCGGGTTGGCTGCTGCGGCGCAGTTGGGAGTCCTCCGTGGCTGTCCTGGCCTCCCCTGCTGTGGGCTGACTCACTTCGTCCGGCACAGACAGACTGCATCTTGCATAGGAGCTGCTCTGCAGAGCTAAGGCTGTTCCCGGACAGTTACAGGAATTGTGACCTTTGGAAGCAGTGATTGCTCTACATGTGCTCCTCTAATGAGATGTTATGATATTTTATTAATGAGTCCCTAAGAGGAATCAGCTGATACCACTGTCTTCAGAAAAGCGTTTGCTTTTCTCCTCGTGGGGACTTCTTGGCCTCCTGGGTCTGCATGCTCAGGCCTGCGGTGAGGTCAGGCCTGGTTTCGTGGCTCCGGGTCTCGCTGAGTTCTAGACTGAAATCCCCCTGGCAGGCTGCTGCCTTGGGATCAGTCTCTGGGTGTCCTCTGCAGCAGATGGGGGCACCGGGATCGATGATTTAGCAAGGCCCCATGAGGCCACAGTGGCTTGCTCTGGTCAGGGAGTGTCAGGACGCAGCTCACGCTGCCAAGGGCTTCAGGGCAACAGGAAAGAGCAGGTATGGTGCACATTATTTTTGGCGGGAGGAAGTGCACGCCCAGGGTGCACATCTTCACAGCACACAGAGCGTGGTAACAATTACACCGCGCACTGAGCTACACTGGGAGCTGCTGTGAAACAGTGGCCCATCCCTGTGGCTCTTGCCCGTTAGTCACAACCCAGCCACTCCAGAGCCTTCCAGAGACCTCTTTTGGCCCTCCAGGGACCTACTGGTAGCATGGTGGCTGAGAAGCTTTAGGTCCAGGAGCCAACTTATTTTCCTTTTATTGAAAAATAATGCCTCAGAGCCTGAGATACGAGACAGGGGGCCCTTTTCAAAACAAACAGCATCTGTTTTCCAGGGCTCCCTCAAGCCCATGGCATCACCAGTCACCCGGTATCTGTTGAGAGCCGAGGGCCGTGCCCTGTGCGGTGAGCAGAAGCCCCGTGGAATGGCCCTGCGTTCCGAAGAGGAGGAGGACCACCGGCCTGGCCTTAGAGACACCCAGCCCACAGTGGAAGGTGCTGCCGCTCTGGCTCAGGACTCTGAGGTCGCTGGCTGTTCACATCGGTAGCTCTGCACCAGGAGCAGGTTCTCAGGGCTGCTTGGCAGTTTCAGAGGAAGCAGTAAGAGGGGGCAGCAGCCTTGGCCAGGGTGGGAGACTTTTTCCTCCAGGGTCTCCGTGAAGACTTGGTGCTTTAGCCACACTTTTGAGCCTCAGAGATGTCAGTACTGGAGCAGGAGGGATGGTGTCCAGGACCCTACTCCACGGTGAGTGCCTAGAGACACAGGGGGAGATGGGAAGATATGGTGAATGTTTAAATAGAAGTTTTTTATTTTTTTAATTTTTTTTTGTTTTTTGAGACAGGGTCTCACTATGTAGTTGAGACTGACCTGGAACTCACTATGTAGCCCAGGCTGGTCTTGAACTCACAGCGATCCTCCTGCCTCAGCCTCCTGAGTGCTGGGATTACAGGCATGCACCACCAGGCCCGGCTTAAATAGAAGTTATTGAAGTAAAAGACACATTGCCAAGAACGACGGGCTAAATGTGTTGGCTACAAAGGGGAATATTTTGAAGGGACTTACTGGCAATGTGTCTCTTACTGTAATACATCTTTAAATTTTTTTTCCCATTAAGTTTATGGGTCCATTTAAAACAAATAATACAGTTACATTTATCATTGGGATCTCATACCTTTACACAATAGGTCTTGCTTCTCATTTTTTCCCCATTCCCCTGCCCTCCCTTCACCCCCGTTACCCTTCCCTATTTACAAAGTGAATTTTAATATTCACTATTTTTGATCACCTTTCATTGATCAACTATTTATGACAATTTCTGCCAAATGAAGACATTACAGTGTATCCTCATCCACCTTATTCACCGGATCTGGCACGGTGTCATTTCTGGCTCTTCCCCCAAATCAAAATGACTGTGAAAAGTAAATGTTTTGAATCGATTAACAGGCATCAAGGCAGCCACGAGAGTGCAACTGAAGACACTGGCGAAAGAGGACTTGGAGGAAGAGGTGAGCGTGCCAGGATAAGCTGAGCAAGGGAGAATATTTCAAGGGGGATTCATGGAAATATGCCTTTTACATATTTAAATTTCAGTTAAGAAAATTCAAGTGTTCGTTGAATTTTTTGATTACCCCTTGTATAAATCGGTGATTCCTCAAGACAGATGTGGAGACACAGGAGGGAGCGTGGAACTCTGCAGTAATGAGTCAGAGCAGTGCCAAGTATTGTTATATTATGGGGCAAATGTTTATGCTCCTCACTCCCGGCCTCCAAATGTATGTGCTGAAGCCCTGACCCCCACTGTAATGGCATTTGGAGTTGGAGGCTAGGGGAAGTAACTGGGGTTAGATAAGGTCATGTGGGTGAGACCCTGGTCTGATGAGATTAGTGGCTTTACGTGTACAGATGGCAGAGGGTTTGCTTTGTTTCTCAAGCGCAGGCAACGAGAAAGGGCCGTGAACGCTTCAGAGAGGAGGCCGATGCCTACAAGAGATGAGGCCTCAGAGTGAAACTTACTTTGCTGGCACCTACACCTTGGGTTTCCTAGTCTTCCGAACAGAAAATACTCAGTCTGCCGTGCTCTGTTACAGCATCTTGAACAGACTAATGCGGTTCTCCAACCCTGCCGTCCCTGTTGTTTTGTTTGCAAAGATGTGTGGTCCAGAACAGCACATCCATATCCATATCCATACTTGGAGACAGATCTCACTTTCCCATAGCAAGATTCCTGAAGCAACTCTGGTTGCAGTGGGTGGGCAGGGAGTTGGGTGGCCTCCACTGGCCTCTAAGCTGGGGCCCCACAGACAGCACCTCTCAGTTCTCACCGCAGCCTGCAGAATGGGCATCGTGACCTTTGATTTACAGATGACCACGCTGAGACTCGGTCCTTTCCTCTAAGCGCAGTACCCAGACTCAGGCAATGGGAGAAAGATGGACCCTCAACAGGAGAGGTGAGTGTGTCTGGTTGGGCGAAGGGTAGGACACCGGGCGTGGCAGCACCAGCGAGTCCCTGGGTGACCCCAGGACCTGGCAAGAGGTGAAGGTTGGTGGGGGAGAGATGTGGGCAGCAGCTGCAGGATGGTGGCAGTAGTAGCTTGGGAAGTGTCTGCCCTCAGCCTGGGCTCCTACAGCCCTAGGGAATAGCCTCTGGCTTTGCTTTTGGGCTTGGCTTTGTTCATCCCACTCTTGAAACTGAGGGCCTGTCACCCACCCTTCCTCAAACCGTTTTGCTGATATCTTCCAGAAAATTGTCAAGACGACTGTACAGAGCTCTGGTGATTGTGAGAGCATGGCACGCCCAGGGTTGTGTGAGGCGTTCATCTGCCCTTCGCGGCTCCCACAGCCCTGGTGTCCGGCTCTTCCTTCCAAGCTTTTATAGCTGGGCTGGCACCTGGGCTCTGCGCTGGGCACAGCTCACTGGGTCAGTTCCCATGGGAGCTCTGGTGACCCCTGCCCCATTCTTGCAGCTGCTGCAGCTCCCTCCCAGCCCCTCAGCCTCCTACTGGCTGAGGCCATCAGGGAGGAAAGGTTGCGATCGTCAGAAGATAGCCAATGCCGCCATTTTCGCGATCACCGCCATTTTGGCGATCACCGCCCTAGAGGCAGGAAAACAGGGGACAAGAACTTGGAAGCTGAGCCTCTGGAGCCTCAGTCTTCTGCTTTACATTCCAGTAATTATCTCAACCGGCCTGGGCTTTCTTAATGAGGCCCGGGCAGTTATGCTTAATCTTAAATCAGCTTTAGTGTGTGATAAAGTACAAACACCACGTGTCTATACACCACGTATATGTATGCGTGCATATATTCTGTAGCAACTCTCTTTTGTCACCTACCTACCTAGAATAAAATTAAATTGCAGCTTTTCAGCTGAGCTGCTTATTCTCCAGGGTAGTTCTTTCTGCCACTCCACACCCAGATGTCTTTTTGAGTGTAAGTATGGGGATTTTTTTTTTTTTCTGCTTGATTGGTAGGCATCTAGAGAGCGTGCACTGCCTCTGATTAATTTGCTTTTTATAGCACTTAGCATGATGAGGCAGGCAGATAAGTGCTAATAAAGGTGTTGGTGATCCCATCACCTCCCTGTGCAGAGCACGAGGGGGCCTCAAATGTAGCTATTTATTAATTTGCATATCAGTGGTAAGGATGGCAGAGAATAGGATGGTGGGGAGGTGAGGGCTGGAGGACGCTGGGAAGCTCTGTCCCTGGAAATGCCCTTTTATCAACTCCTTCGCAGCAGAAAGCCATTGAGAACACGATAAAACTTAATGCTGGCATGTGCTAATACACGCCGTGGAAAATTTCTTTCTAGTGTAATTTGGTTCGTGATAAACTATCGGGGAGGGACACCAACTACACCTTTAAAAAGTGATACAATTAGCCACGTAGCAGAGCTTTTAGAAAGCAAATGATTTGAAGTTAAATTGATTGCTCTTTGGGTAAAACAATAGTGGTTGTGCTGGAAGAGGATTTGGGAAATGGATTAATAGTGCTCCCCTCTCATCTACTAAGTTTAATGAAAAGCTGTCACAACAAATCAATTGCTTTGACTGCTTGCCTGGCCTGGCAGTATTTGATCAACAGCTTTGTGATCCAGGTACATTTACCTGGATGAGACTACATTTTTTTAATAGGAAATTTAAATTCTAAACTTTCAGTTTGTTTCAGAGATTTATTTCCTTCTCACTTTTTTAAACGTCAGAAGTTGTCTTTCCATTCTTAATCAAGGCATACAGTATTGTATCATTATGAGCTGGGTGGGTGTTTTAGAATGAACATTCCTTTAAATTGTAATGCTTTGAAATACCATATTAATAGTTTGCAAAAGGAAAACTGGAACATCCTTGTGACAATTTGTTTTTATAGCATCATTGGTACGTCTGTTGTGACACTGGCCTTTTCTTACTGCTTCCAAGTCACGTGGGTCTGTTACTCCTTGGCAGAGGTTGTTTGAACGTGTTCCATTTCTGAGAGTAAAAAAAATCCCTTAGGTCAGTGTTGCTTAGTCATTTTTTTTTTTTGAGTGTCATGAACCTGACTTTTGTTTGAGAAGTTCATGAAAGGTATACATAACTTCCCCAGAAAAGGGCTACCTGTAATATCAGGAGGGTCGAGGTATGAACCACGAGCTAAAATTTTGAATCTATTTCATCTTGAGAATCTAAATTTCCCACACATTTTTTCCTTCTCTGGGGCCTTTTCACTTGCCCTGCTAGATATTGCTTCAGGCCAAAGTACTTCTTTACTAATCTTCCTTTAGAACATCGGGCTGGTGAGGACAAGAGCCTAGATGTGATCCATGTCCAGATCAATCATGAATTCATTTAGCAAATAGGACCAGACACACACTGCATACTGGGGTTTGTGACAGCCCTGAAAATGAGCAGTGACTCAGGTAGGGTCCCTGTCTGCACAGGACTCATGCGTCATGGTGTAGCTCAGCTAGAAATAAAATCTCAGGTCTTGGCCCCTTTACAATGTCAGATGATGACGTCTTCACTCTTAACTGAGTCACTTCACAGATGCACGATGTTTCTCATAAAATGCAATGGTTGACAAAGTTTCGTAGGCAAAGCACCTCAAAAACGTGTGTCTTATCAACAATAAACATCTTTGTACAGATTTCTTTATACATTTCCCGGAGTGGGAGTACGGCTGTTGATTCATTTTCTAGAAGTAGACTTGCTAGGTCCAAAGGCTTGAATATTTAAAATAGGCAGACCCAAATCACCTACCAGAAAAAGTTATGCCAATTTCCTAGGGGAAAATTCCTGTCTTTTATGAATGAAGATACTTGCTCAGTGATTAATTTTGTAAGAAATATTGATATCTCCTTACAAGGATCTCTGCATAAGGTATTGCTTGAATCCTGTGGAGCCTTCCTTACCTGCCTTCCCTGGGGAATATCACCCTCTTCTGAATCTCTGAAGCACTGTCCTGCCCTACTGTGGCCTTCCGCAGCAGATCCTCCCAATAGGTGCAACCTCCTCAAAGTGTGCAGCACTTCCCAAGAGTATCACCTGGGGACCAGGCCTTTAATACATTGACCTTTGGGGACACTGCCCACCAGCAGTCCACAGCCTTACTGCACAGTCAATACAGTGCTAAGTACAGTACAGATAGTGCAAGTTAGAAGACCCCCGGGGACTGCAGCTCTAGGCCTCTCCTCTGGGCGAACTGGGCTCAGAGCCAGAATGTCAGGCTCAGTGTGAAAGAGGTGGGTTTAACTGAAGCCCCGCTCCTGCATCCTTGGCTGTGTGCCAACACTCACACCAGTCTCCGCAGCTGGTTGCAGTTGGAGCTGCTGCTCTGAAGGCCTTCGTGGTGACGGCTCTGGAAGACACAAACACAGACCATGACCTAACAGAAGGCTCAGCCTCCCCAAATTCATCTTCCTTCAACTTCCTTCCACTGTGCCTCTTGTGCTTTACCTCTCCTATGTCCTGGAGAAAGCCGAATTGAAAGATTGGGCTGAATCATTGCTGGCTGCAGTTAGAGCAAGATCTGTACTCAGATTCGGCTGGTGGCTTTTCTCTCTGGCCTCAGCTGTGCTGGCCCCTTGGATCCTAAAGTCCTTGATGCAAAGCAGAGTCTCAGTGGCCTGACATTGATGGAGAGAAGGCTGTATAGGTTAATGCTCGCTGCTGTAACAGAGAAATCCCCACTGCCAACTTCTGACTCAGAAGGCAGAGAGCTATAGTCAATGCAGTGATTTAGGGACACATGCTGCTCTGATCTTACTGCTTTGCCATCGTAATTCCAGGCTAGGGAAAAGGAAAGAGAGCAGAGAGACCTTGTTTTGACTTGCAAATTGCGTCTACTCTGAACCACTTCTACCCTTCTATTGTGGGAGCTGGTCATGTGGGCTTAGGGACAGAGTACTGTGGTTTGAAAGTGGGCAGTGTCCCCAAAGGTCAATGTATTAAAGGCCTGGTCCCCAGGTGATACTCTTGGGAAGTGCTGCGGACTTTGAGGAGGTTGCACCTATTGGGAGGTTCTTAGGTCACTGGGGTGTGCTCTCAAAAGGGATTATAAACCCTGCTTGTCTTTCTTCATCTTTGGCCTGGGATGTGATCACTTATTCCAATATGTACTATTTCATCAGCTGCCTTTGGCAGAGGCCCAAGCCTATGGGACCACTCAATCTTGGACTTGGATTTGTACCTATCAAACTGAGCTTACTAAACCTTTTCTCTTTTAAAATTAGTGGCTTGAAGTATTTTGTTACAGTGACCAAAAACTGATTTATACGCAGAGATTTCTGAACAGTGTAGTCATTGGCTGAAATTCCTCCAAAATAGCTTCACATGATAGAAAGGGAGCCCCAAATTTTGGTGATCAGGCTGCCTCTGTTAACCTGAGATGGCCTCAGGTACCTGACTTCCTTTTCCCTGCCAAGTGTTTATCTTTTTTCCCGGTGGGACAAAATCCTCACATAATCACCTGCCACTGAACAAGGGAACTTGTCTGAGAAACGCAGTGCCTAGGTAATTCTGTGGCTGTGCTGACATCCGAGCAAGCTTCCACTAAAGATCCAGTGTGTCATGAGGTAATTAGAATCTTAGGGCATTTTGGGGTCAGTGCCCAAAGCTTTTGGTGTGGTGTGTGACTGCACATCGCCGAGCAGCTGGCAGGGTTCAGAGGTCTCTTAGTCGAGGTTGCTTAGGCTGAGGTGGAAATGGCTGGAGAGAGAGGGCTTTGCATTTCTTTCAGACAGGTTTACCTGTTTTTGCTCTGGAGAGTGAGCAGACTTCTACCCATCCTCCCTGTCCTATGCATTGCTCTCTTCCCTGGAATTGCAAAGCAAAGTCACAGATAAATTGGCATGGGGACCGTTCAAGATTCCCTCCCTGCTTCTGTCTTAATGTTTTGTTTTTTTTAAAAATGATTTTGGCCACAGAGCAAGCAGGGAGAGAGAATTTTCAGTAAAGGCAGCTTCATCCCTTCCTTTGTTTGATGAGAAGCTCTTAGAGTTCTACAGTAGCTCAGAGAATCAGTAACATCAGACATGGCTAGCAAGGCACTGAGCTGGGAGGCCAGAGCTGCTGCTTTTCTGGGGAGGTGTCCTCCCCCAGTGACGTCAGAGGTAGCTGCCGTTGCCCTGGCAACATCATCTGATCTTGATGCTGTGAACACATTCGCTGATTTTAGGGCTCTCTTCCTAAATGATGAAGAGCTAAAAATGAAACTTGCTATCCTGAAAAAGCAATTTAATCATAAGGAGATACAACCCAGCCCTCTGCGATCTGTGGGTGGAGGTGGCTCTAAGGAGTAACCTGGAGTAATGATGGAATAACCTGAAGGATCCGTGGGCGACAAGAATGCTCTCCTTGTGTACCAAATCTTTATGTTCTAGAGAAAAGAAGCTGCTGGTCCACCCTGTGAGGGACAGTGTCATGGAATTACATGGGCAGTGAGTCCTGCTCTAGGACGGGTGGTTCTGGGAACATGACGGAGAGGGACACTGTGAGACGCCAGTATGGCAGAGAAGGGGACACGTCTCCACGCAAAGCCTAGCGTTTCTCATCTGTCCACCTTCAACGAATGTGTTCTTTTCTTCCCCGGTGCTCTTTCTGAACTGCTGGGATTCAATCCGTTCAAATGCACCAATTTGGACGGTACCAGAGAAGCAGGTCGTAAGAAGTAGGGAAAGAGGAGGAGACGTTGTGCCAAGGCCGTGCTCACAGGCATTTCCACCCAGCTGACCCTGAGGCTCTACCACTTCCCGGTTGAGTGGTCTCGACTGAATTAATTGTCATCACTGAGCTTTAGCATTTTTGTAAAATGACAACAGCGTCTACTCCATGGGACTTTAAGTAAGAAATGGCATACACAGTGCATGTAAAATGCTTGGCACACTGTCCAGCAGATAATAGGTGCTCTAATAAATGAAGGGTATTTCTCTATTTGGAACGGTTTATAAAATATGCCTAGTTTAGGGCTGATAGTAGCACTGCTAAGCTTTTGCAGAAATTAGAAAATAGACAAATTGACAAAAGGTGTTTGCTCCTCCAGCCTGAAACAGCCCTCAGAGGATCACAGCCTTCGTAGCAGCATGTGGCCAGCCTGGCTCAGCCTTCTGCCTTCTGTCATCAGAAAATGATACCTCAAAGCATGCTGGGTACTTCAAACTACAAAAAATAGTAGTCCTAAGACCAACGTCTTTCTCACCTTCTCCCATATCCTCTCTCTCAACCCTCTGCCTCTCTGTATGTGCAGTGAGGGATTGGCTCTAAAGTTCTCATGTGCCGAGGGTAAGTTTTTTCAGAAGGACCGCAACTGTCTTCAAATATGATAGATTAACTCACAGAAGAAGAGACTGAATTTTTTTTTCCAGTACTGGGAATCCAACTCAGGACCTTGCACTTACGAGGCAGGCATAGTGCCACTGAGCTAAATCTTTGGCCCAAGAGACTGGAATTTAAACACTATGCCCAGAGCCTAGAAGAACTTTATCCCAGACTGTTTTAGTCTTTTCTTCTGGCCTATCTCCCTTAAAATCATTTACTAAAATTGCTTCCAGATACCACTTTCTTTTCCCCCACAAAGAAGGGTATACAGCCTTCTAAATCTTATTGGATTATTGGTACTACATTAGTCAGCTTTCCCATCACTGGGATGTAATACCTGACACCTACAACTTAAAGGAGAGGTTTAATTTGGCTCATGGTTTTAGGGGATGCAGTCCAAGGTAAGCTGGCTCCAAGGCAGAAATATCATGGTAGAAGGGCTTGGCAAATTAAAGCTGACTAGTACATGGCAGCTGGAAAGAAGAGCAGGGGAATAATGACAGAGAGAAAAGGGCCAGGGACCACATATAGACCCCAAGTTCGCACTTCCATGACCCACCCAGCACACTCAGAAGTGTGCCCCATCAATCCCCTGAGGGAGTCCCAAGCCAATCCAGTTGACATAGCGAAGCTTAACTATCACAGACCCCCACCTTCCTATGATGGCACCACGCACACGACAAACATGTATGGTTTTTCTCCTGTTAATCTGCCTGTTGACGGTTTATTTTAGCAACTATCAGACTCTCAGAAGCAGAGAGAAGTTCCATTCACCCTTGTCCCTCCACTTCTCTAGGATGGCAGCAATTTTCCTGGAAGAGAGGATTTAAGCCTAGGAATCATTTAAAGAATTTCAAAATAACTAAGAGATGTGATTAATGTTCTTAGCTGTAGCCAGAGGAGATGAGGCATCAGTTCAGTGTGGGGTCTTCTCTGCTCTCAGCAGGCCTCAGTCCCAGTTACTGCCCTTCCTGTGGCACCAGCAACTTGTTTTCCTTTTCTTCTTCTTCTTTTCCATACTCTCCTCCTCCTCCTCATTTTCTGGTTGCTCCTTCTTCTTTTGAATTTTATTATTATTTTGGGCTGGCATACAAGTTGACCTGGCTGCAGTGTAGCTTTCTTGCAGGTAGGTGGTGTAGAACTTGAAAACGTTTGATGTTGACTCTGGAGTCCCTGCCCAATGCTGGCTCTTTGGGGATGTTTTCTCCACTGAGGTGCATGCAGCACGAGAGGCATTTGCAGAGCAACTCTCATGCACCATGATCTGGCCAAAGTGCAGGATAAAACACACCGGGTACAGCCCCTTTCCCAGAGGGCACACATCCTACTGGGGAGGCGGAAAGAACCCAAGTGGTCATTGGGTCTTTATATCGACATTCCTAGTTGTCTTGGATTGAGTTTTGGACATTTAGGTGAGAAGTTATAATAGCTTTGGAAAATGCTGTTTCTCCCCAGAGAATTTGCACTTGATTCTGGGCAAACTGTTATACTAGAGGCCTATCACACTACTCTTGTTTGGGATGAAATCATTCAGAGCTATGCTTCGGGTTTGTGAGAGTTGTTTATTTCTCATTCACCTTTGCTTTTTGGATAAACCCGTTTTTAAATGATTTTTTTTTACTTTTTTACTACAAGGATGTGTCTGCCAAATCATGGCTTCCTCCAATACACTTCAAGATGTCCAGGACTCGTGAATGTGTTAGGTCACACAGCCAAGGGGAACTAATGCTGCAGATGGAATTAAAGTTGCTAATCAGCTGGCCTCAAACTAGGAGAATTAGCTTGGATTTTCTGGTTGGCCCAGTATAATCGCAGGACTCTTAGACATGCAAGAGGGAGGCGGCAGAGGAGGTCACTGTGATGCGCTGTGAGAAGCGCTTGACTTGCTGCTGCTACTCTGAATTTGGAGGAAGAGGACTGCGGCCGGGGAGCGCCAGCAGTGTCTATTCCCTGGAGAGGCCAGGATAGCAGATCACTCCCTGGAGCCTCCAGAAGAAGTGCATCTCTGTGCCATCTTGATCTGAGCTCAGCGAGACCCTTGTCACACTTCTACAGAAGTGTGTGATGCTAAACACAGGTTACCTTAGCCGCTGCACTCTTAATATTTTGTGGCCGGAGATGGATTCAAGGAGTCCCAGCTCAGAGGCTTGAGTGTGGCCCACAGTGACTTCTTGGCGAGTCCTGAACACCACACTCTGTCTCCACAGCCCTGGAAAACCCCTAAAGCCTTTGCCTCGCGTCTCATCCTATTGTTCCTGGCTTCTCTTTGCTGCTTACAAATCAGCAACTGCCAGAGAACTAGACCTGCCAGAGCCAGCATCACCCTGCTTCCTTCTTTGCCCTTGGGGATCTGCTCTCTTGGCTTTGGGATGTTTCACAGTCCTGGGCTCATTTACATCTCCCTAGCTTCCAGCATTATAGCCTCTCAGCCTTGCATTGTCTACAGGCCGGTAGGTGAATCGGCAGTAAATGAGAGGTAGCCATTGGGTTGCTATTATCATTAGTAGAATTGGGAAAATCCTGGCTTAGTCTGATGGACCTGGGTGAATCCTTGTCCTTCGCTGGGCCTCTTCTTCCTTCCTTTATGTGACGAGGTTTCGGAAATGACCTCTAGGTCTCCTCCAGCTCCTGCCATCTCTAATTCTGGGCCACCTGTGTCCAGGAGAGCACTGTGCTGCCTGTCTCTGAGGGCCCCAGGGGTGTAATTGTGACCTAGATGGTGCTCCCAACATCATATTGGTGAAATAAGGTCCATTTATGTAAAACACAATTAGAAATCAGAGCCACATTTTATTGAATGATGAGACGATCAGAACAGGCAGAGCACAGAGTGCAATTTGGATCTAATGAAGTGACAGCCTTGTGGTATGAGCTCTCACCTAGGAAAACAGCATCCTGGAGCCTCAACTTTCTTGTCTGCAGTTTGGTTAATTAATTCGTGATTAATCAGGAAAGTTAATTGAATTCTAGGATCCCAAGAGAGCTGCAAGCTGTCTGACTTCAGTTAGCTCTGATTTTGACTCGACCGTGGGATCTTTAGTAAGCGGCATGGCAATTTAATGGATAGCAGTTGTGTCCAGATTATATGGGATGAAATTAGGTGGTATTTTGCAGGCTTCACAGTTCAGTTGGTTTTCTGAGAATAGAGTTGAGAAAAAAAAAAAAAAAGCAACACAAGCCTTCCATGTTATAAGCATTCGACCAAAAAGCAAGTACCGTTCAGGGAGTCCTAACCCGAATTCATCTGTGCTTCCCCAGTGTTCTAGCACAGTGCCTGGCACATAGTAGATGACTAATTAACTGAAAGAATAAAGGCATACATAAAGGGCTGTTCCATCCATTGGTGCAGTGAGTCTTCAACAAGCTGCCCCTTCCAGGCCACGTGGTGGGTACAAGCTGGGAACCAAGACACTGTCCCTTCTCTGGGAGCCCCTTGGCTTAATCAGGATGGCTGTGCCCAAGACGTAGCTGTTTGTACACACTTTGATGTGGTAACAGCTCAGTGACAAGCATGGGATAGGCTGCTGGACCCAAGAGGCAGGATACAGAGGACCAGCTGGAGTTTGGGAGGGGTTCCCAGAGGAACTGACATTGGAGCTGCGTCTTCAGGTGCGAACAGACACGTGGGGAGACCGCATTCCACAGGGAAGCCGGCCTGTGAGGCAGCAGAGAGCCTCTGAGGGCTGGAGAATGCAGTGCAGCTGGAGAATGTGGGAGGGAACGGGGCTGAGGGGAGCAGGGCAGGTGGGGTAAGGCGGGAGAAGTATAGGGTGGCAGTTTAGGGAAACTCGGGCTTCATTTGGACCTAATAGGGGGCCTTTGTAGGGTTTCCAGGCTATGAATGACACGGCAGGGTCTATATTTTGGGAGGAATTGCTTTTGCTTTGTGGTATTGGGGACCCAGGACTTTCCCAGCGAGTTACATCCTCAGCCCTTTTGTATTTTGTATTTTAAGAGAGGCTCTTGCTAACTGGCTGGAACTTGGGATCCTCTTGCCTCAGCCTCCCAGAGTGCTGGGATTATAGCAGGCACCACCACTCCTGGCTGGGAAGGAATTCTTTGAAGTGGATTGCAGGTGGCTGGGAAAGAGAGAGACGCGAGGCAGAGACATTGTTTAGTAGTTCCCGTTGGTAGGCACAGCAAGAGAGGGCTGCGGAGGAAGGAGATTGCAGGCAGGATAGGAGGACAAAGTTTCTGGTCAAGCTCATTTCTCTGAGCATCCTTTAATCTCTAAAAATTCCTACCTCCTAAAGTTACTGTGAGGTTTTAGCGAGCAATTGCATTCAGATCCTTAAGTATATATTGCCTGGCATGAAATAAACACTTCCATCTCAGCTGTGTACTCTTCGCCTGGGGGGAGATTGTCGAGCCCTGGCTGAGGCCGGGACTAGGGACGGAAAAGTGAGGATAAAGATCGTGGGCTACGGAGAGCTGGATCGAATGCTGAGTCCTCGGCTTCCCTGGCCCGGAAGCAGTTTCATGCTGACGTTTGTCAGGCAGCGTCTGCTCTGCTTGTCGCCTTGCAGACTTCAGAGGGGGCTCTGGATGCTTGATCTTGGACATCCGGGACTCTCGGGTAGAGCCAACAAAGCTGAGTGTTCCGAGGCAGAACGAAGAAGCGCTGCTCTGGCTGCCGGAGGGCCCAAGCATGCCCTGTTCTGTGAGTCCCGGCTCTGGCTCTGTGCTGCCCTGAGCCTTGCTCAGCAGATGCTTGGCCCTGGTCCCGAGGGACCGACTGACTTGGTCTGCATGGGGAAGGAGGGCCAGACAAGCGGGGCTCCCGGGGAGGGCTCTGCAGTCTGCCCAAGAGGACCGGGCTTCTCCCGGTGCTCTTTGTCTTCCACTGGATACAAATACGCCAGAGAAAGGTCAGGTCATTGAGGGAAAGGTCGACAATTGTGATGGAAACGATAATAATAACACCGTAACAATGAACAGGCTGTGATAGGCAGCTTTTATTCACCGTGGGCTAATTTTCCATCAGTCCCTGGGGTGACTCATCACACCTGCAGACTCGGCCCGGAGAAGTGAAGGAGCTGGATGAAACACACACAGCACGCGATTTTGAGAGCGCTGTGTGTGTGAGACAGAGCGAGAGCTAGGGTGAGGGGACAGCTGGAGAGAGGTGGCTGTGGGGACGGGGTGTTGGGCAGGGGAGGGGAAAGGAGGGAAGCAGGGGTGGAGGAGGCACTAAATTCTGCCCGGAGCTGGCAGTGCTCATTCGTGTACAGGTTTTCACCCCCAAGCCCCCACCCTCCAGCTCTTATCTTAGTTGGAAGGTGCAGAGATCACCAAGGGGCTCCCGGGAAGGCTTAGATTAGGGTTAGGGATTTAGACAGAAGAGCGATTAGGTTTTGTCCAAGCGTATCCAGCCGCAGTCCGAGAGAGTAAAACTGATGCTTTGCCTTTTCTGCACGGCACAGGGCATGGTGCTTGATGGGTGCCTGTCGAAGGCAGGAGACCTAAACAGTCCCCACTGAAAACCAGCTTCCCTCATCCAGAGCCTCGCAGACCCTTCCGCTGTCCCCATTTCCGGTGACAGAGGAATTATGTGTCTTTCCCTGTGTGATCAGGAGGATGAGCATCAGGTGCGATCATCACCTACCGAGCTCTTTTGGGCCATTCAAAATTCTAATCCTAAATGCCAAGTTTCCAACTGGGAAGTGGGCAGAAAAGACACAGACGGAAAAGGCATCCGGCCTGGCACGGTGACATGGGTGCCTCTGTTCCAGGTCCATGGCTTGATGGTCTCCAGGGTATATGCTCTACCAGCAGGCAGTGTATGCGCTGAGGGTGATGTGGGCAGCTCCAAGATAACACAGGAGAAAGCACCGGAAGTCCGGAGGTCCCGGCCTTGCCCACAGCTCTGTGACTGTGCCCCCTGAGGTCTCTTTTGGAGGTCTCGGTTTGCTTCTGCCCACGACTGGGATGTGAGTAGTGTTCACATTGTACTGAGCTCTGGAGTTCTGAGGTCCCCTCCGCAGGTCTTCTTTTATGTGCTTAAAATGTTGCGCTGTATCCGAGGCATCAGTTTACCCAAGTGTGCTAGTGTCTATAGCATCAGCGGCTCCTTTTCAAAGCTCTCCTTCCATGAATCTGTGTGTTTGTAGGTGCTCATTGAAAAAGAAAGAACTGCTAACTGGATGAGAGAATTTTAGATGCAGAGACAGAGAAGACCCCTGGGAGGGTACTACCAAGTCAAGCTATCCCAGCTTGTTCCTACCATGAGTGTCAAGGTATATGCAGCTTGTACCTCCTCTCTAGGTTAAGGCTGTGGCTCCTGGGAGCTTTCAGGAAAACAGAACTATTTAGGTGGTTTTTTCTCCAGAATTGTTAGAGCTCAAAAATCATAGACATTTGGAACCCTCAATCTCTACTCATTTCTACTCCTTCCCAGCTCTATCTTTTCCCTTGTAAAATTCCGTATGAAAACCACCTGGAGTAAACACGAAAAAGTCAACACAAATCCTAAATGGTAGACATTCTACAAAATATCTGACCAGGACTCGTCAGGACTGTCAAGATCACCAAATGCAAGAGAAGGCTGGGAAATTGTGGGAGCCAGACGGAGCCTAGGGACCTCAACAGCTGGACGTATTGTAGTATCCTAGGTTGGAAACACACCCATCCACTTGTCCTCCTCTCCATCGATCCGGGGCAAATTTGGGAAGGGGTTTTTCACTCATAAATATCGGAGAAGAAGAAGGATGGTATGTCAGAGACGACCTGGCTTCCTCTGCAGTGTGTCTCGAGCTGTCTGGAAATCAAGCCCAGGACTTTCCAAGTCCCACTTCCCAGAATGCGCAGTGCAGTATCCAGAGGAGGCTGAGCCCTGCTGGTAGTGGCTCCATTTTGTAACTTTGCCCCGAGCTACTCCATTTTGAGTACAAGGGTTTAAGCAGAATGACTCAGCACCTTGTTTGTGCAAAGAAACAGCCTCTGTCTGCCCAGCAGGGTTATAAGTCACAGGCAGATAAATGGCTTCCTCCTGCTAATAAAATATTACTGCCTGTGAATTTATAGGATGAAGTCGGGGACACAGACACGTGGACTTATCTGACCACATCGGGGACAACAGGAATGTGGATTTGTCAGACACACCAGACAGCCACAATGGCGCAGTGCCCCCACCCCGCTGTGGCCAGTCGTGACTTCCTGTCACCTTATCATCGATCAGCTAGTGTGATTGTCACGGCCTCTGCCCCCGAGACCAGCAGGCAATGAACTTCTGACTCTTCCCAGACTCTGCTCAGTGTGATTTCCCCTGTTTGATGCTGCCCACTCCAAAGCCCTTTGCTTTGGCTCGAAGCAATCAATTCTCTTTGTTTTTCCTGTGGTCCTGGGGTCTGAACACAGGGCCTTCACACGGAGCTTTAAAATTTTTTTTCCCTTTGAGTCAGGGTCTCCCTCAGTTGCTGTGTCCCAGGCTGGGCTCAAACTTGTGATCCTCCTGCCTCAGCCTTCTAGAGTGCTGGGATTACATGTGTGTGTGACCACGCCCAGCTGCTTTGGCTCTTGAGACCCTATGGCCTCTTTAGTCATTCCCAGCTTTCTGTAATTTAATATGAATGAAGTGTGCAGTGTGGTTTGAGGGTGATAGATATCAGTGATTAAGATTGGGACACAGGGAAGACCTTGCGAAGGTCACACTCGTGACACCCAAGTGAATCCAGGAGTACTCAGGAGAAAAGCCAAGGATACAGATGTGTCTTGTGAATCCACTGACACTCAGGGAATTCCAGCACTGTGGAAAGACGCGCACGTCAGCTCGTGTTCAAGGCACGGTTCTCTCAGCACGTGGGACTTAGGTGGCTTGAGAAGCTGCAGAATACTTAGTGTGAGCCGGCCTGAGAGAAGCCGCTATAGCAGGTAAAATATCTGATGCGGACTCATTCTACGTCTGGCCTAGTTTCCAGTTACCCGAGTCCATAGGACTTGCCACGCTGTGGGTGAAGGCTAGCGGTGACACTGAGAAAAGACGACCCCTTGGGTGGGTTCAGCTTTGATACCAAGTTGTAAGGAGGCTGCCCCCGAGATGAAAAGAGGCCTGCTTTAGGTATAAGAATATTATGAACCTCAGGTGGCTCCAGTGATAAGTTTGAGGTCAGTTGTTCGGTACCACGCTCTGGTAAAAATGCTTTGAATTAGGCCGGGTGTGGTGGCGCACCCCTGTAATCCCAGCACTCAGGAGGCTGAGGCAGGAGGATCGCTGTGAGTTCAAGACCAGCCTGGGCTACATAGTGAGTTACAGGTCAGTCTCAACTATACAGTGAGACCCTGTCTCAAAAAACCAAAACAAAACAAAACAAAAAGCTTTGAATTTAAAAAATTTCAGGAAAACCTCTAAATAAGTTTTGGGAAGATATACAACTTTTTGAAGGTTTTCAGCTTCAAATATTTTAAGTGATGATAGTGCTTTGAGGTGAGATATATACACATGCTTAAAGGTCTGAAGAAAATCGATCAACTACAGTGGCTAAATCATAGGCTAGGGGAAAGAAAGTTCTCTTTATTTTCAAAAGTTTATATAAGACGATCGTATTGTTTTATACTCATGGAGAACCCATTTGCTAGAAAATGGTAAGTCCCAAGGCCTCAGTGATTATCTTCCTGACCTTTCCCACACCCATCCTCACCCTCAGCAATGTTGCCCTGGATCTTCTCAAGGTCAAGGCAATTGTGATGAATGTGATAACTCAATTTGACTTGAGTAAGAACGGCCTAGCAAAGGAGTAAACTCTGGGTGTGTCTCTGGGTGATTGACACGTAGGCCAGCAAATAGGGAGGAAGACCCATCCTGGAAGGGGGTGGGGGGTGGCACCAATCAATAGGCTTATAGCTTAGACAGAATGGAAAGGGAAAGAGGAAGTATTTCCTCCTTGGAGGAGCTGTGGTCTTCACCACTGGCTTTGGCCATTGGTCTCTAAGAGGCTGAGATGACAAAAATGTACTTTTTGCTTCTCTCCCTCTAAAGCATATGCTTCTTTGGCAGAGGGATTTTAATTCTCCCGCTCACTGCTGTCTCCTGTGTCCTGTCTTCTCTCATCATCTGTGCTTCACGTATTAGGTGCTCAGTTAATGCCCGATTGTAATCCCTTAGTGGACATTGGCAGCCTGTGAATAGGCACGATACCCCTCATAGCTTTGTGCCACGAGAGGCTGACTACGTGCATATAGGACACAGATCCTATTTGGTTCAGTACCTTTCCCAACTTCTCCCAAACCCTAAACATCAGTGGTAGAATGGAGGAGAGGCAAAAATTGTGACAATGTTTGAATTTGTTGTATTTTAGGTATTTTCATGTGTACAGCATAGCAGTGACCTCAGAAAGGGGGTTAGCCCTTTTAGAAGCTGGTTTAGTCACATTGATTTATTATTTCTTTTAGAGTGGCCTTAGAGGTGGTCAAAAAACATTGCCATCATTTATTCATTCAACAAACATTAAAATGAGCACTTGTTATGGTATGATAAGAGTCAAGGATACAGTGGCAAGAAGGACAGATACATTTTTCCTCTACAGAAGCATATGGTTTAGTGAGGAAGACACAAGCAATTTCATATCTCATAGGCAGTGAAGTGGCAGGGAAAACGAAGGAGGTGAAAAGCACAGCGTTCTCCCTGGGATAAGCGAGGCAGGGCCACCTCTGCCCTGAGCCCAGGCGCAGGCCACCGAGCCTGACTCCCCGCTGGACCTGTCCTCACCCAGCCCCTGTATCTGTCCTGATGGATGCCCTGAGGTGGGCATTTCGGAGCCCGGGCGTGCAGCTGCCCAAGGTGACAGTACCCTGCTCCCTGCACCCCTGGGTGCTGTGCGGTGTTGGACGGGGTGAGGAGGGAGAGGTGGCGGATGGCCCCAGCCAGCTCAGCGCACTTCCAGCGCAGACCTGGAGTGGCAGGGGGCTTAGGCTTGGGAAGGTGATCTTCCCAGCTCAGGGTTTCCTGGGCCTTTGTGCAGAAGAAACCGATCTGAGGCAGGGGGAAAATAGCCGTTGCCTAGGCAACCAGCTGATGACTCATCTAGGCTTTGAAGCAGCAGTAATTTTCCAGATGGATAACCGCCCTCCTCCTCCCTCCTCCTCTCCCTCCCTCAGTGCTCTCTCCACACGCAGGTCCCCAGCCCCCTCAGCACCGGGTGCTGCCCGCTGGTCCTGCGCTCCCTGTCTCTGACACCCGTCCTAGCATCCAGGAGCGGCCGGGCCTGGCGATGCCTCCGGTCCCTAAAATGCTGCTTCCCATCGTGCTGTAGAAAAGCCGCCAGTTTTCCTCTCCTCCAGTCCAACCTGAGCGCGCCCCGTTGTCTCAGTGAGGCCTGCAGCAGCTCCTCTGAGGGGAAACAGTTGCCCCCGGGCCTCCCCATGTGAGGACGGTACAAGTGATGTTTAAAAGTGACAAAACTCACCCTTGACAGCCTCTCCCTATGCTGGCCTTGCACTTTCTCTTGCTCTGCCTGTCTCCGTTCCTAATCTGGGGTCTGATTTTCCAGGCCATCGTTCATTATCCATTCAAATCCTCTCCAACACGCGCAGGGACAGAGGCTGGAGGCATTTTCCTTACTAAGGCATTTTCATTTTCATAAAGGTCACACGGAGGCAAATTATTTCAAGACCCAAGGGGGAATAATCTCTAATTAGCCTTTCAGATGCAGCTTCAGACAGCGGGCTTGGGTGGTGGCTGTGTTTGGCAAGATCTTTCCCTGCAAGTAATTTATGCTGTACCTCTGTTGCTGCTGACTTAAAAACAACTGACTTAAAAACTGACTTAAAAACACGCACGCGTTGGATGTAAGTCAGTGCCTAATTCTGGGTCCCACCTTTGTTCCTTTGTGTGCACACTCCATTCACAGTGTGTGTAGGCACCACACACACACACACACACACACACACACACACACACACACGCACCACTTTAAGCAGCAGCTGATGGAGAAAGGACACGCCCACAGTCCTGAAGGGCTGTGCTTACTGCTACTCACTGGGTGGATGGAAAACGTCTGCCATACAAGCATGGTGGGCGGTGGTACCGGGGAGTCCATGTGCTCTCCAAATGGCTTAGAAGGCAGTGACGTCACAGCGGCCCTGAGTACGAGCCTGGGAGAGGGACGTGGTAGGGCTGCCCCTGTAGTTTACCTACGGAGGAGTCCCTGTCCTGTCCCATAATCCGCTTGGCTCAGGCCTATGAGATCCTCTTGGTGGTGCCCGCCTGTTCCACCGCAGTGCCATCCGCCTCGGGGTGACCGGGCTGCCAAGTCACCACAGTCAGTCACAGTCACAGGAGCTCCCTTCCTTCCCCAGAGGAGAGTTACCCACTGGGCTGCAGGGACACAGTGGGCACGGCGTGGCCTCCCAGTCTGCGGCAAAGGTCACTTCTGGGCTGGGTGGGACGGTGGAGAGGACGCCACGTGACCGCCTGTCTGGTGCGGGAAACTCTTACGACTCAGCTCTGTGGTGGTCACCTGAAATGTACAAGATAGGCAGGCGACTCTCTCACGTGGCAAGCTATCTTGGCTGTGAGCAGAGTTTGTGTTCCCCATGCCTTCATTTATGGAGCAATTCCTTTATTCACCAGGGACATATTGTCGTGCTTAGGGTAAGTGAGACATGGGAGACGTTAAGGTGAATCAGGCGTGCCTTGCCAGCCTGGGCCGGTCAGACTGCATGTCACCTGGGGAGGAGGCTGCAAGGCAGAGGTGCAGGAGCCACGAGGGTGTCAGGAAGGGACCTGGAGCAAGTGGCCTGGGAGGCAGGGGCCAGGGAAGGCCAGGGAAGGCCAGGGAAGGCTTCCTTGGAAAGTGATGCGGAGGCCAAACAGTGGAGTCAGAAGGACCGGGAGCGGTGGAGGGGAGGGAAGGCCTTTTGGGCTGAAGGAAGAGGCGGGGGGACCACAGCGGCTTTGACAAAGGGAAAGGAGGCCAGTGGGGTGAGGGTCCTTGTGGGGGAGAGGCCTGAGAAGTGCCTGCGGGTGATCGATCCCCAGGACATCTGCGTGGCCCACCTGTGAGCCCCGATAGGGCGGGGTCACCTGTTTCTTCCTTTCTGCCCTCTTTCTTTTCCTCTCTTCATTATCCTTCTTCTCGTCCTTCTGCTCCTGAGATGGGGTGATGTGCAACTAAGTGGTCTTTTTCAGAAGCTCTATTTGCTGAGGAATAAAAACTTCAATTTTAAAGGCTGGAGTGAGGGGCTTGGGGCATAGCGTGGCAGCAGAGCGTGCAAAAGGCCCCGAGCGCCATCTCCAGCACACACACAAACCAGCGCAAACCAGAACAGCCCAGAGTGCGGACGGAAGTGTTCTTCTGTGTGTGAACCCAGACCCTGAGAGCTCGAGGGTGGGCTCTGAGTTACTTGGCATTTACAGCAGCCAAGCCTAAAGGGGCCTAGATTGTCCCTGCCCCTCCTGGTCCCTCGTCTTCCTGGTTACCAGTGGCTCTGTGCCTGTGGGTGGCCGTGGTCTGCCGGTTGCGTTCCTTGGAGCCTGCTTCTCTTGCTCTCCCTGCCTCACGTTGGTCAGAGTCCAGCAGCTGCACCCTGCACTGTCTTGCCTGAGCTCTTACTATACATCTGTTGTGTACCCCCAATGTCATGTCCCCCTGAGGCTGGGAGGCACGGTATCCCCATTCCTGTCCGGGCAGGCTTTGGCTCTCAGCTAGGTGCTTTCACATAGAGGACTTTGTGGGGCAGAGGAGTAGGCACTGGATGTGTTCTGTCTTCTATGATGGAGCACAGAGCACAGAAGGGGCACCCTCTTGGCACTGTGGGGAGCCCTATGGCCTGCATCCAGACTACATTCTGGATGGAGGCCAAAGAGACAATGAAAGAATCCAGAAAATCCTCTCCTGTATGGATAGTGGCTTGCTGCAAAGTCCCCTTTCAAAAGGCACAAATCTGAATAGGAGCGCCTCCCCCAGCCCTTTGGCCGTTACAATCCTCATCTTTCCCTGAGCAGATGGTTGCCTCTGGCCATCCAGGGAGAAATGTACTCTTTTGGAAAGGCAAGAGAGACAAGTGAGTGGAGTGTGTGTAAAGCCCAAAATAGGATTCCCACTGCGACACTATTCTAAGGACTTGGGTGTTTTACCCAAAGATCACTGGGAAATGGTGGCAGCGTTTTTAGCGAGAGCGACAGAGTCCCATTTGCATTTATGTAAAGATCATGCTGACTGACGGGAGGATGCATTGGATGGGGCAAACTGCATACAGGCAAATCAGCCAGCTGTCGGTGGATGGTAGCAAAACAGAGACAGACCTGAGGGACATCTAGGTGATGGGGCACAGGGTATGGAGAAATAGATATCAAGGAAGAACATCAGCTTCTTCTGGCATTTTGACAGTGTTTCCTGAGAAGAGGGAATAGTAGGAGATCAAGATTTAGAGTGGTGAAATGTGGTAAGTCTAGTAGGACACTTGGAGTTTCAAGTATCTCTGAAAATGCAAATGGAGATAACCAGTAAGTGTTTAGATATCTGAGTCTGAAGCCTATTAGAGAGTCATTTATGCATGTCTTAGCCCATTTGGCCTCTATCACAAAATACCATAGATGGGGTAGTTTATAAACAACAGAAGCTTACCTCTCACAGTTCTGGAGGCCGGAAGTCCAAGATGAAGGCATTGGTAAGCGTGGCATCTGGTGAGTGTTTGCTTTCTGGTTCACAGATGGCATCCACTGGCTATGTCCTCATAGAACAGAAGTGGGCAAGTCAGCTCACTGGGGCTTTCATAAGGGCACAAATCCCACCCGCGAAGGTTCCTCCTCTTCACCTAATAACTCCCACAGCCCCACATGTAAATACGATCACACCGGCGACTAGGTTTCCACACATGCATTTTGGAGGCACCATAGCTATGGAAGAACATGAAGGTAGTGGAAGCAGACAGCTGGGGAGCAAACAAAATGAGAGAAGAAGTGGATTTAGGATCCTGGAGAGAGGGACTCAGGTAATGAACTGCAGTAGAGGAATGTGGTAATAAAGGGGATTTCTGCAAAGACGAGGTTTTCTTATTAAGCGTAGGGAAACCTTGGCATACGTAAATATGCAATCCTGAAGTAGTGACAAAGAGGAAAGGGAGTTGTATGAGAAGACAGGAGGTGGAATTAGAGCACAGCTGCTGTGTTAGATTTGGCTACAGGTAGCAGAAAACCTAAGGTCAAATTAACAGTACAATGGAAGTTACATGATTGTTTCTCTCCTTCATATAAACAACACAAGGGAATTTTGATTCAGTTTGGGTCAGACAGTGTTCCTAAAGGCAACTAAAAAAGCTGGGGAAAAACCTTTCTTCAGAACCATGGAAGAGTAAAGGCCCGCTCTGACCCAGGAGGTGAGTCAGGAGCACCAGGCTCTTTTACTCTGGGGGAGTTGGTCACATCTGAGGAGAGCAGAGGGACTGAATTGAATGTTTTTGTGGCTCCTAAAGGTGTGAGGAAAACAGGAGATCTGTGTACTCTGCTGGTTCACCCCTGCTTTATGCTTGGGCCTCAAAACACTATACTAGGGAAAGAGATAAATCAGAAGTTTATTTTCTTACCAAAATATGGACGTGTGTGTGTGTGTGTGTGTGTGTGTGTGTGTGTGTGTGTGAATTCTGTGATGATTCAGAAAGCCAGAAGTCTTTGACCTAGATCAAGTTGGCCTTCTATCCATCATATCTCTGCCACTTGGCAGAAGCAAACCCCAATGCTGTCTCAAAAGATATTGCCATGTTAATTCTCAAACTATTCTGTCAAAAATATTTTTTCCCCAATACAATTTATATTATACCACCAAAGACACTATGACACACAAGGAAACAAGACCCCCTGCATAAGAACTAACAGAAAGGGAAGCCAACCTAGACACAGAAGTGATAGAGATAAGGGAATTTTCAGACACGCACTGGGAAACAGCTATATTTCCTCTACTCAAGGAAATACTTGGAAGTTTTAGCAAAAACCTGAAATTCTAAAAAGAGGCACAATAGAGTTGAGAGTGTCAAATACAAATATAAAACCAAAATACACTGTGAGCAAAACGAAAACTCAAATGGATTTAACATAAACCTAGATCTAGTTGGAAAAAGAATTAGTAAGTTGAAGTCTATTAGAAGAATCTATGCAGAGAGACTAAAGGGTGAGAAACATTAAAGAGAGGGTGAGAGACGCACAAAGTACAAGGAGGAGGTAGGGCAATCATTTACACTGACTCTGAAAGAGGGAGTGGAATCTCATCTTTCAACATTTTTCTAATGAGACAGAAGTGTCCTTGAAGTGATAATTCTGTGATTTTTTTCAAAACTGATGAAAGACATCCATTTATAGTTTTAAGAAGTCCAACCTGAGCCAAGCATGGTAGTGCACACTTGCAATCCCAGCATTGTGGGAGGCTAAGGCAGGAGCATTGCAATTTGAGCCCAGCCTGAGGATTTTAGCAATTTAGCAAGGCCATGTCTACAAATAAAAAACAAAAAGTGCTAGGGTTATGACTCAATTTAATGACCCTGGATTCATTCCCTAATACCGCCCCCCACACTAGCAAAGCCAGATGCATTTCAAAATGAATATGTTAAACAAATCTCTGCACAGACATATTATATTAAGAAAGATCAGGAAAATACTTGGATTTCCTTGAAGGTAGGAACAGTTAGGCCAACAATGAACTTCTCAGTGACAATAATGGAAGCCCAAATATAGAGGTCTCAAAATTCTGAAAGAAGAAAACAAACAAATTCGTCCATATATGGGGAGAATAAAGATATTTCTAGACCTCCCGAATAAGCAATAAACAAAGGCAACTACAACAACAACACACCAGAGAAGCTGTCACCAGCAGATCAGCAGTAAAGGAAAGTAAACCTTAGGCAGAAGGAAAATGAAGCAAGATGAAAGGTTAGTGAGGCAGAAAAAAATTTATGATGAATGAAAATGTCAGTATGTGGGTAAATGGAAATGAATATTGATGCATAATGTAATTGTCATCATTATCATCATGTGTTTTAGAATTTAAAAGCATATGCAGAATTAAATACAGGCCAGCAGTAGCATACAAGTAGTGGGGAAGTAGGGTCCAGAGACTGGAGTGTAAACATTCTGTTTTCCATTTTGTTCCTATGCTGAGCATGCGTGGCTTCCATCATGGTCCTGAACTCATCTATTTTTTTAAAAATCTGTTTCTCTGCTAGACACTCTAATCATGTCTTTCATTCTGCTCACCATTTCTGTAGCTATCTGGGAAATTACTTCTGTTTTGAATTTTTCTAGAGCCTCAATCATCTGTTTTGTTACTTCCTGTGGTATCTGTTGAGGGTGTCCAGGTGGTTGATTATCGGACTTTTCCACATTGATTTCCCCAGAATTTGTCTTTGGTGAGCTGGAAGACAGCGTCTTTCTTAAATGTCTTTTCATTTCTATTATTGTTGTTGGTACAGCCCTTGGTTTAATTCCTGGGTTGATACTTCAATGAGGCTTATTGTAAATATCTTTGTTGCTTGTATTTAGAACCCATATGGAATGATTCCTTCTCAGAGGTGTCTTCCAGATATAGCTGGTCTTAAGGTTTTGAGTCTCTAGTGACTCTGGGGCAATCACATTTTTGTTAAAGATAACTGATTAGAAAAATCATAACACTAGCCCAAGCATTACAATCAGCAACAACAACAGAAACAAGCGTAGCTGAGAAGATGACAATTTATGGCAGTTATTAATCTATCACCTTTAACCATGTGACATAAATCAAAATCAAGGACTAGCCCAAAATATATTTACAGTGAATAAACTGTTCAATAGAGTAACTTTACCCTTTGGGATGGGGACTTAGAAGGAGAGGGGGCTCCCTGGGGTGTTTCCTGTCCTCACCAGCCCATCATGGCTGGGAAGCCTGGATGGGGGTGGGGGTTCCAGTGGCTTGGGCAGCGCCCACCCTCACCACTTCTGTCATGGCTGGGGAGGCCTGAATGGAGGAAGGGGATGCTGGTGGTTTAGGCAGTACCTGTCCTCACCCATCCAACATAGGAGAGAAATGAAATCCATGAAAGATTCAAACTGATATCCAAGAGGTTAAAAACTCTACTGAGAGTACACACAGCAGACTGAGCCAATCTGAAGTGAGAATATCAGATATAGAAGACAGGATGGAGGTCACTGACCACACAAAAAGAGATCTCTTAAAAATAGTAAAGGACCACGAGAAATCAATCCACCACCTCCTAGATGATGCAAAGAAGAATAATATATGATTGATAGGAGTCCAGGAAAGAGCAGGAGAAAGTACAAATGACATAAAAAAACTGTTCACAGAATTATTGACAGAAAACTTCCCAAACAGAGCAAACGAATATGACATACAGATTAGGGAGGCACATAGGACTCCAATCAGTCATGATAAAAAAATTCTACACCTAGACATGTAATAATCAAGATCTCCCAGAAACCCAACAGAAGAACAAAATACTACAAGTGGTTAGAGAAAAGAAACAAATCATATGCAAAGGAAAACTCATCAGAATCACAGCAGACTTTTCAACACAAAACCTCAAGTCAAGGAGAGCTTGGAGTGAAGTATTTCAAGCCTGGGCATTTCTGGGGCAGGATCCGTCTCTCTTACTTGTGTTCTCCCAGAGCTTTCTTTACTGCCCAGCACAAAGCTAGTGTGCCCGCGTGTTGATAGGACTGGTCAGAGAAACAGCGATTTAGTGGCTGAATGCAGTGGGAACTTGGGGGAAGCCATGCAAAAATGGGGCCTGGGTGTGGCTAGGTTCAGGTCCTACCGGAGCCACTTGCATGTTGTAGAGCTTGGAGCAATTACTGTTTGAGCCTTTATTTCCTAATTTTTAGTTGGGTAAAATGTTTTTTGTTTTCTTTGCATGGTTAGCATGTTCTTAGCATGGAAGAATAAGTGAGGTAGTTTGTTTCTATGTCACGTGCCTCTCAGAACGCCTGGCGCACGGGATGCTCATTTCAAAGCTGGATCGCTTTGTTCCTGGCCCACTGTGCTAAAGGACCAAAGTGAAGGCTGTAAAAGTTAGTGATTTGATCGCTCATCCGTAACAACAGTGTTCCAGGGTATTTTGGTCTGCATTTTGTGGCAAGTTGTCTAAATTTCCCACTCCATTTTTACCATAGACCTCAGACTGAAATAGTCTTTTCACTGGCGGTAGTGTTGCCATTTCAGCTGAGAAAAATAGGTAGTTGTGAAAAGAGCTGCCTTCCACATCTGTGCAGAGAGGTGCAAAGCAGGGATCTGCTGCAGCGTCTGCGGCAGACTGTGTGGGAGGGCGGGTCTCAGACACGGCAGGCGTCACGGCGAGACTGCTCCTCAGCATAGCAATGTACTTGCCTTAGAAAGGACACCAAGAGCACCATTGTCCTTTTTTACTTTGAAGCCGATTCTGTCAAGAAACTCACAAAAAGCAAATGCAGGACTTTTTCTCTTTGAATCTATTCAGTGTTAGCAAGTAAAGTATCTTGCCAGCAGAGTAGTGACTGGTACCTGCCCTTTTCCTAGTCTGTATGGTATCTGTGGCGTAGGGCAAGGCGTGGACTGGGTAGGTAAATCCCTAGAAAAACAAGCCTCCAACCATTCTGAAGGAAAAAGCATGTTTTACTAACCTGGGTTGCTCTCATTTAAGGCCACGTCACTTGATGCTGGGGTTTTAAATGGACCAACAAAAAAATCCGTTTCTGAGCCTCAGAAATGTCAGTCTGGTTAATTTCATTCTAATCATTTTTTATAATTTAAAGTTTCCGCTGGAAGGAATAAAATCGTAGGAAATTAAAAATTTTATTACCATTTTCTATGTCTTCTTAATGCTGTAATTAAGTATTGCCTTCAATACTTATAAGAGTAATTATTCATTATTGAATATTTACAGTGTTTAAATTCTATGATAAGCACTATATATATAGATATAGATATATATCATCTTATCTTTAAAACAATCTCATAAAGAATATATAGATATAGATATATATCATCTTATCTTTAAAACAATCTCATAAGGAAAGAAGTACTTCTCCCTATTTTATTCTAAAGGAAACAAAGGCTTGACTTAGACGTGACATATATTTATCTAACTGCACATAATGTCCTTCCCCTAATATTGTGCTTACCTGACACTGAAATTCTGCCTTCAGATCCCTCATGTCTATATTTTTAGGAATTTGGTCTCTTCTCTCCTTGATTTAGCAAAGCCAGTGTGAGCTCCTTGTGTGTCTTGAGGTGTGGGCTGTATTCCTGCATTGTTGGTTGTTCAGGGGCCTTTTGAGGACATCAGGGCACTGACTATCAGAAAGAAGCTATGTAAAAAGAAAAGAAAGAAGCTATTGTAATATCGGTCATTAAATGCATGGAAATGGATCATTCTGAGGCAGTACTGGCTCAAGGTATCAATGGGTTTTAGAAAGGAGTTAGATAAATTCAATCAGGCAAGGTTTCTATGGCTATGACTCTTCTTTTGTCCTAATTCTCTCAGGGATACACTTGGTTCAAATCGCAGCAGGCATCTGTACCAGTTCGACGGCACAATGTGTGGTTCCGCCCACCTGTCATTCTGGGTCCTTTTCTCCTGAGTGCACATGGGGGTGGTGACATTCTCTCCTTGTCTGTGCCACCAACCAGCTGTGAGACCTTGGAGAAGTTAGTTCATCCCTGGTCTTCAGTTTCCTTACCCATCAACTGAGGGCGTTGAGCCAGGGTTCTCTTAGAGACCATTTTATTGGGAAGTTAAGGTGTTCAGAATGGAGAAAAACCATTACACTCTATAATAGACTGGCATCAGAGACTGACTGTTGGATCAACTGAGACAGCCAGAAAGCACTACAGTAATTTTTATGTTCCTAACGTAAATGTCCTTCTCAGACGTCCTTCTCCTCAGATGTCAAAAGTGTCTCTTCATTTTTCAGAAGAGATTGCTGAGCCGTTGGCTGGCTATGGCTCTTATTTATTGCTGATTGATTTATTTTCAGGCCAAATTGCTTGCCAGGGACTGGACTCTGAGATGAGTGTGTCTGAGAGCAATTCCAGGTGCACAGATAGGCCAGTCCCACTTTGCCTAATGAACGCTAATTCAGCCCCTGCACAGGAGCATCGATTCCTAACGATTTTTGTCAAGTTTGGAGAAAAGTTGGACTACAGATTAATTTCAGCAGGAGTCCTCCTGGTGTTCCTTATTTAAAAGGTGCTGAAATTCTAAAATGAACAGCAAAAAGTGCCTCAGGAGTATGGACATGTTGACTGGTCTGGTTCATTGTGTGGTCCGAGCTCCTTCACGGACCCAGCCTTGAGCTCTTCCTCTTGGAGTTTCTCTGTATGCACATGCGCATCCTTTCTTTCCTCTTGTCTGAGATGGAAAATGGCTTTCTTCCTTGCTAAGTATTAACGCGTCCACCTGGACTCTCAAATAATGCTTTTGGTTTGAAAAAGTGATACATGTTTACTATAGAAGATTTGGAAAGTCTGGAGAGATGAAAGAAGAAAATACTATTACTCATAATCTCAAATAATCACCCTCTAAAGCCAAGTGCTGTTAACATTTTGATCTTTCTGAATTTTTTCCCCTAGGTAAAACTTTTTAACTAACAAAATTGTGATTCTATTGTGCAATATGGAAGTTTGAATGCTACTTTAAGAAATTAATATTGCATCAAAACATTTTTGCTGCCATTCAATATTATTTGAGAACTTCATTCTTAGTGACTTAATCACATTTCATTGTGAGGTTGTGTTATACTTTACTAAGTCATAAGTCATTTTCCTTTCATTTGGCATTTATGTTTATCACCTGTGTGTTTTTTTTGTTGTTGTTTGTTTTTCATACAAAGTCTCTCACTATGTAGCTCAAGCTGGCTTCAACCTTGAAAGCCCCCCTGCTTCAGCCTCCTGAATGCTGGGATTACAGGTGTGTACCCAACACCGGGCACCTATACTCTTGATACCATCCTGTCATCTCCTGGAGATCGTATCCTCTCACTCACACCTTCCCACTTCCATCGTCACACCCTGTTCGCCTTTCCTGAGGATTCTCCGAGCCTTCTCCCATCTTTAGGCACACACCCGTATCTCTTCTCTCGCATCTAATGGTCCATGTCCCATATCCTTTGGCACTTTGGTGTTTTCAAATGTTCCTCATTTCACCTCTGTTGTTTGTTAGAGTATCTGTACTGAGTGTTTCTGTGTTCTCAAAATTCTATCTTGAAATAGTTGCCCTCAGTATAGTGGTATTTGGAGGTAGGGCCTTTTGGAGGCCATTAGGGGAAGGTAGAACCGTGGCCACTGGGATGGGTGCCCTTTGAAGAAAAGGCAGGGAGAACTTGCTTCCTGTCTGCCATGAAAGGATACAAGGAGAAGGCAGCTGCCTGCAGACCAGGAAGAGGCCCTCACCAGAACCTGGTCATGCCGGCACCCTGACCTCAGAAATAAATTCTATTGTTTAAATCACCCAGTCTAGGGTATTCTGCTTTACCTGGGTGAGTGAGATACAGATACACTATAATATGAAACATAGTTCAGATCTCACCACTGCCCCAGTGATGATCAGGCTTCAAACTCACTTCCCAGTCTCATTGCCCTTCACGCACAGCCCCTGGTCTGCACTGATTGCTTTAAACTTGTACATCATGCACCTACTTGGCTGGGTGTCATCCACAATGATAAATATTCATCTATCCCACTGATAAAAACATCAAATCTTAGCCCAGCGGCCCAACACTAGAGACATACCAAGTGACACCAACCCATTTTCTTCTTTACTTTTTTTTTGTACTGGGATTGAACTCAGGACCTTGTGCTTGTGAGAGGCAGGTGCAGTGCCAGTAAGCTAAATCCCCAGTGTCCAATCCATTTTCAATACGCTTTCAGCACAGATTAGACAACTGTCTATGTGCAGAATTGCTGTTCATTGCTGCCCGTGTTTTTCCATTCTGCCTCTTGGGACATTGGTAGTCGTCAAGCGGCTACTTAGGAGTGGATCAGACAAGCCGCATCACCACACTTCCTATGCTGATGGGGTGTTTCGAAGCACAGAGGGCAGTGACACTGTTGGTGTCCTCATGTTCCAGAACCCATGCTGGTTCCCAGGATCACTGCTGCCTTTTGTTAAAAAAAAAAAAAAAAAAAAAAAAAAAGGCTCTTTAAAAAGAAATGATAGGGCTGGGGACTTAGCTCAATACCAAGAAAAAAAAAAAAGATAGATAATAAGTAGGGAAATCCTTTTCAAATGGGATGGGAAATAAGAGATTTGAGGGAAGGAAGTTTAAAGTTTAAAGAAAAGAGAATCAAAGGGAAAAAATGGAATGGAGATTTTCAAATTTGAAGGGGATCAATAGTTGGAGAGAGCAAGGAGGGCTGAGAGGGAAGGGATAAAATGAATTAACAACTGCTCTTGATAAATGGAATCACTATGTACTGCAGACTTGTACTAATGAAGATCCACAATTAATTAAAAATGCTCTTTAAAGTATCGCTCCAAATCAGTTAAATTTTTCTTTCTTCTTTTTTTGAAATATTGAAACTATCTCCATTGATTGCTGATGAGAGATGGAGGAGGCAGGCTATCTGCCTAGGGTGGTCCTGAATTGGTCCTGTGGCCCAGAAATATTCTCTGCCCAGAACTTAATTTTACAGCTTTCCTCATTTTCATGATCCTTACCTACAGTCCAGTTTCCTCTCTAATGCCACCGGCTGGCCATGCTTCCTGAAGATGTACTTGCTCAAATCCTTGGGACCTGTGAATATATTTCTTAACAGGGAAAAAGGACCCTACATATATGATTATGTTAAAAATTTGAGATGAAGGGATTTCCTTAGATTCATCAGGTGAACACAATGTTATTACACTGGTTCTTAAAAGAGTTTGAGAAAGATTTGAAAGGCCCCGAATCCAGATTGTAGGTAACGTCTAGAAGCTGTAAAAGGCAATGTGAATGTTGGTTTTGTATTCTGTAGCTTTAATGAATTTGTTTACAGGTTCTAATGGATCTATGGTGGTGTCTTTAGTTTTTCTTCTATTTAAACTCATGCCATCTGCACACAGGGACAGTTTGACTTCCTTCTTTCCAGTTTGGATGATTTTTATTTCTTTGGCTCTTCATAGGGAGCTCAGCACTATATTGAATATGGTAATGAAAGTGGGCATTCTTTTCTTATTTCAGATCATAGAGGAAGCACCCTTAGCCATTCCCTGTTCATTTTGATGTCAGCTGTGAGTTTGTCATATATGGCCTTTAGTAAGTAGATGAATATACATGTCATATATTGATATAACCTTCTATTCCTAATTGGCTGACAGCTTTTTTTTATGAAGGGATATATATATATATATTGTCATATATCATGTTTGCATATACTGAACCATCCTTGCATTCCTGGGATGAATTTCACTTTCAATCTCCTCTTCTTATAAGGACATCAGTCATGAAGGTTCACTTTAATTAATCCTAATTACTTCTCAAAGATTTAGTCTCCAAATACAATCACATTTTGATGTACTGGAGGTAAAGGCTTTACCATATGAATTTTGAATAGATACAAATCAGCCCATAATAAAATTTAATATTGTAAAGTTGTACTTACTGTATCAAAGGGGCCTGGGTTAGTGGAGACAAAATGATTAAGATACATTATTCTTATAGGGTGTCTTTGAGTAACACAAGGCAAGATATTTGTTTGTGGTGCAAGAATGCTTTTTTTTATTCATTAAATTTATTATGTATATAATATATGGTAATATTCATCATTGGGAATTTGTACCTTTACATGACATATCTTGGTACTTATTTTTTCCCCATTCCCCTGCTCTCCCTTAAACCCCTCCAGCCCTCCCTATTTAAAAAGACTTTGTTTCCATTTTTTACTGTACACAAACAACAGATTCAATGAAAGGCAAACTGAGGAAATAGCTCCTTTCACAATAGCATAAAAAAAAGACCTTTACTCTGAAAACTATAACACTCTGAAAAAAGATCAAAGATGACATCAGAAAATGGAAATACATCCCTTGCTTCTGGGTAGAAAAAACCAATATAGCGAAAATGGCCATACTTCTCAAATTGCTATATAGATTCAATGCAATCCTTATTGAACTTCCAACAGTGTATTTCACAAAATTTGAGAAAACAATCCAAAAATTCATTTGGAACCAGAAGATATCTAGAACAGCAAGAGCTACTATAGGCAACAAAGACAAAGTAGTGGGTATCACAATTCCCAACTTGAAACTATACTACAAAGCTATGGTAATAAAAACAGCATGGTTGGGCTGGGAATTTAGCTCAGTAGAGCTGCCACCTGCCTCACAAGCATAAGTGCAAGGTCCTGAGTTTGATCTTGGTACCAAAAAACAAAACAAAACAAAATCAACAACAAAAAACCCCCCGAAGCACCCCCCAAACAAAAAACAGCTCGGTACTGGCAAAGAAACAGACCCAAGAATCAGTGGAACAGACTAGAAGATGCAGAAACAACTCCAGACCCACTCAGCCGTCTCATCTTCAACAAAGGAGCCAAACACCCTCCCTGGAGGAAAGATAGCCTTTTTAATAAATGGTGCTGGAAAAACTGGGTTTCAACTTGCCAAAGATTTAAACTAGACCTATACCTCTCACCATGCATTAAAAAAATTGAAATGGATCAAAAATATAATTATTAAAACAAAAACACTAAACCGACTGGAAGAGAGGGCAGGTAGAACTCCTGAAGACACTGGTGTAGGAAAAGACTTTATAAGAAAAATCTCAGTTGCCCATGAACTAATACAAAGAATCAAAAGCTTGGATCTCATCTTATTAAAAAAATTCTGCAAGAATGCTTCATGGAGGCTCTAGGTGAAGTTGCTTAAGTGGATGCCTTCTTACTTGATCTCCCTGCCTTCTCCCTACTCTTCTGTTTTCACCCATTACAGATAGGTATCAATATCTTATTTCTGTGCTCCTTCAATCAAAACCTGTGCTCAGCACCTGCCACTCATTCAAACTATAGTACACACGTCTGTTACCACTTCAGGTGTTTTTTTCTGTTTTCCCTTTCATTTTGACCTAATCTGTCAGCCAAAAGAACCATGTTTTAAAGGAACCTGAGAGATCAGCTGAGGATGAAGAAAGTATTTTCTGAAGTCCTTTTCAGTACGATGGCTATCACCCCCCCCCGACAATTGCTGAATGACCCTTTCATAACAAACACCCCAGATGAAAGATAGGCTTAATTAAATATAAAATCCACTCCTGAGATGAGTATCTTGTACATAAATTTGCTGATCCCATTTTGCTTATGTAGACACAACTCATTACATTGTGACTTCTTAATTGCAGTTCTCAGATACCATGTTTGTCACAAGTTGGAGGTTCACAGTGACTCTGTTGAGCAACTCTCTGGGCATCGTTTTTCCAACAGCTCAGATGGTCATTAGCATTTTTTAGCAGTAAAGTATTTTTAAATTGAAGTATGTGCATTTTTAAAGACATGCTGCTATTGCATACTTAACAGACTATGGTGTAGTATAAACAAGTCTATGCATGCTGGGAAACCAGGACATTCAGTGACTTTCTTGATTGTGATATTTTCTCTATTGTGATGTTCTAGAACCTGATCCCCAGTATATCTGAGGCTCGCCTATAATGATGATGTAATCCTTAAGGCGATTCAGCGTGTATTGGCTTCCATCTTCAGTTTTCCTATATTTTAAAATCTCCTACTGGAGGAACTGGCCTACCATCTCACAAGTGTTGATATTGTTGAGTGACCAATGTTTATACCGGTTGAGGACGACGTGGGGCCTGGCTTTTGCATTGATTTCCTGCACAGAGAACCATCACTGTCAATCCTGTGGTCTACAAACTCCGACCTGCAAGCACTTATGTGGTCTGTCATTCAGTTGTCTGCAGAGCACACAAACTCTCACTGCAACTGGTGGCTGAGGTAGAAGCTCCTCATAGCTGCCGAGTCTGAAGAGAAGCCTGGGCATCTCTGTGCCTCTTCCCTTTCCTGCTGCCGAAAAGTGATCTGATTCCACAGGGAATGTCCTTCATTGAAAATCCATATAAAACAATTTATTGGAGCGCCTTGATTATACGCAGAAAGCCTGGTCAGTTTTGAAAGAAGAAAATGATCAGATTCTTCCAGTTATGCTCTGGGAAGCATACTCAGAAACATCATAATTCAGAAGGGTCAATGGACAAAATACCTTTGGAACTTTGCAGTATCACTAAAATTAAATTGAGCTCTCAAAGTGGAGTCTGATAAAGGGCAGGTTTAATATAGAAATGAATTTCTTTCTTAGCTCTAGAGATGACTTTATAGCCAAAGGCTGAGATTCATTTAACTGAAGGTGTAAACTTCCATCTTTTATGTTATGAACCTCTTCCTCTATAAAATGGGGTCAATATTTCATTTGTTATAGTTTCAATAAAATAAAGATATATAAGAGAAGAGGTCTATGAAGAGCCTAGTATATAAATATTATATTGCTTTTCATGCCTTACTACGAAAACTTTTGAGAAAAATCTTTACATTTTGAACCTTTTGAAAAGTAGAGTCTAGTAAGATTACCATTTATCCATTACCTTTATTTAGCAATAGTAATATTTTTACTTAATATCTTGTTATTTTTGCCGAATAATTTGAAATAAATTACAGATGTACCTGTATTTGAACTCTAAATACTAAACACATATCTTTCAAAAAGAACACATTCTCCTTTAATGATAGCACAGTACCATTTTAATTTCACAAAATAAATTAAAATTTCTCACTAACACTTAAGCCTAGATGTACACTTTCCGTTGGTTTCCAAAGGTCTTTCCAAGTCGATTTATTCAAACAAGATGCAAATATGAGCCCATCATGGGGAAGTTCTATTTTTCTCCTTGCTGCCCAGTTACAGGGTCAGCCTGGTTCTGTAGTCCGCCAGGGAGCAGATTTGAAATTCCTCAGCAACTCAGCATAGGAAGATACTTTGAGCCAACTCGAAGAACAAGTTTGAGCAGATAAGCCACCCACGACAGTTGATGCCTCACGTTTGCTCAGGAAATGGCTGCGTGTAAGTCACCTTCCTAGAACATCTCAGCGACAGCTCAGCAGTCACTCAGTTGCTTTATTGTGTAAAGAAGAGGAAGACGATTAGTGATTGTGGGCCTGGGGTGATGCAAAGAGGACAAAAAAATCTTTTTTATGTAGAATCTAAAAGAGTCCAATTTATAGAAAAGAGAGGAGGACGGTTATTTCTGGAAAGGGGAAAAAGGGCGATGTTGATCAAAGGATACATAACCTTGGTTGTACAAGATGAAGAAATCCCAGAGATCTAATGTACAGCATGATGATGACAGCAACACAGGACTTGTATTTTGCTGAAAGAATAGGTATTTTATTTTTATTTTTAATTGACAAATAATTGCATATACTGACAATGTACGAAGTGATACTTTGACATAGGCGTACACCATGCAATGACCAAATTAGAATAATTAGCACATCTGTCACCTTCAATGTTTATTGCTTCTTTGTGGTGAGAACATTTAAAAATCCCTGTATTAGCTATTAGAGCACACTCGGTAGTTAAATTGTGTTAAATGGAACAAGCCAGCCACAGATCTCATGTATACACAGAATCTGAAAAGGTCAGGGTCAAGGAAGTAAAGAGCAGAGCGGTGGTCAGGGTGGGAAGGGCTGGGGAAGGAGAGGTGTTGGCTGACGGGAACAAAGTTAGGTTACGCAGGAGGAATAACTTCCAATGTTCTATTGCACAGCAAGGTGGCTGTAGTTAATAATGAGCTAATGTGACTTAAATCTGATCACCCGCCCCATGCCCACATGAAATGATATTTATGTGGTGCTATGCAATGAATCTGTTAATTAGATCAATTATGGCTATCACGCCAAAATGTATACATGCATCAAAACATCATACTGTACATCTTAGAGATATACAACTTCATGTCCAAAACCTCTCAATAAATTTGTTAAAAAGACAAAAACTAGAATTCTGCCAAATACAATGTACATAAGAGAGAAATAACTCTGAGAAACATAATTTAAACCAATAACAAGACTGGGTTTAGCGCACAGGGTATAATTTGTACATAGCCTCTCCACAATATGAAATCATGCCAACCATATTCCCAGTCGCCTGAGAACCACTCGTTACATGAGCAAAGGCCAGTAGAATGTTGCACTGAGCAAGGCACCAACTGGGGCTCAAGTATTCTGTAGGTATAGTAGGTTCGATCTAGAGTCAGCAACAATCTCTCGGAGGTTTTTGAGCAGCGTGTTGAGGGAGACGAATTTTGCAAAGGCAGGCAAATGAGCTGCGATAGAGGCAGATTTGCACTGAGGACGTCAGCTGAGAGGTCAGCTCAGGTAGATTGGGAGTCCAGATGTTACAGCTAAACCAATGGAAATATTAATTTTATTTTTCATAATTCTTCACAATCTCCATTTTATGTGTGTTGTTTAAATAGATGTGTTACTCATTCCGTCATTAGACTGTGTAGTTGTTGGAGGCAGGGCTTATGTCTCAAATATCACTGAATGGTACTTCGTGTTTGGGAAGCGCCCAGTGCATGCACTTTTACTTGTGTTCAAAACACAGCTAGTGCTTCTTTAAAAATGGATGTTTGTACCTGCACATCTTGGTTTCAAAGGTGAATCATTCTTTCAGAGTACAGTCTGAAGAGAATCTATATGGAGTCTGGAAAATTTTAGATCTGTGGGGCTTGGAATTTAGCTCAGTGGTTCTGCTGCATGCCTTTCAAGTGCAAGGACCCGATTTTGATCCCCAGTACAAAAAAAAAAAAAATTAGATCTGTGTATGTAAGAATATAAAAGAAAAGCCACACACATGGTGAAAAGATTAGAAATAGGGATCTAGAGAAACACTCTGAGCAACCTTTGCATTCTCATTATCTATGAAAGCAAGAAATAGAATTCTGGCCTGATCTTAGGGAAAACATAAATTAGAGAGAGATTTACTGTGGAAGTAGGAGGGGAGCCTGGACCCGAGGAAGTCCTTTGGTGGAGGTGACTTTGGATGGGATGGAACGCCATTCCCATTAACTTCCCTAAGTTTGACTTAGCACTCATCATGGCTTGATGGAGTGGCTCAGACCTGGTTCGTATTCCAGCTCCACCCCTCGAGCTGTGTGAGTTCCGGCGAATTACTAAACACTTCAAGTTTTAGTTTTCTTTTATGTGTGGTGCTAATAATTCCATTTACCTTTCCTGCATGTTGAAAGACAGTGAACACAGACTGAGTTACAGGTAGATGGGTGACAGTAACATAGAGTGGATCTATTATTATTGTTAATAGTTTGCCTCCTGTGGTGTACACACTTGCATCTCTATTGATGAGTGCATCCAGCGAAAAATTTGCTTGACATATCATTACCTAAAGTGAAACAAATACAGGACATGGAGGGATTCACTGTAGGATAGGGGTTTTGGGGGTCACTTTTCAAACAAAGCAGTTCTCTCCTGACTCTGGTTCATCTTCTAACCCTCTTAGTCCATGTGGAAGACCTGGTGCTTAGGGTCTTGAGGCTGTGTTTGGCTGAAATCCCTCCTTCACTCCTTGCAAGCCTCTGCCTCCTGTGGGACACACTTCCCAAGGTCATTCCTGGATCCAGCCCACTGGTCAGAGTCTGATGAGCAACAGGATCTTCATTCAGCTCGGCTCCAAAGAGAGAACAATTTTTCTCATTTTCTATGGTATTTAGGTGACCTTTCTTTTCTTTCTTTTTTTTTTTTGGTACCAGGGATTGAACTCGGGTCCTTGCGCTTGCAAGGCAGGCCACCGAACTGCTGAGCTAAATCCCTGGCCCTAGGTGACCTTTCTTTAAAGCAGATTTATTCCTAGGAGAGCAGAATGCAAGTATCTTTGTTTCCCAGGAGAGAGGTTTCCACTGCAATTGGGCAGGTCTTGTCTCTGCTCAAGCATGGCCCAGGAGACAAATCAAGGATGGATTGCTCAGGATGTGTGCAAACTGTGGCTGTCTCCTCTTTAGAACTGCAGGCCTGCTTTCCGACTCCAGCACACTTGAGTCACCTGGAGTGTTTCAGTTTCAGGGCCCCTTGGTCTTTATATCTGAGATGGGGCTTTAAATAAGCATTCTGGATGATGGCAACACAGGTGACCACAGACTCACGCCTGGAGAAACACAGAGGCAAGCCAGTTTGCCCCACAGTCAGCCTGGGGTATTGGCTCTCTGGGAATTGGTTTTCTGAATTGACCAGGAGCTGGGAAACACTGTTAAAAAGGAAACAGTAGATTATTTTGTTTGTTTGTTTGTTTGTTTGTTTGCATGGATCCAGGGACATAGAGCTCTATAACTATTTCTCAGTGCTAGGGTGGTCTGGTTTTTTGTTTTTTGTTCTTTTGTCTTTGTTATCAAAGCCTTCTGCACTTATCTCATAACTTGTTTAACATTTCACATGAAACTTGCAGGAATATTTTTCTTTTCATTTTTTGGTATAAGAAACAAAAAAGGCAGTATTTACTCATTTCTAATTTTGTTTTCTTTAGCTTTTTACTTTCAGAAAGATTTTTGATAAAACCTGCTCTGGGTAATCAAGCTGGCTTGAGGGTAATAGTGTGTTGGAGGAATCACTCCAGTGATTTTTCACAAGTATGCAAACACTCCTTCTGCCTACCCACTCATAAAACAAATACCTGTATGACAAATAGTCATGTGACAGGAAGTATGGTAGGCCCTGCTCACATAGTGGTACACAAAATGCAGGTAGAGTTTCTTTTTTTCTACAGAGGATTACAGCATTAGTGTAAGTTTCAACAGATGCTTATAATACAGGCCTATATGAATCAAGTCACCACCATCACATATGTAAATTTGGAAAGATGCGTGGGCCTATGGAAGTCCAGCAATAGGGAGATTTGACAGCAACAGAGTATCAGGCATTGCTTTCTGGAGTAAGTGATCACTGACCTGAGATCTGGGGAGCCAGGGGGAAACAAGGATGAACCTTCTAGGTGGTGAAAGGCCCCGCATGGAAAGGGTATGGAGAGCTGGGGAATCTGAGAGATATTTATCAGGAAACCTGCTAAGATTCGGTGCTAGCTTGGCCTTGGGAAGAAACCGTGAGAAGATAATGTTGAGGATAGTTTCCAGGTGTATACTTGTCGAGCCAGTTGGTGTCTGGATGGCACTGGTCTGGATGTTAGGAGACATTTTTACTACTTCCATAGAGGACGTGGACATGGGAAAGGTAACTGGTTTGGGCCCTGGTTGACGGAGGTACCTCTGAGATATCTAACAGGGGTTACCAATTGGGCAGCTGGGCTGGTGGACACACGGCGAGGGCAGATCTGGGTTTGACACAGGAAACCGTGAATAGCTTTGGAGCTGGTCACCATGAAAGCAGTGTGTAGGAGTGTTTCCAGAGAGAGAGAGAGAGAGAGAGAGAGAGAGAGGCAGAATCACTGAGGTCTGAGGATGCGCTCTGAGGAATCCTAATGTGTGAGGCAAAAGAAGGGCAGGAGGAGCCAGCACAGAGAAGAATGAGTGAAGCTCATTTTCCTTATGCAAAAAACTTAGATGTTAAAAGTCAGTGGATGAAACCAGTTGTCAGAAGGAGGTTGCATGGATGGGAGAGAGATGGGCTCAACACGAAATGTGCCCAAGAAGGCAGGCAGGGATGGGATCCAACATCCTGTGTTCCAAAGCAGTTTTGATGATGCAGTCACAAAGCAGGAGGCCGAGTCTGTGGCAGGAGACAGGTGTTGTCGGGGTCTCACACATTCCAGGTCTCTGAGGGCGTAGTGGGCTGTGGTTATGACCGGGGAGTAGATAACTCAGCAAACATGCAAGAGCTGTGCGTTTCTGCAGAGACTGTTACAGGACTAAGAAGGATTCGTACCTGGGAAAGGTCATGTCCAGCATTCCTTTCCTCAAAGTCTTAATCCATTGTCCATGGTGCACTCTGCCCTGACCTGGTCTCAGAAAGAAAGACCTGAAGAGACAAACGCTTGTTTATTTGTTCTGTTTTCCTCAACGGAATTGTTCAGTTGTATAGAATTCCTATTTTAAGTCCCATGAATCAGCTCTCTGTAATGAAAGATTTTAGCCTTTGGGGGCAGTTTCTGTGGAAACGTTCTGCAGAATTGGGAGTGACAGCTGCCTCTTATCAGGCACCCAGATTCCAGCTGCACTAGCAGTTTGGGACCCAGATAGGAAGGAGACATGTTATAGATATAAATTTAATTCCCTAGAATTGCACACACAGTCTATGGACGCATAGAAACAGTGTGATCATTTATACACGATGGGGAAGCAAAGCAGTGAGACAGGAGTGAGGAGGGTGGGGAAGTGACCGTGTGTGTGCGTGTGCGCGTGTGTGTGCGTGTGTGTGCGTGTGTGTGCGCGCGTGTGTGCGCTCGTGTGTGCTGTGAAATCCTACTGAGAATTCGTGAGCCTTGAGTAGAGGAGGAGCCATGGGGCTGACAGGAAAGAGTTGGCAGCTGCTAAGGAAGGACACAGAGGAAAGGGGAGAAATAAAAAATGCACCCGAAGCCGCGTGTGGGGGTGCGTGCTTGTAATCCCAGCATTCTGGGAGGCTGAGGCGGGAAGATAGCAAGTTTGAGTCCAGCCCAGGCCACTGAGTGACACAGCAAGACCCTGTCTCAAACAAACAAACAAAAAACCAAAAGAACGGGGTGGGGATGTAGCTTAGTGTGAAGGCCCTGGGTTAAATCCCTAGTATGGCAAAAGAAACAAAAAGCAATTAAAATTCAGAAGCGCACTATTGAGGTCAGAGGGTGGCCCGGGTGATTTTCAGAGCCATTCATCTCTGCTCTCTCATTATGTATGTCCGAAGCTTTTCAGAAATAATCACCTCAGCACACGTTTGTTCTGGGGCTTCCTCGCCCTTGCCCCTCTGGCACGACTTGCCTAAAAAGTGACACTTCCTGGCACGTCTGAGCCAGCGAACCGAGGGTCCATCCTGCTGCAGAACGCTGGGAGCCCAGGCAGTCTTTCACCAGCAAAGAAAACAGCCCTGCACCAGGATTATTTTTGGAAAGCAAGAGTGACAAAAAGCACCCCGTGCTATATCAGGAAAATGAAAAGCGGAGAGGGGAGGATATACGGAGAAGACAAGCACGGAAATGAATTTCAAGGAGCCAGATCAGCATCGAAATGCAGCCAAACAGCCCCATTGGAATCCTTCATCCTGACAGCTCCCAGGCACAGGCGGAAGGACCAAGGGCTCTGTGGTCCTCCTGGGGCTCAGGGGACTGCAGTGAGCTCAACTCTGTGTTGTGCTGTGATGGGTTAAGGTTTCCTGCCTTTTTGAACTTATGGGGAGTCAGTGTGAGCTGGCAAAGTATTTTTTGGGGGAGTGAGACCAGCCCGGTTGGGACCCTGGGACTGTCTCTTAGATGTACGACCTAGATGAGCTGCTTTACCCACGGAACCTTCAGTTTCCTTGTCTGGGAAGTGGGGGTAGCTCCTAAAAACAGCTGTGAAGTCTAAATAAAATGGCGACATTGGATGTGCTTGTTTTATGGAAAATACTCAGCCTTAGTCCCCTAGGGCCACACTGCAGGTCTGGCCCCTACAGCACTTGTGTGATTTTTTAATTAGTGGCTGTCCCACCTAAGGTGGCACTTGAAACTTGCCTAAAAGCCTCTGCCAGGGGAAGGTCACTAAGACAGCTGACCAGTGGCCAGCTGGGGACACTGTGTAGTCTTCACCCTGGGTTAGAGCCCGAGGGCATCCTCAGGAGAGACAATTCTTGTTGTTCGTGGGATACCAACCCTATGCTCAGCACTGAATGCATAGAGCTCCTTACCACGGGCCTCAGCAGGCTTTGTAATCTGCACGCAACCCTGACCCTTGATAGATCATAGGTTCAGACGCTCCGAAACAGATCTACACTCCAGATGTGGTCTTCATCACAGAGCGTGCGGAGGACAGTGGAATCCTGACTTTGCTGTTCTGTACCTCTCTCCGTGCAGTGAAAGAAGGCAGCATCTCTACAACAGAACATCAGCAGATTTAGGAGAACTGGTGCGGGGAAAGACAGGGCAATGCTTATTATGATTTAGCCTTGAAGGTGCCAAGCTCTGCACCAGGCATTGTAGCACATTAATCTTTACTGGATCAAACAAGGGTAAGTACTAGTAGCCACTGTTTTTAGGTGAAGGGGTCCATGCTCTGGCAGGCACCCCCAGTTCACGCAGGAATGGCCACAGTTCAGACACAGGCTGTTCTGACTGTAAAGCTCAGCGATTCTTTGGCTGTACAATGCTGCCTTTCACAGAATGCTCCAAGAACTGAGGATTTTCTCAGGTAACTTTGGAGCAAAGACTCCATGCCCTAGGAGGACCCAGCAAGTAGCAGGCCACAGCATCACCTAGGAGAGTGTTAAATAGATCTGCATTGCAGAGCATCTCAGCCAACTTGCTGATTTACTCTTCAACCAGGCTGCTTTGAGTATGTAAAACAAAGAGCAAACCAGCTTCCCCTGGCCACTCCTGGTCACTCCCTTGTGCCTGAGGGTGGATTGCTGGCAGGTGCTGCGATCTCCTCAGGTGCTGAGGTCCTCAGGTGGATGTGCTTCTGTCAGGGACGGATTAATACAACTGGATGAGACTGGGAGAACTGACCACAAAAAGGTCTAGGTAGTATTTTAGGTGCTGGGTCCAAGTTCCAACTCTCCTCTGAATTGGCAAGTCACTGTTGCACACATGCCACATAATATCTGGCCTGTAGCACCGCTGTGGGTGACCCAGGTATTTATTTTAAAAAATTGCGTAGTTTTAAAATTTCCCATTGAAAATAGACCCAGTAGTACACTGTTGGCAGATGCAGAAAGGCTGACTGTGGTCAAGAGAAGCCATAAATCTGCACTCAGAGTGCTGCTGACTGCCAGGAGAGCCCCCACATGCGGAAGAGTGGCTGGAGAACGGCCTCCTGCCTGCAGTCGTGCTCAATAGCAGCGTGGGGGCACCTGCCTGCTGCGTTGTGGTCATCATTCCCAGCGTGGAATGGCTGACAGCAGCCCTGCACTTTCCTTGGCTGGCATTCCTGGGGCTTCACAGATTGAAAAACACGGGGCGGCAAAGAGAAGCAGTAAGAAAGGAAAAAGAAAAAAGAAAAGTAATATCACCCTACCACAGAGCAGCAGAGTCTTCCCTAAGCCCTTGGTTTCCTTTTCGCCAATCTCAGACAACATAATGGACGATTCTGTTCTGTAGTTGGAACAGACTCATGATCTGCCAACCCAGAAATGGGGGCTGCTGAGATAACCCATCCTGGGCAGGTGGAGGGTGAAGAGGCGGCACCACGTCATCCGGCTGGCTGTGTGGCCTAAGGTGGGGTGAACATTTCCCAGCTGGGTTGGCCCTGCCCTGGGAGTCCGGGGGACTGCAGTCTCCTCAGTCTTCCTGAAGGTGTCGGGAGCCTGTTTTATAGAGATTAGATTCTCTTGCCCTGATCTAGGGAGGGAGGACTGATGGATCATAGATGAGAAGATACTTCTGCTGCAGTTCCTGAAATCATACATGATGAGAAGGGCTTCAGCAGATGCTATGGAGATTTTCATTCCAGCCCTTGGCCAGCCCGAGGAAGCTGCATAAAGTCTGGCCCTATCTGTGGAAGTCTGATTCCAGAACACGGAGAGTGATTAATCAGGACTCACGCCTGGACTCTCACCAGACTGTGGTAGCCATCGCCCATCAATGATGACATTTTCTGGAACTCAGCTCAGTCCCCTTGAGCTCAGAATTCTTTTCAGTACAATTCCATGAAAGTATTGCTATCCATTAGGAGTTATCAGTTGAAATTCATATTCATGCAACAAATATTTATTGAGTCTTTTACTTTATGGAAAGCACTTGTAGTGGGCACTGGGATTGAACAGCTGAGCAAAATCAGAAAACCCTTCTGCTCTCCAGAGCTTAAAGTTTAATGGGAGAGCTAGAGGTTACTCAAATGCAAAACAGCAGTGGTGACAAGGGCAAATTAAGGGAGAAATGGAAAGTGCTTAAAGATTTCATCTGGTTGGAGAACAGATGGTTGGGCTGAGATTTCAGGGACGAGAGAAAGTTACCCTGAAAGGGCACTTTGGGCACAGGGAAGACAGTGCTGCTTGGGGCCTGGTGGGCACGGGGGAGGGCACAAGCCCAAGGCTACAGGGCCACGCGGAGGCCAGGTCTTGTTCTGCTTTCTCAGCTTGACTAGCAGGGTTGTGTGTTCATTCCCAGAGCAATGGGAGGTCACCAGGGAGTTTTATGTAGGTGAAGTGTGTGTTTCGGAGAGAGCGCTCTGGAGAGACTGAGTGAAGAATGCCTGGGAGGTGCTCATTAGGGACATGGCGTGAACAGGGCACTAGATCACCATGTTACTTGCATTTTGAATTGTGGTAAAAAAGCCTGGAATTCACGGCTCTACAGACTTCTAAGGGAGCAGGTTGTTCTGGGCTCCTAGGCCAACAGGAGGGAATCAGGAGTGAATGGGGAGAGGCTGACTCCTGATCCCTGAATTGACGCCAGTCCAGGAGGCCTTGGCCAGCCATGGGGCAGGGTTTTCTGGGATGTTTCCACATCTCTGGATCCAAACACAAAGAAGCATCTCAAGCACCTCCTTCAAGTGCTGCAGGTAGGATTTAAGTCCTCCTTTCCCAAATCCTACACATGTACTTGCAAGAAAGGAGGAAACAAAAGTAGGCAGATTTGCTTTTGAGGGCTCTTACTGCCCCTGGGCCCTTCTCTGCAGAGGATATTTGTCCTTCAGGCCTTCAGGGGTTGGCAAAGACCACATCACATCCAAAGCTTTCTTTTGTCTCTGTGAAGTCCTCCCCCTAAATTTTCCCAGGCCAGTGAAGCTCTGTCCCATTTCTAGAGGTTTCTGTAAGTGAAGATTCCCTGACCCTGCCCGTCCTTTCCCATGGATCAAGCTCAGAATCCTACTCCAGGGCTTTTGAGAACATCGGAGCTCAGGCATTTGGGTTGCTGAATGCATTGCAGGCACTTCACAGTTCGAAATCTGACAAGGAGTGATTAGCTGAGCTGTGGAGAGCTGGCTCCTTTGGTTACCACAGAAACCAGATTGAGCTGGATTTAGTATTAAATTACAGGGTACACACGGAGATGGAGTTCAACATTTGTCTACCATGGCTTTTTTTTTTCTTTTATTTTTCAAAATTGAACCTGCCCAGTAAATGGCAGAAACATCTGTGAGTTTGAACAGGGTCAGCAGAACCTGCTGGGGAAAAGGAGTAGGAGTTCTGGAGGCTTTGTAAATGGCACAGGCGTAGGTTCCCACCAGAAGCAGGATTATTGCCCAAGCGTTTCCTTCCCAAGTTCTTGATCTTGCCAATTAAGGAGCATCTCAGGGAGGAGAGCAGAGAGAACTGGCCAGAATCAGAGCTCTGGTTTCCAAGATAGTTGCCCCTAGCCACATGTGACTACCAAACAATTTGCAATGTGGCTTGTTCATATTGAGATGTGTTATAAATATGAAACACAGGCCAGATTTCTAAGACTTAGTATGATAAAGACAGTGTAAGGTGTGTAATTTCTTTAAGAATACTGAATTGATAATATTTTGGATATATCGAGTCAAGTAAGATAGAGGAGTAAAATGAGCATCTCTTTGTACTCTTCATAATATCGTTACAAGAAAATTTAAAAATTACATATGTGGGTCACATATTTCTTTGGGTCAGTGCTGGGTCAGAGACTTGTTCTAAAGCTGGACTGATTTTCCATTAACTGGAGAGCTTGTTTAACCTTGAGATACTTAAGATTCTTGATCTGCAAGATGGAGGTATTAATGTTTTCTCTAACATCCCCATGGCTTCATTATGAAGATTCAGTGCTGCAGGATTGGATTCTGTAGGGCACATTCCATAGTCTTCCTTTAGGGCGAAAGTGTTGGATGTTGATAATTTACTGATGAGTCACTCTTCAGGGATTGCCTGTAGCAGAAGGAAACGGTCCATTTTGAGCTGAATTCTCTCAGATGAAAGTATAAGATGCAAGTGGTTCTTCCAGTACCAAGCCAAGCAAGGACAGAGATCGCAAGGGAGCTGCATGAGCAAGTGGCCAACACCCCATACATCACTGATACCATTTCCTCCCCTTCAGCAGACACCTATGCACATGGCTTCAGTGGAGGCTGCCTCGTAAGCAGCTTATGGAGGAGAAAAGGGTCAAGTTTGAGGCACAGGTGGATGATGTATTAGTCTGTTTACTACTGCTATATCAAAATACCTTAGGGTGAATACTTTACAAAGAGAATGTTTTGTTTAGCTCATAGTTTAAAAGGCTGACATTCAAACAGCACTGTGCTGGTTCTTTTAAGGGCTCTCTGGCCCTCTCACACCATGACAGGAGAATGAATAAGAGGAAGAGACCATATGGCAAGGTGGAGAGCTAGAGAGCAGGGAGGGGCCAGTCTTGTTCTTTGATAACAACCTTTCTCATGGGAACTAACTGGGGTCCTATGAGAACTACATTGACTTCTTCTGAAGGCAGGGCCCCCAATAACCTAATCACCTTACTTTAGGCTCCACTTTCTAAGATTCTACTACCTCCCAACATCACCATGATGGGAACCCAACTTCCAACCTGTGACTCTTAGAAAGACACCCTTGAAGTATTTCCAAATCATAGCAGTGGTGTTGTATTTAGGTGCAAGTCTGAAAATGAACTGTTGTGAAGTGAATCTCTGCTTCAAGGTGGCCCTTAAAGAGAGAAATGAGAGAACATTTTCTTAATGTTAGAACTTTGGGAAGTAGACTTAGTGGTTCTTTCCACGGAGAAAGATAAGACGATCAAAGTAGAAATATATATGGGCTCTGAGAAGGAGCAGATCGCTTGGGCATTGATCAGGGGCCCAGAAAGAAAAAACAAAAGATTGGGGAAAGGTTACCAAGGAAGATGGATCTAGGGTTAGAACCTTTGGCTGGCATGTTGGCTGCCATGACCCAAGAGCAGTGTTGTTGGGAGAGGCACTAGACAGTCAAGCAGAAGAACTCAGCCAGGTGACTTCAGGAGCCTTTGTCTTCAGCCACCCCAGTAGCTGAGCAGTGGGCGTGTGAGTAAGGGTAGGCTTGGTCATGGTGGCGGGGATGGGGGCTATCTATACAGTACGCACCAAATAAATAACCAGTGCAGATGGCTGTGGATTATGGATCTAAGAACCCAGGGGAGAAAGTAGGACTGTCCCTGTTTACCACCATTTCCAGGGACTCAGCTGTGGGAACTTGTGACCTCTGTCTGCACAGTAGAAGACTCTGTGGGTCTAGAGGAACTGGTTTCCAGAGAGGGAATGCTTTCATCAGTGTCTATGACAAGGGCCCCCTATCCTCTAAGCTGTCATTGCCCTCTGTGTTTTATCCAGCTTCTTGTACCAAGCAATCAACAGAAAGGGAAAAAGGAGTCTTTGGGCTGGTGAAAGTCATTGACTCTGATGACAGGTAAGAGTGCTGTTGTTATATAAAGTGGGAAGGAATATAGTTGGCATTAAATATATTTGGAACATTTCGTTGTACCCTCCTGTCCAATTTAGGCAAAGTGGACAAGTATAGCAGCCCTGGCAAAGAGGGGAGTAATCAGGGACTTTTTGTCCTTGGGAATGAAGATCCGGGTCATCCCATCCCAGGCCAGGAGAAGTACTTGGCGAGGATGAGAGGAATCTAACGTGGGTAATGGAGGAGAGAGATAGAGTCAGCCACTCCTCAATGAGATGCATAATAGTGGCTTGTCCCAGTAACCTTCTGTGAGTTTCCCCAGGGGAAGAGAGGAACAGAGACATTGCTCCTGGAAGGGATAAACTTATGCTATGAGGCAAGTGATGTGGGTGGCGTAAAAGGTGGGAATGGTGCTGGGTTCTGTGTGTGCTGTCCAGATCTCACACAGGACCCAGGAACGGCTCCCTTAACTGCTAGGACCAGAGGCTGTTAATGAGGTACAAATGTGTCTCTAAGAAAGACTGGCATCTGAAAGGAGCCAAAGGCTACTGGATCCTCCCCAAGGAAAGCCCACATCCACCAAGTGCTTGGTGTGGAATGTGAAGGCTCCTTTGTCAAGATTTAGGGTAACTCCACAGTCTCATTGTGTAAGATTTAGCTTCTCCCCTGGCCTCAGTTCGGTCCTCTCACCTTTCCTAAAGGTGTTACACCCAAGAGCTCTCCTCAGGCCACTTTGTGTGCACAAGTCTTTGTCTCAGAATGCATGTCCTCAGCCATCCAGCCTAATAGCCCCCGGCATGGTGCAAAGCATGTTGAACTCTGCCTTGGAAGCTCTGGGTTCTACTTAGTGCTCTGACCTGCATGGGTTTCCTGGTTGGCCCAGGTTCTCCATGTGTAAAGTTTGGACAGCAAAGAAGGAGACTGGATCAAGTGACAAAAGTCACTTCCAATGGTGACTTTCCATACATGTGAATGGATGGGGAAGGATAAGAGTTGCATGGAGACTTGGAAGGGCCCTTAGGAACCCTTCTGATGGCCTCCATTCTTCAGGTACAGAAACCAAGAACCATTGGCTGTCCTGCTAACTCATGGTGGAACTGGGATTTGGACCCAACCTTCAGTCTGACACAGTGTCTGGGTGGACGCTCTCACCATCTTTGGATCTCTGATGTTAATGACCATGGGCAGGATGCAAGGACGGGGGGAAAGTAAATAGCTAGAAAGTCCCGATTAGCCAACGGATCCTGCCACATGGCTCTGGGTTCTACCTCTCAGCAGGTAAAGCAGGGAGTCACTGCACTGACTGACTGGAGTCACTGCACTGACGGGAGTCACCGCACTGACTGGAGTCACTGACCTCGGTGAGCAGGAGCAAATCCTATTATTCTCTTCTCTTAGATTTCCCGAAGGTTGAAGGGCTGTGTTTCTTAAACTTCAGCTAAGATCTTACTAAAATAGATTCTGGGATAGGGCCAGCGATTTTGCATTTCTAACATGTTTCTAGATGGTGCTGTTGCTGATCCACCAACGACATTGCGAGGGGCAGAGAAGTGGGCAGCAGATCTCAAAAGCTGGGCTGCATCATAAATAACGGGGAGCTCAGTGACTATTCACCACCGTGGATTCAGATGGAGCAGCAGTGTGCACTTTAACTTTGCTAAGCACTCTGAGTGACCGAGGTGGCCTCCGATGGTTGAGAACCATGGTTCTGAGGCAGTGGCCTGCCTGGCTGCAGTGGTCATGATTCAGCTGAGTGGGAGGTGCAGGACTGCAGCAAGAAGAGGCACAGCTGCAGCTCGAAGGTCCCCAAGGACTATTCCAGTGAGGCACTGAGTATTCAGAAGGGTGGAACTCCGGGGACTTTCAAAAACTGGCCTTAGGGGTTGTAGTTTCCTCAAAACAACCACAAGACAGAAGTAAAATAAGCATTTCCATATAAAAATTACTTTCTGCCAAGTAAGGAGAGTTGTTTTTATGTCAAGGCAATGGCCGCTAGTGTGCTGCACCCGAAATGGTTTTGTGGCTGTTACTGTTCTGGCAAACCTGAGGCTGGGGTTGTGGGCTTGGGCTGTGGGAGTGGAGGGATTTGCTGAAGTCCACTGCATGTTGTTCCCCGAGCTCCTTGCATGGCTCGTCTGAGACTCCAGTCTAGCTGGCATCAGCATTCTGCCAAATGGCTTTCTCAGCCTGTTGGGGGTGTAAATGGGTCCTTCGGTGATGCTGATGGGGGAGAAATAGACCGATTTTCCCCAGAGCATTCCAGATGGTTCACTTACCAGCCTGTGTCTCAGAAAGATCCCTCCTCACCCCCAGCTCCCTGCCAGCTGCCCGGCTCACTGATGTCCTCAGTGCATGGCAGAGAAGGTTCTGCTGCCTCAGTACAGGGTGAGTTGGGCATGAGAGGGAGGAGTGGATGTCCCCAAGAAATCCACCCTCCCCGCCAAATGTGCACCCCAACTTACACCTACGGAGAGTCTGCTTGAGTTGCCTGTTCATCAAAAGAAGATAAGATGAGCTGTGAAAGGAACCAGGTTGAGGAACAGTCTCAAGGCATGGCCTCGTCCAGGGCCTCTCTGTGCCAGGGACTGGGAGGAAGGTGCCACCTTCGACAGCGGACACAGGACCTGCACAGAAAGCCTCAGCCCCTTGCTGGCTTGGTGAGTGGGAATAGTGGGGGAGCCTTAGTCCTTTGTCAGGAGCTGGGGCTCAGACAGGACAGCAGTGCTGCCTTCTCCAGTGATGGGAGAGAGTGCGGCCTGGGGATAAGGCCCTGGATGGGACCTGCAAGACGAATGTGGGCCGCAGTTCTGCTGTGACCATCGGCTTCGGAATTGAAATAATGAGAATGCTGGACGTTCCCCCTCTCTCCTCCCAGTCCTTTCAGACATCTTTCTTCCTGGTTCTCCCCAAATCATTACGCCTTGTACATTTGCCAGGCTCCCGTCACCTTTCTTAAGGATGTGGTCCTTTTGTACTTCCTCCTCTTGTGGGCCACGGCTTGTTTTCTGAGGTCAGCCATCTACTTAATCAAATGTGCGTTGGCGGTGGACCTAGTATTTCCATGCACAACATTGGGGACTGAGTAATGAGCAAGGCCAGCCTGGTGACCATGTAGTTTGTGGGCCGAATGAGTCAAGATAACAGTTCATCTCCTTGGAGTGCTTTCTACATGTGAAGTCAGGCACCTTATTATCTCATTAGATCTTCGTTCAGTTAAACGAGGATTTTCCAAGGAGAGCATGATGGCACATCCTATAATCCCAGCACTCTGCAGGCTAAAGTTCAAGCCCAGCCTCTGCAATTTAGCAATTTAGTGAGACCTTGTTTTGAAATAAAAAAGGGCTGGAGACATTGCTCAAAGTGAAGGTCCTGAGTTCAATCCCCCACATGGGTGGGGAAAGAAAAAGAGTAAACACTTTGTATTATGCTCACTTTAGCGATGAGAAAGGTGAGACGGAGTGACTGAGGCTCAGGCTGCAGAGCCCCTGTGTGGGACCCGGTGTGCTGTGCCACTCCTCCGGAGGCCACACCTCTACGGCCCGGCGCCTGGGTCCTTCCTGGGGGGAGCAAAGCCACGTGGAGTTCACAACTGGATCTTTTTCTTTTTTTTTCCTTCAGGAAATGACCACCCAGAAAAATCTCAGGAAACTTTGTCCTTGCAAAGTCATTGTGTTTGATATTTCACCTGTGTATTTGTACTGATTAGAAATAAAACCCATTATTTAATAACAACTGAGGGGATCTGTTGGGGGGGGTGGACAGGAAGGAAGAAACTAAGAGGAGTCTGGCGACTGTTCCCTGCAGCTGGCCTCAGGGGAATAGGACCCCCAGGGGGTAGACCAGGGGCCCAGAGCCACGGATTTGATTTCTGAGGCCCTTGGAAAGGAAATGGGGGGGGGAGCAGGAAGACCTCTGAGGGGAGGGAGGGTCTGACAGAAACAGCTGCCCCGCGAAGCAGAATGTGGAAGAGGGAGGGCGGGAGCTCGCACTAACACTGCTGACATCAGCAAAGCAGCCAAGAATACTCTGCTGCAAAGTTTCTACTGCAGGCGAAGAGATAAAAAAACCTGAGGTGCATGAATTCCATTCAGGCTGATTCGGTGTGGCAGAAGTTTGCTTTGGGATCAGGCGGGGCTTCTGTGTAACCTTCGGCACGTCTGTTTCCTCAAGGCCTCTTCTCTGAAAAATGGACCAGCAAGGAAGGAAAAAGACGTGCTACAGGGCGAGGCCAGGGGTCTTCTGGGGGCATCAGTAGGATGTATAGGTGGCCCCCTGGAGCTCTGGCCCCTCCAGGCCCTGAGCCCCTTAGAAATGACATCCCTCGTGGCAGACAGCGTTCGCAGGCAGCAGGTGGCGCTCTTTCCCCCGAGACAGACCGTCCCCAGTTTAGCCTCCAGAAGGCACAGGGGACACAAAATAGATCTCTGCAGTCCGCAGGCATCCGAGGAGGCCAGGGCAAGCAGAACCTGCCAGAGCTGCCTGCCATCTGAAAGCGCCTGGCTCTCCTGGGCAGGGGCTGCACCACTGATCCAGGTGAATAGGCACAGCCCCCCCCTTCCTGCACCTTAGCACGAGTCGCTGCGTTGGCACAGGAGACCCTTCGTGGATACAGTCAGGGACTCTACCCATTTGGGGTCTAGAACAGGACAGAGAAGGGTCACACTACTTCTGTGTGTGACGAGCATACACACCTCTTATCCCATGGGACAGTGAGGGGCTCAGGACATGATGTCCCCTGGGGCCCGTCAGGAAGGCAGGGTTCTGGGAGAACCTCTTCCCGGGAGGAGCAGGGGTCAACCTGGGAGATGCTGCAGCTTCTCAGGCAGGAAACACCTCATCTGGGCTCTGCTTTGAAGACATTAAAGAGAAACACTCCAACAAACCCCCAACCAGACCATTTCAGAATGAAATGGAGAGGCCACTGGATTGGACTCTAGGGGGTCCTTATCTCTGGTGCTCAGCGTCACTTTTATTAGCAGCAGTGATTAATCAGTAACACTTCTGCAGCCTCACAGCACCTGTTTCTCTCTGAGGCAAAAGCTTAAGAGGGGGGCTATCCATATACAGTAAATTTGGAGGGAGATTTACATCAGGCAGGCTAGAAACAAGCGTGAGGAAGCCCCTTCCCTTGATCCCAATCCCATCATGGTGCCCAGTCACCACACCCACTGAGAAACCCATGCTGCCTTTATCCTCATGGGAACTAGGACAGTTTCCTCAGAGCATCACAACCAAATTATGTATCTCTGATCTCCACTTGGCTGGTGGAACAGCTGGGTGTCTCCCGCCATAGACCATACTTTCTGGCTTTGGGGGTCAACTTCAACAGACCAAGTTCCAATGGACACAGGATGTATCTGTAGAGGTGAGGGGAGAAGAGACTGTTGGTAACGGGTGGTGGGGAGCACAGTGTCTCACCCCTGCCGGAAGGGCTTGGTCATTCATTAACCAGGTCAGCTCTGCAGGTAACACTGTGAGGTAGCCAGGCACGAGGGAACTCCGCCTGAGCTTGCTCTCAAGTTTACTGTCTAGTGAGAGTAAACAGAGTCTGTGGTTCCCTTCAGCTCACACAGGAAAATAAAGGCCTCAAGGGGCTCACAGAGGTGCCCTGCTCAAAGACTTCTCACCTCTCCTGCCCCTCCTTAAGATTTGGCTGGATGTGGACAGTCATGGAAAGGGTGCTTTACAGACTGAGGGACTCATTTGCATTTGCTTTGCTCTGGCATCCAGATGGTGGCCAGGCTGCCCTGTTGAGGGTTCTGTTTGGTACGAACGTGCTTTGAGTCCTTAACTGCAGGCTTTGGGGAGCAACCTGGCCAAGAGCTGACTAGCAGCTGCAGAGAAGCAGCTCTCTGCACACTTGTCAGCATCAGGATGCTGATGCCACACTGCCCTGAGGCCTGTACCCAGGACAGCTGAGTGCCTCGTGTGATTGCTGGGCACAGTCGGGGCTGCTGTAGGATATGCTGAGTCTGCAGGCCAAGGCCAGGCCTGAGCTGCCAGCTGCAGGCTGAGCCGCTGCCTTCTTGCTGCAACCAGATTGCCTTCAGCAAGCAGATCAGCCCAGGGGAAGTAATTCCCTCTTATTTTAAAGGCATAGATGATGCAAAGGACAGCTAAGGGAGCAGTGCTCCCACATGCAGTCTTAAACAGCAGCAATACACAAGCGTTTTCACCAGAATTCTTTTTTTTTTTTGGTACCGGGGATTGAACTCGGGTCCTTGCGCTTGCAAGGCAGGCCACCAAACCGCGGAGCTAAATCTCTGGCCCCTTCATCAGAATTCTTGAACAGAAATGTTTTTCTTGGCCCTGGAGAATGCAGCAAGTTTGGAGCAGGTGTACAGTCTGATGGATGCATTAAACACCTATCATGTGCCTAACACCTGGGTGTGCTTAGATACTTGGGAAAATGAGAAGTAAAATATGATTCTTCCCATAGGGAGATTAAAACACAAGCAGTACTCAGCTTTGCTGCATGCCAAGCAAAGCATCCTCTGTGTTTTAGTTTGTGCGATCTCGTGGGGTCACTGTAAAATAGGTGCACTGTTTTAATTTTATTCTACTGTAAATTGGGGGACTAGGATTTGTCCAACTTAACTGTTCAGAGTCACCTCTTCACCACAGCACTGTTCTGTCGCCCAGGAAGAAAAATCGAGAGAGAGGCTGTCCTAGCCACTTTCCAAAATGGGACAAATTACCAGACACTTGAGATTTAAAGGAAGAGAGGTTTAACTTGGCTCACGGTTTCAGAGGGTTTAGTCCGTGGCTGCTGGCTCTAATGCAGGAGCACGGTGGAAGGGCAGGGCAGAGGAAAGTTGCTCACTGTGTGGTGGCCAGGAAGCAAAGTGAAAGAAGGAACTGGGGACAAGAATATACTCTTCCAGGACAGGTCCCTAGGGATCCACTCATTCTAACCAGGCGCCACCTCTGAATGTGAGACTTCGAGGGGACATTTTAGATCTAAACTGTTAACAAGTACCTACAACAGCTGGAGAAGAACGCAGGGTGGTGACGGTGAGGGGAAGAATCACGCTTCTAATGGAAGCATTCATGAAACACCTAGAATAAGTCCTCATCCGTATGTCCTCAGCCCCTGGTCAGCTGACGCGGTGGGTGCGCTTCCATCTGAGCAAATGCTGGGCCTGCAGAGGGACTGTTTGAGAAGGCGGGTCAAGCTCAGCACCCGGAGGGTGGCTGAGTGGAGCTGTAGATAATAAAGGGCAGGCTCAGGTGACCTGTGTGTCTCAGGGCATTGTGTGCTCTGGTTCCTGGAGAGAAATACCAAGATCAAAGCACATTTTTGCCCTTTAGAAACTTAGTCTGGTTGCATCGACCAATGAATCAACTGAAGAGATATAAGCAAAAGAGGAAGGGAGAAACCCCATGCCATCCTGTTCACCCCCTAGTGGGTTGATATTTGAGTTAGCAAGGAGTCCAGGGGCCTTTTTGCTGGACTATATTCAACAAGGGAGGTTGACCATGTTGGGCAGCTGTAAAAGCAACTTCTTCCACAAAACTATGAAATGCCTTTGCCTCTTGGCTGGTAGAACTGATGCTTCCAGAGATATAAATGCGCCAGTTCTCTGACCCACTTCCCAGTGTTCCATGTTCTTGTCAGGCACTCATTTGGACCTGCAGATTTAGTGTATATCGTATCTCCTTTTTGGCTCTTCTCTAGTATTTAGCGATGCAGTGAGTGATGCTATCTATCTGTTTCTACCTCTATTTTGCCCATATCAATAACTTTTTTGGATACAGATCAGGGGCCCTTGTAAGCTGTGTTCAGCTGGCAGAGGGTGGGGGCTAGAAGTTTAAAATCACAAGGAAGACAAAGATAAATGCATTAGGTGAAGACGCCTTCTTGGACAAAATTCCTTTGGTGGAGCTCCAGGAAAGTAATAAATGAGTTCAGGGAGACTTTGGGTGCGGGCTTGGAGGCACAGGCCAAATCTGGGCCCTAGTAACCATGGGGAAGGCAGTTTTAATCATGGCCAAGCAGAAAGAAACATTACTCCAAACCTGAGCTCTGACACCATTCCATGTCCCCGTGGAGTGCAGTTAAAGGGTGGACGGGATGGTGATGGGTGAAGAACCTTGGGTCAAGCCAGACATTGGAATGCAGGCAGAGATCGTGGAGAACTATGTTAATGGGTCGCAAGCTGGAGGGAATACTGAGGGTTCAATTAAAATTATCAAGTGATATTTCTTACAGTGAAAGGCCTCTGTTCGGAAAAAGGAAGGTTGATTTTGAATTCTATGCACTTGGCTCTCCTGTTCAGTCCTGAAGGACCTGGTGCAGCAGATCGCTGCACAGTACAGAGGCGAAGCTGGGCTGCTACTGGAGAGAAGCCCTTCCACTCACTCTCCATGCGGTTAGGGTTGTGAGAGGCCTTCTCTTTGTGGCTCTTCTGGGCTTATTTCCTGGTGTAACCGGTGATGTAGATCCATAATCTCTCATCACTAAGAACTGGCCCAGGAGTAGCTAGAAATACAGATACAAAGCTGTCATTTTCTCAGAGCAGGCTGTCCGCCATTCGTTCACCTCTTCATCCTGGACTTGCCCAACACCTCATGGCAAGTCAACAATGGGTGCTCGCTGAGCCATTTGAACAATATATGCTGTGGCGTTGCATATATGGAAGTCACACGATTAAGAAAATGACGTCTTATCTCTGTTATTTCTGAACCAGTCTTCAGACCATAAAATGTTGGCGGATTCCTTATAATTTTCAAGGAACAATGGCTGGAAAATATGGAGGCTGATGCATTATGACAGAAATAGAAGAAAAGTAATTGTTTCAAGAGAACTTACCCAAGTTCTGTAAGTTTTGTTTTCTCCAAGGACTGCATGGGATAAAGAGAATTGCTGGTACGATGTTGACAGGGATTTTTTTTTCTTTTGCTTTACTAGGGATTAAACCCAAGGCCTTCACACTGAGTTACATTCCCAACCTTTAAAAAAAAAATTTAAAAAATGTTGAGACAAGGTTTTGCTAAGTCATTAAGTTGTCCAGGCTGGGCTGGCACTGGTGATCCTCCTGTCTCAGCCACCCAGAGTGCTGGGATTACAGGCAGCCACCATCAGGCCTGGCTGCAGGAAGTGGTTTCCTGGAAGATGAGGTGTTGGTGTCCAAGAACAGTGTGTGCAGAGCAGATGTGGTATAACAAAGCCCATCCAGGGATCTGCAGGTGGCAGTGGGAGGGACTGGGTGTTGCTGGCTCATAGGGGAAAAGAAAATGCTAGGGGAGTTTTAGTGCTAGGGCAGTGTGAGTCCATTTTCCATGTAGAATGATGACCTTGGATGTGGTATAGAAGAAAGAGGGGGAGAAGAAAGGACAGGAGGACCAGCTGGGAATAGACTGCAGTAACCTGAGTGGTATGTAGTAATTGCCTGAACAGGAGCAGGGACACCCAGAAGAAAGAGGAGTCCGCCTGGGAAATGATAGGAGTTACACTCGGCTGAGCTTGTAAATTGGCTGGAGTCCACAGTGGGGGAGAGGGAGGAGTTAGGGAGGGGCACATTCAGGCATGGAGTTTTTTTCTGCAAATGATAGTATTCTCTGCAGTGTTTTTAATCTTAAAAGTTCATGCAAATATATGTATTTTGCATAACAATAACCAGCCTTTTCATTTCTTTGAAAATAATATGCAAAACCAGTTAAAAGACTTAATCTTCCTGTCCAAAGCTTCAGAGAAAGTTGATGCTTGACCCTTGAGAAAAATGCGTCATGGCCGTGTGTGGCTTCAGGTGCTCCCAGGAAGTTCTGAAGCTCCGGAGTCTTCCAAGGCCCAGCTGCCTCCTCCTTCCTAAACTTCCCTTTGGCCAGACTGGTCTTCTTGCTGTTCCCATAATCTCATCACGAATATACTCTGCTTCTCTCATGTTGAGTGCTAGGTGCTATTAAAAAAAAAAAAGCAGAGAATTTTTACCTTAAAAAATTTCTTATAGGAAAGGACATATTGCCACTAGCACTGTTCAAAACAGTTGTCCTCTCTTTGAACACATGCATCTCATCCTTCTTGCCTCTTTCTGAAGCAGTTCCGGAAGGTTCTCTTTTCTGAGGGTTTTTAGTTGCACCATCACGGCTGCCTCGATGTCCTGAATCTGCTCAAAATGTTGCCCTTTTGGGATTGTTTTGACTTTGAGGAAAAGCCAGAAGTTGCACAGCACCAGATCTGGTGAATGAGGTGGATGAAGAAGAGGTGCTGTAATACTTTTAAGAGCCTGCTTTTCCTTTGGACGGCAGCAACATTTACCATGTTTGTGATCACACCTTACAAAGACACTCATGAAAGAGCACTTCTGGAACTGCTTCAGAAAGCAGCAACAATAGTGGAAAGAGTGTTTGAAGTGGGGGGAGTATGTCTTTTGGAGGGGGTGGTTTTCAAGGGGGATTAACGGCAATATGTCTTTTAGTATAATAATTTAAAAAAATTTAAGCGCTCACCACATGTTTCGATCACACCCTTGCTTATCTAAAATTTTCCCTCATTTCTCTCGGCCATCTTCGTGGCACAGCTGAGACATCCTCTTCCATAACCAGCCTTCCACGGCTGTCTGACCTCCTCCTACTTCTCATTTCTGAAACTCTGCAGACTTGTTTGCTGCCCTGATTTTTGGAATTCAACACTAGGAATGCCATATATAAAAATTGCTAACAATATCATTGTGGCTGTTTTTATTATGGTGCTTCAGTGCTCTGTGCTTTGTTCTTCTGGACTATTATAAGTCCTAAGAAGTCAGGGCTGTGTTATTTGTTACAGCTCAGTGTGTAGTTTTTGAATAGATGTAGCCATTCTGCATAGAAAACAAACTTATGGTCAAACAGAAGGAACCGATGGTACCTTTTCTCCTAGAATATATTTGTGACTTTACATCAAATGTTTATTCCCATAAATGACATCTCTTTTCCTCTCATCAAGTAAATTTAGATATCTCCCACTCCTTTGTGTCTTTTGTGCTGCTGGGACAAGTAAAGGGTAGGACCAAATGCAGCTCAGGTGGCTGTGATTCTGACGTGACAGTGGGCAGCACTTTGCAGTCAAACCAGCCGAGACCCCACTCATGGCTTTACTTTAGCCAGGAATTTCGCTGCTCACAGAATCAAAGGGTAGAAAAACTAACAGAGGTGTTGGGGCAGGAGGGAGCTAAGGCAATGGCTGGAGAAAGAAGGGGTGGCCCATCCTGGCGGCTGCTTTCTGGGCTAGATCCACCTTCTGAGTTAAACTTTAACCCAGGTCCAGGATATCCAGGTCTAAACACAGCAGGAGAAAGTAGCCAGATAACCCAGCTCGCTCTCAGGAAGGCTCCAGGCAGGCGCCCAGTGCTCTCCAGCTATCCTTGTCTGACCTCAGCTCTAATTACCATGTCACTGATGTGCATTTCTGACCCCCTGCTGCTCTGCTGCACCCTGCACCCGCATGGGCTTTGGATGCTGGGACAGTTCCTCCCAGGAACATAAAAGGTCAAAACTCCACTGCCCAACAGAAGCTCAAAGCCAAGGTGTTCATTAGCAGGGGTAAAACTCAGGCAAGCCCCTCAATCTCACCCCAAACTCTAATGCTCAACACCCCCAGCACCAAACCTCTCTGGGGTAGTGAGCCCTTCTCACTGGCCTGCTCCCACCCTGTGGGATGGGTTTTTACTTTTAATACACCTTTGCTGCTCCTTTTGGGGTCCTACTCAATTCAGTTCAGGACATCAAAACCTAGACAAGACCCCCAATCCGGTGAGAATGTGGTAGGACATAACTTTGTAAAGATATAAATGCATAAATGTGTGTTTTCTTGAAGCCCTCCCCTGTTCTTCTTTTCTAGGTTAGGGGTCCCCCCCACCATGTCACACTTCACTGTTAGTGTCCCCAGGAACATGAGCTCCCTGGGGAATGTCTGTGTCTTGCTAGGTAATATCTTACCTCAGGGCATACATAGGGAAAGAACACCGAAAAAGTCCTGGAATGAAGTCGAAGGGCACAAGGATCACGGGGTACTTCTTTTATCCAGCAAAGCTCTGAATCTGGTAATTACTGAATGAGAAAAAGAAGACAAAAGTGATAAGAGTTTTTGGTGAGCTTGTTTTTACAAATAGAAAAACTGAATGGGGGTGATCAGGTTAAAAACCCAGAAAAGGAAGGAATAAAGCAGATCTAGCTATTGTTTAAGTGACTGAGGATTCAGAGAACAAAATGGAATCTTTAGCATTCCTAGAGTTCATTTTGTGTCTTTTTATGTCAACCTGGAAATATTCCAGCTCTAACTAGTTAGCTGTTGGATCTCTAAATCCTATACATTTTACCCAAACCTGTAGACCCCAGAGGGCCACACAGTTAGTGAGAGCTGATGTCTCACAAACCAGAGGAGGCTGAAGACGAATCTGACTGGCTGTAATTATGGCTGTGGGCACTGGCAAGAGGATCACTAACGAGACAAGAGCCACATTCCGGGGCTCACGAGGACGTGAAGAGAGGCACCAAGACCCACATGCAGACCGAGGATCCTGCACGCACCACTGTAATCTGCTCCACATCCAGACTCCATCTACACGAACCTAAGAGAAGGGAAAGAGGTGAGAGAGACTGAGCACACATCTTCAGAAGGCTTCACAATGCGAAAGAAACTATTTTAAACCCAGGTGATCGATGAGTCTCTGTCATAGTTAATCCGCCTCACCCCCACCCTAGCCACACATTTTGTTGACTGGCTAGCGGCAAGTTCTGTGTAGGAGCAGTAAGATCCGTACAGGACTAACTGTACTTGAGGTCTGATATGGATCAACAGACTTCCTCACTGAGGCATCTTGAAGACTGTTCTCAGTTTGAAGAAGGATTATAATTCACAATGTCCTCTGTAAGCTAGAACTCAGAAGGAATATTTTCACACAGAAATAGTGCACTTACTAGTGATTAGATTCATAGCCCATGCATTATAAGTCAAGATGCAACTGAAATAGAATACATTTGCTATTAGTAGTTGAAAATCATAATGATACAGTTTTGTGATGGTTAAGCTTAATTGTCAAGTGGATTAGCTTGGGAATTACCCTGGGGATGAGTAAAGTACACTTCTGGGTGTATCTGGGTAAGTCATGGAGGCATGAGCTTGGGCACTACTTTGGGCCCTTGTCATGTCCTCTCTGGCACTGTCCTCCTGTGCTACTTCCAGTCTGCTGTGAGCTAAGCAGCTTTGCTCTTCCACGTCCTTGCACTATGATGTTCCCGTCTTGAAGCCAGCTGACCATGGACTAAATTCTCTGAAACCATGAGCTTAAAGAAACTCTCCACCTTTGAATTGTGGGTGTCAGATATTTTGTCCCAGAAATTTGAAGGATGACTAATACAAATACCAAAGACTAAATGAAATAAGACAGAAAAATTAAATTAAGCTATGTTTATTTTAAATAGTCTTTGAAGAAAAAAAAAACACATGTAACTAAAAATGGGATATGTTCTGAAGAGGATTTCTCAGAACTTTCCTAAGCTTTACTGATTTTTTGTAAACTTTATTTTCACTTGAAAATCTACATGTTTCCTTCTTCTACTTAGTGTTGTTTTACAGGCATTGGTCTGATCTAAATTTGCTATGAAAATAGACTTTACATTTTAGAGGAAGGGGAGATGAGGGAGCATTCATATCATGTGCCAGGCCCAAATCCATACACTTGGGATATATCAGCAGACAAAAAAAAGTTTCTATATTTGATAAATAATCATTCTTATGGTGTTATTCAGACAATAAACTAATAAGAAAATACCAAGAAGTAACGAGAGCTTTGAAGAGAAAAAATTGAGATAAGAGAGTAGAATTTAGATAAAATAGTAACTCTTTCAAAAGGACTGTATTAGTCACTTTCCTGTCACTGGTACAAAATACCCAACACCCACAGCTTAGAGAAAAAGAGTTTTATTTTGGCTCACAGTTCTGGGGAATTTAATCCATAGTTGGCTGGCTTTGAAGCAGAAGCAGCATGTGGAAGGACATGGCAGGGGAAAGCTGCTCACGTCTTGGCAGCTAGAAAGCATTGAGAGAGAAAGGAGGAGCCAGGGGTAGGAATATGCATACCTTTTCGGATCACTCCTCCAGTAACCCACTGCCAACCCAGCCACACCTCCTAGAAAATTCGGGCACTGAACTTTTCAACTGATGAGTGTAGCACACTCATGACCCAGATCATCCTCCAAACACATGAGACTTTTTGAAGACATTTTAGGTCTACACCATAAGAAGGAGTCACTAACTGATTGGGTTCCTCAAAGAAGGAAGGGAGAGGTCATTGTGGAATTGGGAAGGAAGGGTGCCCCAGGAAGAGCACTGGAGCATGTTCGAGGAGATGCAGGATACCAAGGAGTGGAGTAGGAGCGAAGGGGCAGAGTAGAGCCTGAGGCTGTGGGGAGGACTCTGGATGTTATTTTATCAGGGCTTTTTTATGTGTGAAATTCTATTTTCCCAAGAGAAGAGAGAAAGAATCGGGCACCAGAGAGTCAATGGTAAAGATGGATGAAAGAGGGAGAAAACGTTTGTTGCATCCCTGGGTAAATAATAAATAGATGACTGAGAAGTAACAGGGGTAGGCAGAGCCCTCATATCTATGGGGTCTGCACCACATGGCAAAAAACATTTGACATATAAAAACATTGTGCCTACTCTAAACACGTGCAGACCTTCCCCCTTGTCATTATTCCTCCAACAACGCAATATGATGACTATTTACATAGCATTTGCGTTGTACTGCCAGATATTAGCAGTAATCTAGAGATGATCGAAAGTACACCAGAGCATGTACATAGGTCACAGTACATGAAAATACTGGGACATTTTATAGAAGGGAGTGGGGCTTCCATGGATTTGGGTACCCTTGTATGTATGTGAAGGGGAGGGATCTTGGGTGGAATCCCAGGTGGACTGGGAAGGACCACTGACGGTAGTGGGGTTAGGTAATTTCCAGCAAAGACTACTACGAGGTGCACTTAGCCCAAGGCAGCTTGGCTGCTGTCCAAATAGAATCTAGGGAGGAGAGGAAACATAGCAAAAATTTAAATTTCCTTAGACTAAGGAAGTTCATGCTTCAGTATGGATATGCGTTACTTGACGAAGTCATGAAAAATAATAATTGAGACAGAAAATAAGGAATCCTGAATAATTTGTACATTCCTTTGTTGTTTGGATGGCACTAATGGCTCCTCTCAGCTTCTGTATCTTTATATAGGATTGAGGAGGGAGCTCAGGCCCCATGTATATGCTCTGGAAAAGATCACCCCATTCTGCAAGTATCAACAGGAGAATGAAAAGAGGTCCCAGAACTCTGTGTGCTCCTATTAAGGCTCTAAACCCCTCTTTCCCAATCTGCGGTCGTACAACTCACAGCCACTGTGGCCTGACTTCACCTGGTCTTAATCCCATTTGAGTAGCATTACCAGCAGAGTTCCAGGACTCCTAAGTAATCCCTCAGCCTTAGGCTCCAGTCTCCGCGGGGGCTCTGCAGGGTGTGGCACAGTCACATGGCCGTATGCCACCTCCTCTGCATTATTGTTCCCCAGAGCACCTGCAGCACCTGCCATGCATATAACACAAGGATGTTAATGTACCTTCCATGCTGGTGCCACTGTATGTTGAAAATGTTTAATTCCACCTTATGGTGGCCAGGCAGTAGAGCGGACAATGAAAGAGGAGCTGGGAGGGAGAGATACCTTTCCAGGAAATGGTCCAGGTGACCCACCTCTTCTCACCAGACTCTACTTTCTAACAGCAAGTCAGCTATATTGCCCACACGATCTAACCTTGCAAAACCATCTCTGACCACAAGAGTCTTCTGAGGGAACATTCCAGATCCAAGCCATTACATTCCACCCCAACCCCCCAAACACTCATGTTTATCTCTTTATGCAAAATTCATTTAATCAATCTCTAAGAGTTGCCAAAGTCTGAACATTTGCAGCATTACGGAAGAGTCCAAGTCCAAAGTCTCCTCTGAGACTCAAGGCAAACTCTTATCTCTGAGCCCCTATAAAAATAAAGAAAGAAGGTTAAACATTTCCAGCATACAGTAATAGCATAGAGTAAGTATTTCCATTCTAAAAGGGAGAGACAAAGGAATAGAAAGTGATTGAATCAAAGCAAAACTGAAACCCAATAGAGCAAACACTAAATCCCATAGCTCCATGTCCAGCTCAGGGTAAGTTGTGGTGAAATCTAGGTGGCACTGCCCTTGCGAATTTGCCAGTTTCAGCCCACATGGCCTCTCTCTATAGTTGGCTTTGTTCACTCCTTGCAGTTTTCCTCCCCACACATCCCATGTTTCTGGCTTCTCCAACTTTCTGGGCTCTCTATTGTACTTTCAGCTTCACTTTTACAGCTTCACACATTAACCCCCTGGTTGCCCTGCCTGGCTTCCCAAGCCTTCCTTTGAAGTCTAGATAGAAGCCTCCTAGGCCCCACAAATCCTCCATTCTGCATGCCTGTAAGACGAGCACTGTGTGGATGATGCCAAGATCTGCTCCCAGCTTGAGCAGTATCGAGGTCTCCCATGCATCACGGCTGCAGAAGCCTTTGAATTTCTAGATGCCTGAGAACTATGAACTAAATCCCAGGGAGTTAATTCCCTAGGTGACCCTTCTTTAGCAGGGTGCTCCAGAACTCTTTTTGTAATAAAATCTTTCCTATTTCTGCTCTTGCCTGCAAAGGGTGGGATCTTGCTGATTCATAAGATGTACTCAGGCATCTTTGCTATTGTCTGGATGCAAAACATTTGGATTTATTAATTGACAGGGTTTCACTATGTAGTTCAGGGTGGCCTTGAACTCACTATATAGCCCACTGTGTCTTAACTTGTGGCCATCCTCCTGCTTCAGCCTCCCAAGTGCTGGGATCACAGGCATGCATCACAATGCCCAGATACTTGGTTTCTTTCTAATGCTATTTCCCCTCCCACCCCACAACCAGGATCTCTATTCTTGATGGGGCAATAATACATAGGGAAGGCTTTACTCCCTCTCCATGTTTTTTCATAACTAATTTTGTTCCAAAAATGTAAGTTTGTGCTGCAGGGTGTTCCTCCCCAATGTAGCAAGATGTTTTGTAACTGTTTGAACCGTGTGACCTTTCAAGAATGTTCTGTTAACTCTGCCCCTTTCAGAAATGTTAACTCTGCCCCCCACTGCTTCTGTGAGCATGCTCACCTGGTACATGTTTCTGGGAATGTTCTGGAACTCTGCCTTCTGCTTCGATGAGCATGCTTGCCTGCTATGCCTTTCCAGAATGTCCTATACCTCCACCTCTCCGCTTTAGTGAGCTTGCGTGCCTACCCCATAGATCCTTAAAGGAGGCTCCCACTTCCACTCAGCGCTCAGAGTGCTCAAGCTCCTCTGAGTAAAGGTCTGTCCACCTTTGTAAGTGACTTTTGCATTCTAGAGTCTTCAAATGGCTGGAACAGTAGCTTGGTTTTGAGTCTGACTGCCAGTGGACTCCTTGCCACCAACTAAAATCTCCTGAGCCTAGCCTTTATCATCTGCATTTTTGCCAGCTTCCTGGTCTTCTGAGAGCCAATCAAAATCCCTCGTCAAGCTCAGCTTATAGGATTCTAGAGCTTCTCTAGCCAGTATCACTGAATCTTGGCAAATTCCTCCTGCAAGCCACTTCCAAAGACTTATGAACCATGTGGTCAAGTAGTCACAGTAATGATCCTACTCCTGGTACATAAATTTGTCTTAATCACTTTTTTCATTACTGAGATATAATATCTGACACTCATAATGTAAAGGAAGAGAAGTATATTTGGCTTGTGGTGACAGTCCCTGGTCAGCTGGCTCTCAGGCACAAATGGCATGGTGGATGAGGCTGGTGGAGGAAAGCTCATAACGTGGCAGCCAGGAAGCAGAGAGAGAGAGAGAGAGAGAGAGAGAGAGAGAGAGAGAGAGAGAGAGAGAGAGAGA
>NW_022900931.1:40660723-40783232 GCF_012274545.1 Fukomys damarensis | reverse complement strand
AGAGAGAGAGAGAGAGAGAGAGAGAGAGAGAGTGAGAGAGAGAACGGAAAAGCCAGGGAGAGTGATATGCCCTTCCAAGTCATGCTTCCAGGGGCTGCCTGTTCTCACCAGGCTCCACCTCCTATCAGCAATCCAGCTATATCGCTCCCATAATCCAAGCACCTTACAAAAAACACCATCGGAACATGAGTGTTTTGGGAGGAGATATTCTAGATTCAAACTGTAACAGGAGCACAGAGCTGCCTATGGGCCCTTTAAAAAGACATCTCCTCCCCATCAAGTTTATCTGCTTTACGGACTAGAAGCACTAGAAGGTCTTTGTGGGCCTACAAACCAAGTTCAGCCTCCATCCTCATCTCTAGCCCGGGAGGCTTGATAGACCTACACGGAGCGTGAACTTGGCTGGTTGAAGTCTCAGGAAAGTACAGTGCTAGCAGCCAGCACTGTTTTATGGCAGCCCCTGCCTGTGAACAAGTTCTTCCTTCTCATAACTGGGCTCTGCTCTTTGTGTTTCGTCTAAGGTGCTGCACTTGGAGAAGTGTTATGGCAGAACAGTGGGGTGGATTGCTGTAGAATATTTTTTATTTAATGTTTATTGAGAACTGTCAGGGAGGGTGCTGCTTAAAAGCACACAGGGCATATCTTTTTTTCTCTCTCCAGAATCTATAACTTGCAGAGAGAAAGAGCCTAGATCACAGTTACAGGGAAACGTACTCTTCAGTCTTTTAAATCTACTTTATTTATTTATTTTGTCTATAAACAGAGCGGCCTGTAAGTGGAATGGATGAGAGCGGGCAGCAGTATTGGCTTTCTACTGGTCTGATGGCTGCTGTCTCCTTGTGAAGACTTTAACACTGCTACCCAGTGTGTGGGCAGCAAACCTTTCCCTCTGTGAACTTGACCATTGCATTCCCAATATAGGGATAAACTAAGGAAGAAGGCAGGCAGCGAACAAGTCAACTTTGTTGCAACTTGGTAATTCCAAAAAGCATGAGCTAGAAGAGGAAGAGATTGAATTAATGGCTAGAACAATGATTTGAGATTATTTATGACACAATGCTTGCCATTAAATTGCTCGCAAAATTCTGCTGTGTTATGCACATATATTTCTTTTAAAAAGATCCTATTGAGTGGGAGAGGAATGTTGATGCTGTCATCGTATGAATGATGATGGCCTCACTCATAAGACTCCTGTCTTTTTATCTTATGGCCTCCAAAATAGGCTACAGCATCCCTAGGCAGTCTAGTGTGGTATAGGAGTAGCATATTACAATTTCTATTTGTCTCTAAAGTAAGAAAGGAATTGAGCTTGAACAATATTTATTATATGGGTGGGCAATAATTTTATATAAAATTTATAAGTGAATGTGTTTTGGGAATACATGCTCAAAGGTTTTTACTCCTAGGGTACATGTTCAAAAAAGTGGAAGAAAAAAAGGGGAAGACATTGATATAAACAATCACCAGTAGCAAATTCTTTGAGCTACAAAAGAAGCAGCTGTGAATTATATAGTATTTGAAATAAAGATACCTTCATTAGCTAATTATCATACCAATACAATTTAAAATCACAATTCAGGGTTTCTCACCCCAGAAATGTTACCTTAAAGCTCCTCTCAAGGTGTCAAGCAGAAATTTTAAACTGTCTCAGAAGGAGTAGGCCAAATTACATCGGCGTATGACTTGAACACGGAGAACGACGGAGGTGTCTCTGAGGAACTGTGACAACGCAGCAAAGAGGCCCGAGAGGGAGAGGTCCCAGCACCGCATGGAAGAGCCACAGGCGTCTTGTGCAGGGGACACCCGGGGAGCTTCATCATGACTTCCCTGCCACGACACCACAGATGGCCCGCCGCGACCCGGCCACAGAGCTGTGAGTTTTCGCTGTCACGGCCCTTTTTCCTGTCCACTCTTTCTCCAGCTGCTGGAAGGCATTTGCTTGTTGGGTATCTCCTAGGAGCGGATGTGCCTGCGGGAATAATCCACATGTGTCAGGAGCATTCTTAGCAGACCGAAAGCTGGGACGGGCATATGAACAACCAACCAGACCCAAGGGCCGAGTTTTCTCTTACACCATCCTGCAGGACTCTCTTGTGGGTTGAACTCTGCTTCCCTGATATATACAGCTAATTTCTGGCTGGAGAAGGGTGGCAGTTTGTGTTGTGGTCAATATTAAAAAAAAAATCTCACTCACTATTTCAGGCTTAATGTCTCCTAGGAAGTGAAAAGCTGTAAGTCCTTGTGAATCTTGAGACTGGACATCTCTTCCTCCTGGCACAGAGGTCCTCATTTTCTCAGGATGTAAGTTATTTTTCTCCTCTATCCTTAAAGGATCTTCAAGCAGAGTAGTAGAGTGGGAAACTCCTGTGTGGGCTTCTAGAAGTGCAGCTAAAGGGGTGTTTGGGACAAAGGATGGTGGCTTCGGACAAGTGTCAGAGAGGCAGCAGGTGGGAGGACCCCGGGGGTTCAGGTCAGGGTGGAGGCACAGGCCAATTGTTGTGAGTGGTCATGGGCCCCTTCATTGTAAGGGGGACCTCCCAGCGTTGAAAAGCAGGGCGATATGCACGTTTTCTGTCTTCTACTCTTTTGCTCAATATCTCTCCCCTCAAATCACTGGGGATAGTGTCAGGTATGTAAGAAGCAGGTCTCTTTCCAGAGTCCATCTCTTGCCCATCAACATCAGGTTTGTTTTCGGCAGAAGGACGGTCTGCAAGACAAATGGCCTTTTACTGACAGCTACCCTGTCCTTGCAAGGTCACAAGGATGCTCCTGCCTAAGAAGATTAAGGGGAACATGAGTCTGGCTTAATGCCTGCTCTTTGCTCTTGTCTTGTTTCCCATCTGTCTGGGGGTGTTCAATGACTCATGAATACAGAGTGCAAACAAAGGAGGATTTATCCAAGATGCCTGTTTAGAAGGGGTTGGTTATTTTATTGTGGCTTTAATTTTAGCTTCCTACTAATGACTATGTGCATTTGGGAGGAGAAGCTGGCTCTTCAGACAATAAAACAGCTGTGTGTCTTGCTAACTCCTTCATCAAATCACTTTCTACAACCAATTTTTTTCCCACTAGCTTTAGAAATGTTTGAGAACCTCCTGTGTCCAGGGCACCATTGAGGGCTTCAGAGGAGTCAAAGAAATTGGAACCATAATCCCTGCCCTCAATGTGTTCACTGCTGTGAAAATAGAACATTTTAGAGCAGAAGAAAGAGCATGGTTTTTGCAAGTTGAAAAACTTGAGCCTTGGTTTTATAATCTATAAAAGATGATAATAATCTCCCGTGTGCAGAGTGGTTGTGAGACCCTGGATGGAACTGCTGAACCTGGCTAGATCTTATCGTTCTTATAAAAGAGGTGATTGTGCAAGGACATCTTTGAAATACAGACCAACAGTACAAAGAAAATTAGAGCCAGCATGAGGCTGAAGGCAGTCAGGAAAGGGTCCAAAATGAAGAGTGTTGTCCCGAAGAGGAAGGAGGCCCTGTGCGTCTTCTGCCTTCATTTCTCTGCCTCCTTTCTGCAGTCTTTGGAACTTTTGCTATGGGTGAGCTGGGATCCTACTGCTTTTGAGAAATGAACTGTGTCCAACTTTCCAGTCCTGCCCCCCTGGGGCTTTGTGTGGAGGCCCATTAGCGCCACGGCAGAGCCGGAGGGGAGCTGCCGGGCCTGCTGAAGGCATTGGCTTGGGAGAGAAGAGGAGGGAGTCAGAGAAGCAGGCAAAGGCTTCAGTGGACTCCAGCCTCTGGGGCAGCTGGACCAGGGCAGAAGAAGAAAGAGGCTGCCATGGAGAACCGGCTTTGGCAACCTTCCTGCCCACCTCAGCCTTTGGGTCAAGTGTCTGCCTTTACCCTCTTTCCCAGCCTCAGTCCAGGAGGATGGGGAGATGAGCGTTTGTTAGAAAAGGCTCCTACAGATCAGTTACAATGACCACAATGCGACATGTACCTCCCTGCTCCTTGGGGCTCATCCTGCTGAGTTCTCCTGTCTTCATCTCCGCATCCTTTCCGTTACTTCTTTCTACTCAGTTTTCTCCCTCTTATCTCCCAGAGGTCAAGGATGGCAGAAGAGAGAGAAGAAAAAGAAGAAGAGGAAGGAGGAGGAGGAGGAGGAGGAGGAGGAGGAGGAGGAGGAGAAGGATCTGAAAGGAAGGTGACCTGTGTGTGGCCAGCTCTCATTTTTTGGGTGTTGGGCTGCTGGGAAAACTGTCTCTTCCAGTGAATATTCGAGGATCATGAAGGCTAAAGAGCTTAAAGGTTGACTTAAAAAAGCCTTTCTGGTACATTTGTGTTGAGGTCTTATAGTGCTTATTTCTTTCATGTAAAAAATATGGAAAGAAATAGATTAAAAAATGAAGGGATGGAAAAGCAACGATGGTTAGAGGAGGTGTTGTTAGTGGTGTCCATAGAGTCCAGGCTGCCTTTCATGTTCCTTTCTACCCCTTCACTCCCTTCTCTGCCATCCAGCCAGGGCAAGCCCTGTGAATCACCATGGACCTCTCAGGTCTGGGTTTCTTTTTGTTCCCAGAGCCATCCCTCAACCCCACAACGTGGAGTGCTTTCCTCCTTCTGCCTTATTTTAGCCTTCCTTGGCTTTTCCCACTGTAACAATGATCACACAGTACTATACTCACCTTTAGGCCATCTTCCCCTCTCAGTCGACTGTGTACTTGATGGGTGGAGGGTCAGGACTGTTTTCCTCGTGTCCTTTGACATATGTCGGACGCTATTGGTATTTGCTGAATGTTAAGTGAAGAATGAATCTTGGTGTTACTACCCGGCGCTCATATTCTCTCTTTTCCCACACAGGGGACTTTACCTGGCTGTGTCGCATTTCCCCAGGGTGCTAAAGTGGAAGAGTTGGCATGAGTTCAGCTAGCGTTTGCAGACAAATCGAATGGGAAATTGCGTCCACTCTCACATTCTGAGAACAAACATGTAACTTGGCCATGATGAGCCAGTGCCTTATTTTTGTGATCAAAACACATCTGACCTAAGGAGTAAGAATGTAGGTCTTTTGAGGGAAAGGCTGGGCTGAAAGCAAAGGGGAGGAAAGTGACTTTCCTGTCTTCAGCTGTGGGCATCCAGTTCCAGACCGTTGCATGTGATCCGGCCACGGGTGGGTTGCCATCTCTCCAGAGCTCTTGTTAATATGCTGAAGAAAGATCATCTTCATTTTCAATTGAGCCTAGGGTCATAATTTCTTGGAAAGTACAAAGACAGGCAAAATCAGAAGGGTACGAAGAACAGGGGAACATGAATCCGAGGGCAGGAAATAGCTCTTCACTGCACCTTCTGAACAGGTGATGGTCAGAGCTGGCAGAAACCAGGGACATGGCGGCAGTCCCGGAAAGGAGACGCTCTTGCTGTAAGTCTTGCTTTGAGTCTCTCTGCTCATCTCTACCCACCCTGCAGCATCGTGTTTTCCCATCAGAGAGCTCCTCCAGTCTCACATTTCCTGGTAAGTACGCCAGAGCCGCCTCCTTTCTACTCCTGAACACTTTCTACCTCTTCCAGAGTAGGGACAGCATTCTGACCCAGAGTAGCTGTTGGTGTTTCTGACTCTCACAAAGCAAACATCTCTGCATTACTGTGCGGCCGGCCGCTTGCAGACTGCTTTCCCCACAGTGTGGGCCCTCGGGCCCTGTAAACATTTTCACTTCTTTGAATTCAGTTTGCCCTCAGGCCATCAAATTGCCACAGTCCTGAGCCATAGTCTCCGCTGGTTTTCTTCTCTTATTGTAGGCTCTTTGTCTCATTTTATCCCTTGTTTTTTTTTTTTAATACATAAAAAAAAAAAAAAAAGCCTGGACTCAGAGCAAGTCACAGTTCCCCTTGGTCCTCCTTCCCCACTGTGTCACACAGCAAAGTAAAAACCCTGCTTCCTGATCGTCATGGCAGAGACAGACTGCCCCAGAATGAATCAAAGAATACTTCAAAGCTAGCCTTTAATTCCTGACTCTCTCCCGAGACAGACTGGAAATCCTGGTGGAATCTGCTGTGTTCTTACTCATGAATATAGAGCCTCTCCCAACTTTCCTATTCTGTCTCCCTTCTTAAGGGTAGGCTGGAGGGCAAAGTCAAGGTAGAGCTGTTTGAACTCAAATAACTGATATTTATTAAGAATCTACTGACTATCAAGAATTACACTAAGTTCTTTCCCTACTATTTCATTTACTCTTTCAACTAATACTATGAGATCAGTTCTATGGTAGTCTTATTTAGCAATGCAGAAACAACCCAAGAAAGAGTTAGTTATTTGGCCAATACTCCAGCCAGAAGGTAATAGATCAAGATACATATCTTATTTCCAAACCATAGGATTAACATTTCCATAATCGTGTCTTGACTAACTTTTAAAGTCCATTTTGCAGTTTTGAGGCTGAGTAAAAATGTATTTCACTGCTTATCATCAAGATGAACTATTACATTCTATTTCCCCATTGCTAGCCCAGTCTAACAGGAAATAGACTCATTATTTTTGAACCTGTTCTTGGAACTAAGACCATAAAGCTTGTCTTGGTGAAGGAAATGGTATGGTTTTGCATTCTCAGGAAACAGCAATCAGAGCAAAATATTTGGCAAATTTTACACTCTGATTGAGAATTGGGGGCTTGGGGAATACCTGAATGTTTTTGCATGCTGCTAAATATTTTTCGTCGGCACAATTTTTAGTGGTTGTATAGTATTCCATTGTATGGTTATAACACAATTCAGTCACATGACATTTGGGACCTGGTAGAGTTAAAACAGCAGAAGGAATTTTAGCAATGATAAATAGGGCATTAGGTGTCCAATAGCCTGCTTTTCTAGCCGTGGGAGTGGATTTGCACTATCTCTGTCCAGAGGGTCACACATACGGGCTGTGTACCTTTCCAGGCAGTGAAGGGAGGAAACCATGGTTCTTGGGCTAGTTTCTTCCCAAACACCTCTGAAAAGGTCATCTTCCAGAAGGTCAGTGATTCATATTCCAGTCCACTTCAGCCTCTTAGAAAAACATGCACCTCCCGATCCAATGAGGTCATGCTTATTTGTAACTTAGATCTGCTGAAGCCTTCATTAAGTGAAAGAAGATAAAAGCCTAACAGCATCCCCAACTGGGTGCCAATCATGAGAAGAATGTCTTGAAGTGATCCTTTCTCTTGGCTAAGTTTGAAAGAATAGTATGTTCTGAAAGGGAATACGAGGGTGACTAATCTGATTTTACCTACTTAAGGGAAACACACGAGATGATCTTCCCAGAGCAGGATAAGTCTACAAATATCAGGTATGCTGTTAAGTCATTACACAGAGCCTTGTCCTAGAGTTGTGCCCAGGTACCTGCCAAACCATTTCCTGTTTTATTTCACATCCAAGATTCTCACCGTCAGGGGTACTTTTAGACACATTTAAAGTGGGCTCCTCTTTCAGGCCGGATGATAGTGATAGTATCTTTCATGCTGGATACAGGGCTAGGAGAAGAGACAAAGAACTGCCTAACTGTTAGCTCTGGGACCACATCTTCTCACCTAGCACAGCACCTTTCACATAGCAGTAGATAACTGGTATATACTTCAGAAGTAAAAGAATTAGAGGAGAGTAAAAGAAGTGGAGCTGTGGATGATCCACCGTCATATCTGGGACCTGAATAGGATACGTGGTAGAATGTGGAGTAGCCCTCTTACCTGGGCTCGAGTCTAGCCCCTCCTCAGCTTCTTAGCTCTACAGGTTGGGAATTTCCCAGTAAATCATTTTGTTGCAGTCCTCTGAGGGACAGAAGTGAGGAGAGAGATGCCGTACAACCAGAAAGTTATGAAAAGGATGGGAGTGATGACTTGAGTCTGTCCTGACAGGGACCCCCACCCAGCAGCAGGGCTTTGAGCTGTGGGTGGAAGCTGGGGCCTTATGCTGGTGGCTGTAGAGTCACCGATGACCAGGTTGACCGTGATTATTGACCGACCTGTTACGATGGAGTGGCTGGGGGAGGCCACATGGTTAGATGCCTAGAATTCTATATGTCATACGTGAATCAAATTCTATACATTTGCTTTTTTCCCCCATGATCTTCAATTCCTGCTTTTAATGGGATAAGTCAAACAAGGCCAAGAAATGAAGGCCTCCATCTCAGTTCTCTATACCAAGTTGGACCCAGTTTTTATATTTCATCTTTCTCAAGCTAGGGATGAAAGAAATGTCTCTTTCATGATAAACTGTCCAACTGCATTGAGAAGCAAGAGAAGCCCTTGCAAATGATGACATGTGGGCATGTGTTCTAAGCAGCACAATGGGCAGAAATGCTATACTTCAGCAAGTTATTTCTGTCCTCGTGTGTCATTGAGCCATAGAGCTTCCTCCTCAAACCATCAACATGTCAAATAATGCATGGTGATTCCAAAGGGGATTTACTGAATCCCAGGGGAGGCAGACGACTAACGCACCTCTGGACCCAGGTCTTCTGGGAGGAATGGGGAGGAAGCTACGGCCTCCCTGTGACCTGATCTGCTGTGACATTTGGGGTGAGTGTGAGTCATTCTGAACCTGTCACACCTCCTCTCAGCACCTTGCCCGGGGATGGGGGGGGAAGCACTCCTGCGGTTCAGAGCCCAGGCTTTGGAGCCAGACCTCCCTGATGAGCTACTGAACTGTTCCTCAGTTTTCTCATCTGGAAAGTGGAGGAAGCAACAACACTCCTTTCATTAGATTGCATTAAGGATTGAATAAGTTAACGGATGTAAAGCATGTAGAACAATGCCTGGAATACTTGGTAAATGTTCAGTATTATTTTACATGAACTTAGGCCTTCATTCCAGTATTCTGGCTCTCTGATCTGAGATGCTTGGTGGGACAAATATTTGCCCAAGTAGCAGGCAATTTGTGATTATGTGTACTAACAGAAAATGAGGACAACGTAGGAAATGAGTGTCCAAAGAAAACCCCACACTTTGATTTAGCCAGACAATCCAGTATCTTTCCTTAAAACACTTTTCTTCTGAGGAGAAAATCAAAGTAATTAGAGCTTTCTTTCTTTTCCTGCCCTGACATAGCTTCGACTATGTAGCAGCTGTTGTCCAATAAAAGCTCTGTAGCTAAAAGAAAAACAGGCAAACTTCCCTAATAATCGATGGGCTTTTTGATTCACACATCATAACAATAACCAACAACACAGATTAGGGTAAAACCGAGTTCCTCTTACAGATCACGTCTACTAAAAGCAACATGCCATTCCAACACCATTGCCTCATTATTTTCTATTTCTCCCACTACAAGAATTGTTATCTACATTTTAGTTCATTTCAAAAATATGTATGGTATATCATCCATGCATCAGGCTCTGTGCTAGACTTAAATGGGCTAAGTCCCTACAGGAAGGAGCTGAGGGAGACATAAGACATAGAAAACCAGTATTAATTAAAAGCAGTAAATGTGAAGATTTGGAGGCTCAGAGCCTTGGAATATATATATATATATATATATATTTTTTTAGCAGTGCTTGTTGATTAAATCTTCATTTGTTTTAGCTTGAAAATATCCCAAGGGAATAAGTAGCAAAATGACCCAAGGATCCATTCTAATTTCCGATTTCAAGGCAGGTTTCCTATACACTAAATCAATAAGAACTATATGATCAATCTGCAGGCTCAGGACAGTATGGATGTGACAAGAATGAGAATAAAATTTAAGCGCTGAATGCCTGACTCAAGGCTTTCAAATTGATTTAACAGTAGAATTGAGTTTGCTTCTATATTTTGTCTGGATTTCAAGGATACAACCCATTTTATCATTTCACCACCTCACTAGAGAAGATGTCTCCTTGGTCTGCTGTAACTTTTTTCTCTGGAGGTGTTTTGTTTTGACTTTTTGCAGGGAGGTGGGTAGAAGTTCATATGGACTTCCAGCTCCTAATCACTAAGACAAAGCAAAACCAGACCCAGTTGGAAATCCCATTGGCAAGTCAGAGCACAGTGTGTTGAGAGCTTGAGGCATTTTCCCAGGAATTTTTTTTTTTTGGACAGCTTTAATTTATGCCCCACTGCTTGACTTTCTAGGGAGAGTTGGGTAGTATAACTCTCAAGCTACAAACTTTCTCCAGACTTTGAACCTATATATCTCACTGTTCACTGGAAAGTCCCTCCTGGATAATCCACTAAATTCAAATTTATTACACATACCCCCACCCCATCTGCCTCCCTCCACATGTGGTACCGGGAATGATCCCAGTGTTCATCCAGTTGCCAGGGCTGGTGAAGAGAAGTGCCCATTTGTCATGACTGTCTGATAAGCCACTGGATCAGGCTGCATCTCAGATGCTCTTGCATCTGCCCAGCCTCTGCATTCCAAGTGGCTGTCCAGCCCCAGCCCCGGGAAGAGGAACACGGTGGTGGAGACTGGAGGTGGGGAGGGTACTCTCCTACTCCCAGAACTGACACTATGATCTGCATTTCCCAGCTGGTAGAACTTTCCTCTTGTTTCTTTCCAATCCGTCTTCCAAGGTGACACCACAGTCATATTATATTTCTTTTCATTTAAGAAATGTTTGACTAGCAAAGATTGTATATATTCAGGGTAGACAGTAAGATATTTTAATGCTTGTACACGATGTGTAATGATCACCATGATTGAGTTAATTCGCATGTCCACTACCACCCATACTGTGCCTTCCATCTGTAGAATTTGCTCACCTTTTAACTGCAAGTTTGCACCTGCTGTGGTTTGGATAAGTGACCTGCAAAGGCCCAAATGTTAGAAGCACAGTCACCAGCCCATGGCACTCCTGGAAGGTGGTGGAACCTTCACAGGTCCTTCCCTAGTGGGAGAAAGTGAGGTAGGTCACTGGAAGTTTTTCCTTTAAGGGAACACTGGGACCCTAGTTCCTCCCTCTCTTTCTTTGCTTCCCAGCTGCCCCAAGGTGAGCAGTTTCTTCTATGTTGTTCTTCTGCCATGATGTGCAATCTCCTCACAGTCCCAGAAGCACAGGCTCCACACGCTGAGCCAAAATAAATAGTTAAGTCGATCGCCTCCCCTCAGGTGCTGTGTCACAGCAACAGAGAGCTTGCACAGTACTCTTATCCTCTGACCCACGTTTTCCCCACCCCTGTGCCTGGTGACCACTGTTATTCTCTCATAATACATGAATAAGTAAACACTTAAATTTATATCTGAACATGTGCTCTTCTCTTTAAAACCCTCCACTGTCTACTGGTTTTGACACAGTGAGACCTCCAAGATCTACTGACTTTATCTGTACTGTATTTCCAGCCCCATATTTCCTCTCACTTCCTTGTGGCTTGAATACAGAACGTCTTCCTCTCCTCTACCAACTTCTTCCTGTCTCCCTCCAAACCTCTCTGTATGAACTGTTTCTGCCACTTGCACAGATGGGCGCCATCTTTTCCTCATTACCTGCCCAGCATAAGCTGCAGTTCCTAGCACATAGAAAACGTTTAACAAAGTTTTTTAGGCTCAGCCAATTACCTGTGTTGACATCCGTCCATCTCCTTGCTCTGTCATGCCATACTATTTTGTGTGCTTTCTTCTTTTTTCTTTCTTTCTCTCAAAAGCAACTAAGGTGAAACAAATAAGCTAGTTCATGCCAAACACTCAAATAATCAACTGCTGGCAAAGTAAAATATAGCTACCAATTATTTCTCTCCTCTTTCTTCTTCACAACTAGGACACCTATTGTAAATAGGGTTAAAAGTTTTACCTGCTGGGCTTTTGATAATGGAAAAATTACTTAACTTTGAGGTCTCCATCATTTTGTCTGTAAAAAGGGGACAACAATGCTTTTCTTTCAGTTTGCTTTGCAGGTTGAATGATCTCTCTCTCTCTGTCTCTCTCTCTCTCTCTCTCTCTGTGTTTGTAAAGCAGGTTGCTTTTATTTGTCAATAAAAAGAAATACAAGGTATTATCAAGGTATTCTATTCTCTCCCCTTTACAGATGAAGCTCAAATTCACGTGTTCATAAATGAAGAACCAAACTAGGCTGCAGGTCTTTTTCTCCCTAATCTGATGCTTTTCCCATTTCACAGGCCTCCTTCGACTCCGGGCTTAGCAAAATATTGAAGTCCAATTGCCAATGCTCAGTACAGATGATACCTCGGACCTGGGGGGTGAGTAGTTACGGATTTTTCTACGTGCAATCCTAAAATGATCTTGGACTGATAAACATAATGCGTGAACTCCTTGCTGTTTGCCTAGCACAGCCTGTAATTTGCTTTTAGGACCACATGTGAGTGTAAGATCATGTTCCATGCTCTCAGGAGAAGTCTGGGAAATGACAGAGTGTGACAAACCAGAATATTCGAAGGTGCTGAAAGGGTGATGCCCAAACTCTATGATCTGCTGCTTCAAGGAGCTGAACGGACTGGGAAGGAAGGCCTGGGTTCCCACAGGGGCAGCCTGCGGTGAGATCAGCAGCACGAGGAGAGCTAGAATGTGGGTGGGCCGGAGGGAAGAGGCATCCCAGGAGAGGACATGGAGGCACAGGCCGAGTGGTGGCAGTGTTTCTGCTGCCCTCTATGTAATCGTAGTCATCACTGTTTAAAAATGCCTGCAGGCGTGGGGTCAGTCGTGCTGGATTTCCAGTAGACAAGAAGCTACGAGATTTGAAGCTGCTGACCTTCCCAGAGCTGTTCCGACAGCTTGGGTCCCTGTGGTCTGCTTGGAATGCTGGGGCTGAGAAGTGGAAGAGGAAGGAAAGTGCCAGGAGGGGGACTTAGTGGATGGAAAGAGTGAGACCCCTGCACTGCAGCTACAGAAGGCGAGGGGAAGCTCTGCCACTTTGCCGAGCTTGGAGCTAACGCTGGGTGTCGACCACCTCTTGTGGAGAGGGAAAGGGGGGACCGGAAGAGGGGGTGCAGGTAGTGAGGGATGCTGGGGCCAGTGTCCTCCGGCGGCCTTTCTCCTGGTGCTTTCCCTGGGACCTGAGGCTAGATCTCTTTCTGGGAAGCAGTGGGCATCCGTGAAACTCGGACCCTGACTCTGGGCATGCTGACGCAGTCCAAGGAGAGAAAGGCCATCTCCGCGTGAGGAGGAGCTCGTTGTGTACACACGGGCACACCAGTGGGAATTCCAGATTTCACGGCAGAAGCTGCCAGGGAGCTTGTACCTGGGTATAATACCTTCAAAGGACATTTTGAGACAATGAAAATATTCTTTGATCTCACTATTTCAGTTTTAGGAAATTATTCAAAGGAAATGACTACGGATGTGGACAAAGATTTGTTCACAAGGCTCACTGTGGCAAACAAACGAAATGCTGAAGAGTGGGTCCTCGAATGACTGAGTTATTGAGAGCTTCTATCAGGAGGTACAAAACAAACATCAAAAGTGACCCTGTAGAGCGGAGGTCAGCACACTGTGGCTCATGGGCTGGTTCTGGTCAGCTTCCTGATTTTTATGGTTCTTGAGCTATAAAGATTTTTGTATTTTACATTGGTAAGAGCCTCACCTAATAGCCTCAGTTTTGCTTCTTAGCTTGCAAAGCCCAACATATGATGTCTCCCTTTAAGAAAGAGTTTATCTACCACAGCTGTAAGACATTTAGTAAGATGCAACATCTTCACTATATTTGCAACTAGGTGAGAATATACTGAGTGTGAAAGTTGTTTATTGCATAAACTACTCTAGGATGTAGCAAATTAAGACACATGGCATTTTCTTTGTCCATGCTTCTGTGGGCTATGTACTTGGACAGGGAAGGAATAAGGATATCTCGGACCCACCTGGGTGGCGTGAATGGTGGGAGATCGGCTGGAGTGGTTCCACGGGAATGTGTGTGTGGGGACCCATCCTGCCCGTCTTTGACTCCTCAGTTCTGCTCTCTGAGTCCTCTCCGTGGGGCTGAACTGGGCTCCCTCACTGTGTGTGGGCTCTGGTAGTTGAGCTTCTCGCCTGGTACCAGGTTTCTCTCAGTAGAAAAGCAGATGCTGGCAGCCTTTTGAAAGGTGCTGCGTGTTTTTACTGTACTGCCTTCCACGGGAAGTCATGGACGATCCCAAAGCAGGACACGAGGTCGTCCTGGCGTCAAAGGATTGGGAGAATGAGCCCTGCTTTTGGTGGGAGGAGCAACATGTGCCATGGGCTGGGTAGCCATCGTGCCCAGCTGGTCTCAGAGACCAGCTTGCATGTGAGGGACAGAGAATACTCATAATACTCTTCCCCATTCATGGGCCTCAAGTGATGATCACAGCAATTTTCAGGGAATATAAGAACATACAAGCACAGCCCTACCTATTTTAGAAATCTGTCTGTAGTAGATACCTGTCACATTCGGGGGCTTACCTGTCTTTTAAATAATGTCCGTAAAGCAGAACTCCAGTGTCCCACCCTGCAGGCATTGTGCAAGCCAATAAATGGAACACTTTGAACCAAACAATAAGAAAAACAGGTAAGAAATCTTGCATTCTGGAGCTGAACAACATGCGTTCACATCTCTATTGTGCCACTTGATGTCAGTGAAACTTCTGTCTGGTTATATAATCTTAGATGTTTCACTTCCTTCATTTACAAAAAAAAAGGATAAACGTACTGCTAGTCCCCTAGCGTTGTCCAGGGCATTGCATGCTTGTAAAGAGCCTGGAGCAGCGCCTGAGATATGATGAGTGCTCAGTACCCTGTTAGGCTAGAGCCTGGGCTCTGTCCACAGACGGAAGCATGAAACTTCCATTCAAACCAAGCAACTTGAGGCAGCAGCTGACTCGATGGAGAGCCTAACTGCTGGCATAAGTAGCTGCCAGGGTGCCAGCTCGCCCCTCATCACGATATCAAAGTACAACTGGTAATGGTTATCGCAGTAGCTATGGGCAAGTGGCTAAAGTCAAGTTCTAGGAGTTTACAGGCTTTTCCACTGAATCACTTCCATGTGGGTTGGGAAATTACTTCTGGAAGGTTCGACTTTAGCCTGCTTTTTAGCTACTTCAATAATTCTGTGAGCGAGAATATTTTAAACTAAATCTTCCTTTTCTGCTAAACTACAGAGTGGATTGTGTTGTTTGTAATCAAGAATTATGGATGCTGTGACTGACGCAGGGCTTCTGGCACAGCAGGAAAGGGCAAAGGGCTGTATTTCATGTCTGGAAGTCTAGCATTAGGCTGTTATATTGACAGGCAAAGCCGTAGAGGGAGGCGTCACATACAGCTTTTGCTTATTATTATGCAAATGCTTAAATTATTTGGGAATAAGAAATACTAACTTGGACTCCCACCTAAAGTGCTTGGGTCTGGAACCAGATCTATTCTTATTAAATTTTCTTCTCTCTTGTCCTCCAGGACTGCGTTGTCATCTCACATTTCCAGAGTCACTTGATGATGACCAGAACTTGTTTTTGTAAATGTTTTACATTCTTTCCCCTGGGGGACACACAATGTTTATGTAATCTTTGTGTTTGCCTGATCCACTTTGGCTAAACAAGTGCGTAGACTCCAGCAGTACTTCTGGTGTCAAGGTTTGAAGAGTACTCACACCACCTGGAAAATTCGCAGTGGTCACTGGCAGGTATCAAAAGATGCCAAGAACGAAGAAGGAAAAAAATGAATATTTCTGGACCACAGGCAAAGCTTGAGGAACAGACCAAGTCCACCCCTGATTATTTGTGAAATAGTTGAGGGGACAGGAGGGGCTCAACTTGGGAGCAGAATCTAAAACTTTTAAATAGAGGAGGAAATTTTCTTCGGAGCGGATGGGGAGGAGTTGTATAATTGAACGTTTGCTTTTGAGATATGCAGGAATATATCGCCAGTGCTCATGATTGCTTTAGGAACCACGACATCAACATAATTTCTTAAGGTCATAATAATCTTAATAATGATAATAATGCTCTCGTCTCTGTATTACTCCAGAGACACGCAGAGGGGGTTATAGTGCTAGTACAATGACTGTTGTCAGGGAGATGGATCCATCAGGCCTTCTTGAAGAGGATTTGCTGTCTGCAAGATGATACTGGCCCTGTGGACAGGAGCAAGACCAGTGTCTAGGCAGACATGAGGAGGCACAGGCAGCCAGAACATCACAGGGTGGTATTAGCTTGAGTTTGGAGTAGGAACGAAGGAAGTAGGTTGAGGGAGAGCAAGACCAAACACCACAGGCCATGAACGAGGTCCTGAAAATGCCGCAGAGCTTGTCGTTGGCGATGTAATCTCAATCATGTTAGATATTGATCTGACATTTTACTAATATACCCCTGCTGAGAGCTCCCAGAGTTCTGTATGGTCTTTTGTTTTTTCTCATTTTAAGGGATTCTGCTCTAGAGTGACGACTGGACCCAGAAAGTAGAAGTTCTTAGTCTCCTATTTTATTATCTGCATGTCCTTGAGCTTGTTTGTTCACTTTATGGCAAAAAAGCCACTTCTGTAAAATAAGAAAGTAACACCTTACTGTTGGGGGAATGTGTGATTTTGAATTGGATATAAGGTGGTGTTGGAGAGTTATTATTCATTCTGTTAGATATAATGGGGGTAAATGTTATGTTGTTATTTATTAAAATGTTTCAGTTTATAAACACATAGATGTTGAGTACCTTGTACATATCATGCAGTTCAGGAGAAAAAATAATGTTATTCTCTCAACTGTACATTTAAAAAATTTTCCATAATTAAAAACTATAAGACCAAAGAAAACTTCTCGTTATGTCACAGGATCACTGTTAAAGTTGTGAGGAAATGGGTAGAAAGCCTTTCCTAAAGAGCAGAACACTAAACAAGTGTTAGTTGTAGTTTTCTTGGTCTCAAGAAAAATGAAAAGGGAATCCAGCTCTCTTCTCGTCCGGATGTCTCTGCTCTTTCTTTTTTCTGCTTTCTCTTTTCTTACTTTCCTCACCTGGTTGCAGAACTGGAGACTCAACCTTTCCCCAGAACTCAAGGGAATATTTTCTGACAATGCTTTCCTTCATCCCACAGAGTGAAGGCGACAAAGTCTACATGGGGTGGGGGGTCAGGGCAACAGGGTCAGACTCTGCCCTCTGCATGTAGGAGAGATCTAGAGCTGCCCACGCGTCCACTGAGTAGGAAGCATCTCAGATCTTACTGCTCTTGACCAGCTTCCTGGCTTCCAGAGAGACCCACATAGTCGATTAAAAAATACTTTTATTGGAACATTTAAGGTATACAATATAATGACATTCATCACTGGAAATTTGCACCTTTATATCATCCATCTTGGTTCCCCCCATTCCCCTGCCCTCCCTATCTACAAAGACTTTGTTTTCATTTTTTCTTTTTCTCATGTTAATTCCATTCCCTCCTTTCTTTTCCCCTACCCTCCCTCTTCCCCTTCCTCTCTGCATCTTTTCTTCCTATCTCACATGACCTATTATACCTTTTAGTCCTTATTTACACTCTCAGTTTCTCACATTAGAGAAACCATTTGGTATTTACACATGTGTGTCCTATTTATTTCACTTAAGAGTGTGGCTCAATGTGCATCCATTTAGCTATAAATGTCTCTAGTTTCTCATTCTTTATGGCTGAGTAGTGCCCCATTAAAAAAACACCACATTTTCTTTATCTAGTCTCCCATTGATGGGCAGTTGGGTTGCCTCCAAGTTTTAGCTGTCACAAATTGTGCTGCTATGAACATGGGTGCACATATATCACTGTGGTGTGATTCTTTTAATTCTCTGGGGGAAGGTACGCAGCAGGGGAATAGCTGGGTCCAATGGGACTTCCAATCCTAATTCTTTAAGATATCTCCTTACTGATTTCCACAGTGGTTGCACCAGTCCACACTCCCACCAGCAGTGGAGCAGGGTTCCTCTTTCCCCACAACCCTGCCAACATTCGTTATTGGTCGATTTCATGACAGCAGCCATTCTTTCTGGGGTGAGGTGGAATCTCAGTGCTTTTTTCGTTTGCACCTCTCAAATGACCATTGATGTTGAACATTTTTTCATATGTTTATTTGCTATTTCTACTTCTTTGTCATATTTCATCATGCTTTCAGTGTAAATGAGAGAAGAGAAGAATGCAGATTAATCACTGCGGTACTATTTGGGTCACTTTCTAGCCATTTATTGGGCATTTTCCTTAGATTTTTAAATCCTTGTAGAGAGAGATGGTATCTGGAGGAAGTGTACAGGTACAATACACCTACAACAGCACTTGATCTCTTTCTCCTTCTTTCTAAATTGTAAGATTTACTCCTAAGAGTGGAATAGCTCACATGTTAAAGAAAACAAATTAACAACAACACGCTGTCCTTTGCAATTTTATTCTCTTTTCATATAGCCATAAATCTTTCTGAGGAGTGGGAGGCACTGTGCTTAGCAAGCAAGATCGTTTTATATTCATCTATTTGCATATTAATGCTGCTATGCCATCCATCACAGCCTTGATGCATCAGCGATATGAAATTGCTTGCTCTCTTATGCTGTTAATGAAACCATGATTTGCAGAGAACAGACTCAAGGCTGGCGGGAAGCCAAACCTGTGTTTTTTTCCCAAACCACTAATACAGTGGGACCTTAAGTAACCTTGAAAAAAATCACTTTGCTCCTGTAACTTCTTCCTCTCCCTTTGTGAAATTAGGGCAACTGTGCTCAGCTCATTTCTTTCTTTGGGGAGATGATTAATGGGAACGATGCTTACAAAGTACTTTGGTCACTTAGGGAAGCTGTTCTTTTAAAGTAATCATAGAAAATCCTATAAATCATGAGACCACTGCATGACGTGCTGTCTGGATGCAAATTGTTCATATTATTATTTTTTACTTTGCAAATTAGATTTCTACTGTAACTGGGACTAAATTAGCTACACATTTTTTCATCCTGTGACATTGTGATATATGTTTCGGTTTTCATCCATAGTTTCTGGCTAGTAGTGCCCTCCTCAGGATGATAAATGCTCTTATCTTCCCAAACCTTTCAACCATGAATTTGGTCCTAAAGAAATTCTCTGGCCTGCTGTGGTCTGATAGTAGATCCTCAGACCTTTCTCATTCCAGAGGGCTGTGTCCCATACCCTGGAGGAAGAAATGCGAGAGAGACCAAAAAGAATGTGGCCAGGCCTTCCTGGGCTCCCTACCCAGTCTATTAGCATTCAGCCTATGCCAGGACACTTCTAAAGAAAGTAGGAAAGACTGGGTTGACAGAGCTTCAGGACATCTGAGCATGGGGTGGGGACAGCCTGGTGAGATCGTGGGTTTCCTGTGCTCTGTTAGCTTCTTGGGAAAATTAGCCAAGGGGGACTGTGTTATGGGAGCCCAGGGGTACAACTGGTTGGTCAGAAGCACAGCCAAAAGCAGCCTGGGGCTGGCAGGTGGCATTTCAGGTGGGGCAGTGTTGGGACTGAGCCCTTCTCTGTGGGACCTGACTCTGGCTCCAGGCAGACAGTGTCAGGCCTGGAGTGAGTTGCAGCACACCCAGGTGGTTTCCACTGTGGCAGCATGGCTGCTTGGTGGTAGGAGTGGGAAAAGCTCCAGTCTTTTAGTGTCCAGACGTCTCCGCTGTTGCTTGTGGTGTGGGAGCACAGGAAAAACAGGCCATTTGGTTTACCTACATACACATCTTCAGAAATTATGCTATGGTTTTGTCTGTAAGGAAAGAAGAAAACCTCTCAGGTGACATGATAATAAGACTGACAAATGCATGAAATATTCCAGCACCCTAAAGAGAAATTCCTTATTAGAAAAAATGAGAAAAGCTATTGGGTTGACCCTTCCTGGGAGAAAATTACTATGAATAACTAAACAACAAGAAGTTTTCTCATTAAATCCCACAGCCCATTTGTTAGAATAGACACATGAAATCATTATAGCAAAAGCTCTAGATTTTAATGACCAAAATGGAATATATTTTGTGGCAAAAACTGACAATTTAACAGGAAAGATAGCATCATCAATGTTCACATCAATGTTCACCTGGAATGCTTCTAAATTTTGTTCTTGAGAAGACAAAACAAAAGATCAAACTGATACTGTACATTTATGCTGAAGAAACATTTCTAGGGCAACTTCTGCAACTCCAGAAGATTAATCCTAATTATTAACCTTGAAGGGTCCTCTTGTAATTGTGAGGAATGAAGCTACTGAGAGTGATGGCCCTGAACCTCTAAAGTCACAGAACCCAAAGGTAAGAATCCCATGAGATGCCTAGGCAGAACTCTCTGCTCTATACAAGAGGAAACGGGGGTCTCAGAGGCTCTCAGCAAAGTTTAGTTAATGTAGTGCACAGTGTTTATTCAGTAATTCAACACCTACTACTGCACAGCTACTATTTGTATTGATCACTTCCTTTTGCCAGATATTCCAAAAGGTACTGGTGATAGTTAACAGTTTTCAGAGTAAGATTTCATAGGAGAGGGCAGCCAGCATATAATTATAGGGTAAAGAGCTATGAAGTAGAGACGCAGTACTTCTGGTACAGAAATAGCCTAGAACAGCATTTCTTCAAGTGGAATTCACAAAGCGTAACTATCTATAATACTAGAGGGCCCGAGGAAAAAGGGTTCTTGGTTATATCAAGCTTAAAAATGTTCAGTCTTTTCTTAAGGAAACACAATGAGCATTGCTGCTGTTTTCAAGAAGTTCTTCAGTTAAAAAGTAGTTCTCACATTAATTTGAGCATGGAATATATTTCTTAACTCAACCTTCTTTGCTTCTTTCCCCCTTTCCTTTTTCTTCTCTTCCTCTTTCTCCCTTACATCGCACAGAATGCTCATGTTCAGTAGGATACCGTGTAGGAAACACTGAAAAATATGTTGATGCTCTCCCAGTTAATCAGAATGTCTGCTTAAGAGACCATATTCTCAAAAGATTGAGCTAATCGAGGTTCACAGCAGCTCCAAACCACGATGGGAATAAATCTTCCTTTATCACATATGTAGAATGTTGAAGCAATAAAGAATACAATTTGGAAGGATTTGATTATTAATCAGAAGTGAAGTAACTTGAGATGTCATATAACAAATTGCTTTCTGTTCTGCTCCAGTCAATCTCATAAGCCTGGCACAAGAAGTAATTCAGAAGGTACAAGATTGCAGAGCAAATACGTACTTGAGGAAGTACTACTAGCTGATAAATGCAGGCTAGACTTCTCGATATCAAAATACTTCATTGCGGTAGAAATCAGAGAAGTGGAGAGTGCTATAGTTATTGCTTTTTTGATGAAGATAAAAATTCCAAAACGGCATCAAGATTACAGATCATTTCCTGGGGCAGTCAAGTTACTTTTCTTGAAATCTCATTTAGTTCAGAATGATTATAATGTAACACATCTTTGCATGCTAAAACAACTTATTGACTCTATTACTTTAAAGTTACTTTGTATACTTTATATATATATATGTGTGTGTGTGTGTGTGTGTGTGTGTGTGTGTGTGATATATACTTGATATATATCATATAGATTTCCCTTTCCTGTACAGCCTTGTTTAAAATTCTGCACTGCAACAGTGATCTAAATGCAATCTGGAGATAGTGAGGTTTGGGAAGCAAGCTGAATGATAGATGTTATTGTTAAGTCATTATCTATGGGAAGACTAGAAATCAAATTCTGATAGAAATTTACTTCCTACATTGCTCCATTCAATTGCATGCTATTTTCTAATCTCTTGTAGTCTTTGGCAATAATTGTACACAGCCCATAAAATACAATAGCAAATAATGGACATACCGACAAAGTACTGTGCCAACAGACCCTACTGTATGTTTCAGCTTCAGCTTTGCTGTAACTTCCTCTGCAGTTTCTTTACTTCCCCCAGACTGGGCAAAATATCCCCAAAGCTCCCTACTCCTGAGACTCCCTTTTCCTGCCCCAAACCCGCTCATCTCTCGGTGTACTGCAGTCTCCAACCCTCCTTCTCGCATCTCTTGTAGTGAGAAATTTCCATATAAAGTTTACTGGTCCCACTTTTCCTCTTCATGACAATCCTTATCTTGTCATAGTGAAGCTGTCTGTCCATTTGCTCGTCTAGACGGAATGTAAGTTAGGTGAGAGAGCAGCCGAGGTAGGTCTTGTTCATTATGGAATTCCTAGCAGCTAGCTGAGTAGGTAGTGAATGCATGTGTGATAAACAACTCAGGTGGATTGATCCTGGCTCAGTTTAAACCACTGTACCTCTTCACACATATGGGGTGAGGCTTCTGGCTTCCTCTAGTACTTGAGTCTTGTCCATGCAACTGCAGTGTTTCTGGATTTAGACCGCTGGGCTGTATGTTCCCACAGAGCCTGAATCCCTCCCAAAGGTAGTCAGAAGGGCTCACTTTCTCTCCCTACGGCATACACTCAAACTTCCCTCAACCCAGGGCTACATCCACTCTGCCAAGACGCTTACCTGGAATGTCCCAAGCTAACCTCGCTCCTATAGCTGGCATCTTCTAAACACTCAGGGGCCCAGTTCCAGGGAAAACAGACACCCGTGAGTGCTACACCACTTCAGCTCTCCTGGACCCAGACTTTTCTGTCTTAGGCGAGTTATATCATCCTCTGACACCAGACCCGAGTGAATGAGCACAGTCCTCTAGTTTCCTTGACTTTCTCATTGTCTATCTATCACTTATGAATCCACAGTAATTTCTTTGACCTTTATATGTTTTTATCCTGTGCACAACAGTTTATATCTTTTTGAGTCAATGTGTTTCCAAGAATTTTTGTTCGTCTTCAGTTTACTTCTTTAATGTTTCAAGAACATATTATAGATTCTGTGGAGACCAGTTTTCTGGCACTACTTCTCTTCCTACTATAAAGAACCTTGTGATCTTAAAGAAGTGTCTTAGAGTCTGTAGAGTCTGAGTTAGGTCTCAGTTCAGAAACCCTACGACTGTCATTCCAGCATTTGCTATACATAGCTGATTTCTGTATTCTCGTTTTGGTTTTTAAAGATTTCTTTTATTTTTAATTGACTCATCACAATTGTGTATGCTTATTGGCTACCTTGTGATGTCTTGGCACATATGTATATTGTATCTTGATCATTATCTCAAGCGTTTATTGTTTCTTTGTGGTCAAACATTTACAATTCTTTCTTCTAGCTGTTTTGAAGCATGTGACAGTTATTACTGACTGTACTCACTGTATAATGTAGAGGGACACAGACTGTAATTGTGGACTCATTCACCAACCTCTCCCTATGTCTCCTTCTCCCTCTCCGCTGTACTTTGGTGATCACTCCCGTACTACCTACTTCCATGAGATTGACTTTCTTAGGTTCCACATAGGAGTGAAATATTAGCCACTAAAAGGAAGATGAAATCTGTCATTTGTGATAACGCGGAGGGGCTTGGAAGATGTTATGTGAGGCCTAATTAACCAGGGCACAAAGAGGCAAGTGTCGCATGACCTCGTTCTTTTGAATTCTTGATCTCTAGCGTCCTCACGCTCTAGTCTGCGAGCCGTGAGTTATATTGTTGGTGGCTGGGCCCATTCACCTATAAATATAGAGTGACTTTATGCTTCAGTTGACTACTTTTCATTTCCTCCCGCAGTTAGAAAAGAACACGTATCAGCTCTTCCCACTGATTATTTTCCTGTGAGATATGTTTAGTGTTACTTGCAACTAGGAAATCTCACAATATACTCTCTCTCCCACAGCTCATATAAAAATGCCAACTAGCTATTTCCTGGGCAGTGATGCCCCTAAACAGCCCTTTACGGTCCTGCACCCGTGGAAATATTTGTGTTTTCTTAGTATTTATTTTTTGTTTCTGAAATAGTTTCTTTCACATGGCCTCCCATTCATTAAAAATATCCTTAGAAATACAATTTTGAAAGTTCTTGAGATAGTAAAGTCAAATCGTTCTTGTCTGCCTCATTCTTATGACGATATTTTCACATAGTTCTAGTTGACTTTAAACATGAAATAATAATGACAGATAATTTATACATCAAGAAACACTTTACAGTTTATAATGCTTAGCGTGAAGATCATGGTCTTTGCAGCCAGACAGAAATGAACTCGGAACTCCCCTCAGTATTTGCAAGAGTAATGGGGAGCGCCTTACCTCACCTCTCAGAACCTGCTTTCCTGGCCTCCACACTGCTGGCTGGAGCACCTTGAGGGCTCCCTGCATTGTCAGGGGGTGCTGCCAGTAGAGGGGTGCTCAGTACTCTCCCACTGTGACCTTTACTATGCATCTGTTCTAGGTACCAGGATTCAGAAAACAGGAGCAAAGAAATGCACCATACACACTTCCTGCTTCTTTTCTATTAACCCAGGGAATCCCAGATTTAACCCTTCAAACACAGTTTTCTTACTGCTGTCATGCGTCTTTCAGAGTCTCAGGGGGTCACAGTGTCTACCACGTGCGTGTTAATCAAAAACTTTGTGAAAATGGACAAAAGGACTTCTCAGAGGTGATTTTTGTTTTCCTTAATAACCCTCCCATTCCCTTGGTGACAAAATTGTACTGAAAATGAACCATCATTATGAAGCCAGTGGAAGCAGAAGAGTCTAAAACAATACTCAAGATGGCTATTTAGAAGAAAACTCCTGATCAGCTGTGCTGGAATAGTTCTAAAATATAGGCCAGGTCAAGTATAGAAGTGCCAAAGACAATACTTTTAGGTACTAAATGCTACTCATAAAAAATTAAGAAGAATTTAGAGTGGTTTTAAAATTTAGTACAAATGACAATAGAAAAATAAGCCAAATGGCAGCATAACTTTAATTTCTATATTTAGTATTGAAAAATCACAGAACTCCCTTGGCCAACGGTTGTGGAAAATTTAGGTTTGAGCCATAGATGTTGAAGTTTCTGTAGTGTTAAATTATTCAAGGGAAGACAAGAATGTTCTCAAAACAATTGGAGGGAAATTGTTATTGTCTAGTTTTATATTATGGGGATTGCCTCTTAACTCCTGATTTTTTTGGTAGTGTTTGGGATCAAACCTAGGGCCTCATGCATGCTAGCAAGTACCTTACCACTAAGCTATATTCCTTGGCCCCAACTACCTGATTAAATTATAATACTACACTACACTTCAGATGTTTTATATGCTAGTCATTTTCTTTCCACGATCTGATTGAACGGGTTAGAATTTTTCATTTGACCACTTGTCTTGTTAAAAAAAGTCTACTAGCCTGCATAATCTTGCCTTTTAATCTTCTTAGTATATACATAGAGATAAGGAAGGAGAGAGTTTAAAAGGGGTGATAATAGATTTGAGGTCTTTGTGGGAGGTATTATAGTTTGCTTTTTAAACAGTTGCATAATTTAAGGCATTAGTAGGAGAACAACATTTGGAGTAATAACGATTTTAAGAGAAAATATATTGTCAAGCTCTTAGCAAACTAGTAAAAATGTACTAATTGTATACATTTCTATTTATTCATTAAGGCAATTTCTCTAAGGATTATTAGTACATAACACCTTTCAATCTCATAGTCTTTCACATGTATGTGAAAATAATGAAACAGTATTTCTTTAAAAGAATGTTTCATCATTCAGACTTTTTACTAACCAGGTGGGCCTTCTCCTGCTTCAGTAGAATTAGATTCTGGAGAATATCCTTTTTTGTGAAAGTCACACTCTAAATCACTTCTCTTTCCGTGGTTTGCAGGAGAAATTAAACATTTACAGAGAAGAGTCAACATCCTTTGTGGCGCAAATGTATTTTTCACTTTTTTAGGCTGGGGGAAGGAAAACACAGTTTATCTCCTTCTCTAGTTTCTGCTTAATTTTACAACAAATACCATATGCTTGGCGATGATTTTCTGTACTCATTTTGGTTTTTAAAATTAAATTCTCACATTTTAATAATTCACTTGAAAGGCATGGAAAATAACACAACTTGCCTTTAAAAGTCTGCATTTATTTATTTTACTGGGCGTGTCTTTTCCGAAACAGAGTGAACTTAATGCCTTGGGTAAGGCAAAGTTGTTTAAGTCCAACATTTTTAATTCTTTATGTTTTTCCGAGAAAGGGAGTTTTAGAGGCATTCGGGTAATAATGAATCCAGACATGTCAATATTTTAACCTTTCCAGTAGGTATATTTCCATTTACAATTTTATTGATCATGTGTGAGTATGAATCCTTTTCTTTCTAATAAAATTTCTAACATAAAAAATTCTGATCTCAGCGTATATCTTTGTACCCAATTATGAAAACAGCGTAGCTTCCTAGATTTTCTCATCAGTAAGGTGGTGCAGCAGAGAAATTAGACTTTACTCTGAGAGTGAGGGAGAGGCCTCAGGGCCGCCTCTCAGTGACACTGACAGAAGAGCAGCTCTGGCCAGGCTGTGTTACCAACAGCTATGAAATTTCTCCAGCTCAGGTGCCTCGTACTGCTGACATAATCAAGTCCATAGAGCACTTTGTGTGAACACTGTAATAAAGCAGCACTTTCTTCCAGAAATCAACTCTGCTGGGGCAAGAGTACTCTATTAAACTAGAGATTAGATCCTGAGATTGTGTTTCTGTTTAGCTATTAACTAGCCATGCAACTGTGAGAAAATTGATTTTTATGTTTCCTCCTCTTTCTTTCCTCCTTTTCCTTTTCCCTTTCTCCCTCCCCCTTTCCTCCTCCTCTTCTTCTTCTTAATACTGGGAATTGAGTCCAGGACCTTCACACTGAGCCATATACCCAGGCCTTTTAAATATTGAGACAGAGTCTCATTAAGTTGCTAAGTTTTCCAGGCTGAACTTGAACTTTCTGATCTCCTGCCTCAGCCTCTCCGAGTGTTGGGATTATAGACATGTGTCACTGTGCCAGGCTTAGTAGTCATTTTTTTTTTTTTTTTTTTGTACCGGGGATTGAATTCAGGACCTTGCACTTATGAGGCAGGTGGTGAGACCACTGAGCTAAATCCCCTGCCTGAGTATTCAGTTCTTAATGTAATTAGGCCTGGATTTCAGTTTTGATGGCGAAACAGTGATTCCCAGTATGATTCTTCCTCTTGAGGTCCACTGATGACATACATGCTTTCCTGCAAACTTGACTTCGGCTTGCAGACAGGCATTAAAGCAAGAGCATCTTGGTATTTCACTTTAATCATGCGTCCTTCTTTCACCATAGAAATACAGTATTGAAGCAATCAGAGTTATTGAAATCTGGAGTACATAACATTAAGGAGTTGACTTATCTGCTGAATAACATGATCATTCAAACATACAGATATTTATTGGGTCCTCACAATGTGCCAGTGACTGGATACCCAGACACGCGCTAGGGCCATTAGTTAAAATGATGGATTTAAGGCTCATTTCAAAATGCCTATAGTCTTTTTGGAGACACAAGTCATACAAAGGAAAGTATACCTAACCATAGAAGACTTGCTCTTTTATTTCATTTGGTTTCAGCTCGAGGCAACCCTTTTGGAGAAACCATTGTTGGCTACACTAAATCAAATAATAGCAAGACATACTCTTCATCTTCTTATTTTGCTTTATTTTTTTCTATATGGAAGTGACTACGACTACTTGCCACATTATAACTGTATATCTGTGTTCTCTTACATTTATTCATTCTCTTTCTCCTCTTCCAAATTAGATTCTACAAGAGGAAAGACTTGGCCTAGTACTTGTTAGATCTTGTGTTTAACACAGAAGTAGCTGGCACAACAAATATTTCTTGAACATAGAAAGGAATAGTGTATGTAAATGTTCAGAGAATGACAAGGTTTTTATTAGCTGCAATAAAATAAACAGAAAGTGCTGATAAGAATTCCCCAAGAAAAGACGATTTATGGGTACTTGCCCATCTTATAAGAAAATAAGGGAACATTCTTAATTTGCAACAGCTCTACTATATAACAGCAATATGCAGCTGTGTTCCCCATAATGAAATTTTGATCAGTGACAAACATGAACTGCATATATTACAATGGTCACATAAGATTATGATGAAACTGGAAAATTCCTGTCACCTACCAGTGACATAGTGCAATATATTACTCACAGGTGGGTGAAAACAAGTCTGCTGCACTACTAGTCATATAAGACCATAGTATATACAATTGTGTATAGTACGTAATATTTGATAATAAATGGCTACATTACTTTTTTAGTTTTGTTTTTTTGAGACAGGGTCTCACTGTGTAGCCCAGGCTGGCCTTGAACTCATGGTGATTCTCCTTTGTCAGCCTACAGAGTGATGGGATTACAGGTACTGTGTCACCATGCCTGGCATTTATGTTATTGGTTTATGTATTTATTACACTCTACTTTTTACTGTTATTTCAGTGTACTCCTTCTACATCTATAAAAGCAAACTTTGCTGTAAAGTAGTATGTTGTGTTACTCTGGCAGCAGCCTCATACATTTTATGACTCTTGATTGCATCGAGAGGCCACATAGAGTGATCTATTCGTAGCACTTAGGCTTGTGTGAATACATTCTATGATGTTTGCAGAGTGACAAAATTGCCAAATGACATAATTCTCAGGATTTATCTCTCTCGTTAAAGTCACACATGAATGTACGTAGGATAAGCTGCCCATTGGGGTTTAGGGACACTAAGAAAAATTAGAAACAAAAGTAGTGGTTTGGAGAGGAAGGGGAAGCCACCCATCAACTGAGCAAGGAGACGGGATGGACCCCAGTCAGGAGAGTGTGACACAGTGCCCTGGGTTTCAAGACTCACCTCATAGGCACACTGCTCTTTTCCAAATGAGGAGGGCAACTCCGTGACTCTGTGTTTTGAACTGTAGCTTCTAAGATTGGATCTTTTCTTTTCACATAGTTCGTGGATTGCTATAGTTTGGACCTGGAATGTTTCTCAAAGGCCCATACATTGAAGGGTTGGTCTTCAACCCATGGCATGGTTAGAAAGTTGGCGTCGTTAGGAGGTGGAACATAGTGGGTGGAAGTTGGGAGATGGGGTCACAGCCTTGAAGAGGATATCAGGACCCCAGCCCCTTCTTCTCTCTTTTAGCTTTCTGGCTGCCACAAGGCAGCTGAACAGGACTTGTCTGTCATGCACTCCTGCCATAGTGTACTGTGCGGCCAAAAGTCCAAAGCAACAGACCCAAGTGATCATGGCTCTCAACTTCTGATGCCGTGAGCCAAAGAAAACATTTCCTCCTTTTAAATCAGTTATCTCAGATATTGTCAGGGATGCAAAGTTGACTAACACATGGATAAACAAAAATTTTGCTTTTATTTCTGGAATTAAAAACAAGCCTTGTAATTCTGATAGTTGATAAAATCCAGACACCGTCACACTGACACCGCACTGAAACCAGAGCAGATTTCTCTTTGGGCTGGGGTGCCATATGTGAATACAGCAGGAGCTGGTAAAAAAGGCAAACTCTGAGGTCTTTTGACCCTTTAACTGTCCTTCACAGATGGAACCAGATCAAAGATCTCAAGGAATTTCTGTTGCTGTAGGATGGATGGCTTCAGGTGAGTGCCGCAGAGAGACTGGAAAGGTGTATGAGAAAAGCCAGACAAGGGTCTGCATTGGGGAATGGTTCTCTTGAGTCTCTTATTAGCAAACTGCTCAAGCTCCTTCACTCTTTGGCCACAGAGGAACATGGTGTTGCATTTCACCTGTCACATAATCTGGCTGTTTCAGGAAAACACCTCTACTCATGTTTCCCATGAAACAGTCCTGTTGCTGTATTTATTTATTTTTTCTTTTTATTGAGTTTATTGGTACATTCTATGTATACAGTACAGTTCCATTCATTACTGGGATCTTGTACCTTTACACGACAGGTCATGGTTCTCATTTTTTCCCCTTGTTCCTGCCCTCCCTTCACCCCCTCCTCCCCTCCCCATTTACAAGCACTTTATTTCCATTTTCTCAAATTTTTTTCTTTTCCCTTATTTCCTTTCCCCTGCCCTTCCCACTTTCCCTACAACTTTAGCCCTTTTCTTCCTATTTCACATTGTTAATTATCCCATTAGGATCTTGTGTACTATTATAGTTTTTCACACCAGAAAAACTATCCAGCATTTACACATGTGCGACTTATTTATTTCACTTAGGAGTGCATCCTCCAAATGTATCCATTTTCCTATGAATGAATCTAATTTCTCATTCTTTATGGCTGAGTAGTATTCCATTTTATAGAAAAACCACATCTTCTTTATCCAGTTTCCAACTGATGGGCAAATGGGCTGTTTCCAAGTTTTAGCTATTACAAACTGTGCTGTTATAAACATAGGTGTGCATATATCACTGTGATATGATTCTTTTAATTCTTTTGGAAAGATACCCAGCAGAGGGATGGCTGGGTCAAACGGAACCTCTAGTCCCAGCTCTTTGAGGTATCTCCATACTGACTTCCATAGTGGGTGCACCAGTCTGCACTCCCACCAACAATGGAGAAGGGTTCCTTTCTCCCCACAACACTGCCAACATTTGTTATTGTGTGATTTCTTGATAGCAGCCATTCTTTGTGGGGTGAGGTGGAATCTCAGTGTTGTTTTCATCTGCATCTCTCGAATGACCAGTGATGTGGAACATTTTTTCATATATTTCCTTGCTGCTTTTACTTCTTTGTCTGAGAAATGTCTGTTCATTTCAGATGCCCATTTTTGAATCGGATCTTTATATTTGGGGGTGCTGATTGTTTTGAGTTCTTTATATATTCTAGATAATAGTCCTTTGTCTGAGGGGCAGCTGGTGAAAAATTTTTCCCTCATTGTAGGTTGTCTCTTAGTTCTGTTCATGGTTTCTTTTGCAGTGCAGAAGCTTCTGTTGCTGTATTTAGTTGAAATTATGCAGCTCCCTGTCTCCTTGAAAGCATCATTTAGCTCCACAGCTGTCTGCTCTTCTTTGGGACAGCAGTGTGGGCTCAGGCCTGATTAGCTGGTTTTGTGCCAAGAACTTGATGCTTCCTTAGCAGGCAACACCCTCCAGCCTTCCCAGGGCCTTCATACTCTTGTGTTGTGGTGCTGGTATTATTGCTACTGAGGCAAATATGTTCTGGGGAGACATTCATCCTGGGGGACTTCTTCATCCTGAAGGGCAGGCCATTAAATCGCCATGGATTTGAATTTGACAGTATTGCTGTAAGTAGGTAGGAATGTGCTTGTGGGAAGGGCTCTGGTCTAGAATTTGTAACGAAGCCCTCTCTCTGGGTGGAAAATGATTACACGATTGTGTGAACTTGGGAATATCACATAACCTCCAGACCCTCATTGGCTCATCTGTAAAATCCAAGAGACTGTAAGTGCTTCTCAGTCTTTTCAACCAAATTACCTTTAATAGAAGGGTAAAAACACACACCCTAAACTGCCATATCAGATCGGCCAAGCTCTGTACAAGTTGGCTTTTGCCTTAGATATTATGAACTTGACATTCCTGGTTCCAGTTTGTCTCACAGTCCTGCTGTATTATCACCTGCTCTCACAGGTGCACCTTCCATACATGTCAGCGCTAGCCCTGTGCCCTTGCTCCACTGTCCCTGCAGCATGGAATGCCCCTTCTCTTTTGCTCCTTTTCTTAATCCTATGAATTTCTCAAGGCCTCTTGGAATTTCCTCTTTTCATTTTCTTGAATTTCCTCAGAAACAGTTTTTCCTCTGCAGTTTAACCAGGCCTTTCTTGTTGGACATCCTTTCTACTTGGAATTTTTACCTTATCTTCTCTGCTAGCTTATATATTTGTCACTGAGAAAAAATGCCCTCTACTCACAACTTAAAGGAGGTGAGGTTTCATTTGGCTTATGGTTTTGGAGGATTCAGTCTATGCACAGCTGGCTCCAAGGCAGAAGTGGCATGGAAGAAAGGGGTAGGTGGAGAAAAACTTATCAAGCTATGGCAACCAGGAAGCAGAGAGAGAAGCAAGGGAGGAGCCTGGGAGAAGAGCATACCCTCCTGGTCATGCCTCAGTGGCCCATCTCCAACCAGGTGCCACCTCCTAGCAGCTCAACTAGCAATAAACTCCTCAATGGATGACTCCACTGCAAGTGCAACACCCCCACGAGCGAGTCACCTTCCAAAAGCTCCACCTCTGAACACATGAGGATTTATGGGACATTTTCCATCTAAACCATGATAGTTCATGGATTTAATTTTTGAAGGCAGATATGGTTTCTTTTTTACCCTTGATATTCTTCTCACTTCCTCCACTAGTTCTATATCTAGCACAGACTCTTGGGCACATTACATTCCCATTACATTTTGCTGAAGTAATAAAGTTAGCCAGAAAGGGGGTTCATGAAGACAGTATCAGTGGAACAAAGGAAATCCATCTGCATTGCTGCAAAAGGAACTGCAAGAAATGTCTCAGTTGGACGTTTGTCAATAATATAGTGTTGTTTTATTGCACAAATAATGTTTATTTAAGGCTTCACAACTTCTAAGGTCCTTTTTACATAAGATTATTTTTCATGCCTAAGATAAGCTTTGTGCATACATACACGGCAATATCATTTTGACATTAAACTCCTAGAATTAGTACAGACTCCACAAATTAAGGGGACAGTTCCCAGTAAGACTGCACTGACTTTAGTTGGTAACCCCATATTCAGGTGTCCCCAGGCCATCAGGTTTCCTGACAAATAGGCTACAAATTTGGAGATTTTTTGCAATCCTTTCAAGTTTGGTATCTCCTAGAATGAATGACTCATAGAATCAGGAAAGTGACACAATTGCACATAATTATAGTTTCAGTATAAAGGAAGACAAATGAAAATTATCAAGCCAGACAAATGAAAAGACATATAGGGCAAGGTATGGTAGAGTGCCAGACCAGAGCTGCCAATGAGTTCTCTTCATGGAGTCAGGGGCCATCTGCCTTGGCCCACTGAGATGTATCACCAGCTAGGACCTCAAAGTCTTGAGCATTGATGGCGAACCTTTTTTTTTTTTTTTTTTTTTTTTTTTTTTATGTACCTTTACATGACATGTCTTGGTTCTCATTTTTTCCTCTTGTCCCTGCCCTCCCTTCACCCCCTCCTCCCCTCCCCATTTACAAACACTTTATTTCCATTTTTGCATTTTCTCATATTTTTTTCTTTTCCCTTATTTCCTTTCCCCTACCCTTCCCACTTTCCCTTCACCTTTAGCCCTTTTCTTCCTATTTCACATTGTTAATTATCCCATTAGGATCTTGTTTACTATTATAGTTTTTCACACCAGAGAAACTATTCAGTATTTACACATGTGTGGATTATTATTTCACTTAGGAGTGCATCCTCCAAATGTATCCATTTTCCTATGAATAAATCTAATTTCTCATTCTTTATGGCTGAATAGTACTCCATTTTATAGAAAAACCACATCTTCTTTATCCAGTTTCCAACTGATGGGCAAATGGGCTGTTTCCAAGTTTTAGCTATTACAAACTGTGCTGTTATAAACATAGGTGCACATATATCACTGTGATATGATCCTTTTAATTCTTTTGGAAAGATACCCAGCAGAGGGATGGCTGGGTCAAATGGAACCTCCAGTCCAAGCTCTTTGAGGTATCTCCATATTGATTTCCATAGTGGTTGCACCAGTCTGCACTCCCACCAACAATGGAGAAGGGTTCCTTTCTCCCCACAACTCTGCCAACATTTGTTATTGTGTGCTTTCTTGATAGCAGCCATTCTTTGTGGGGTGAGGTGGAATCTCAGTGTTGTTTTCATCTGCATCTCTCGAATGACCAGTAATGTGGAACATCTTTTTCATATATTTCCTTGCTGCTTTTACTTCTTTGTCTGAGAAATGTCTGTTCATTTCAGATGCCCACTTTTGAATTGGGTCTTTATATTTGGGCGTGCTGATTGTTTTGAGTTCTTCATATATTCTCGATAATTGTCCTTTGTCTGAGGAGCAGCTGGTGAAAAATTTTTCCCACATTGTAGGTTGTCTCTTAGTTCTGTTCATGGTTTCTTTTGCAGTGCAGAAGCTTTTTAATAAGATGAGATCCCAGTTGTTGATTCTTTCTGCTAGTTCCTGTGCTACTGAGGATTTGTTCTTAAGGTCTTTTCCTATGCCAATGTCTTCAAGATTTTTGCCTAACTTATCTTCCAGCAAATTTAGTGTTTCTGTTTTAATATTTAGATCTTTAATCCACTTGAATTTTAATTTAGTGCATGGTGAAAGATAAGGGTCTAGTTTTAATCTTTGGCAGATTGAGATCCAGTTTTTCCAACACCATTTATTAAAGAGGTTATCTTTCCTCCAGTGGGGATGGTCAGCTCCTTTGTCAAAGATGAGGTAGCTGAGTACATCTGGATTTGTTTTTGTGTCTTCCATTCTGTTCCACTGATCCTCAGGTCTGTTGATGGCGAACCTTTTAGACCTTTCAGTGATACAAACAGCCTGCTGCAGCATGTGGGATGTAGGTTCACCACCATTGGCCCAGAGTTTTCACTAGGTAAGCCAGACTGGTGGGCTCATTGGCCACATGGTTGAACTGCTAGCTCCCTTTCCTCCCCAGAAGTCAGGAAGTTAATCACATGTTGGCCTTTCTGACCCAAACAGCCCCTTCCTGAGCCTTCTCCTTGGCATAAACTCTGATGTTGTCCAGTAGCCCACCAGAAATAACAAAATTATTTCTATCAGCCAGGAAAGGAGAGGGAAATAAACTTCTTATCCTCATTTTGAAGGTGTCACTGAGGGAGGTGAAGTGAATTGCTCAGTGTCACATGGTTGTACAGTGTTGGAGTCAGAGCTCTAGTCTGGCTTCTCTCCCCAAGTTAGTCTCAGTTTTTCTCTATCTTTCTATCTGTGTCTGTGTCATCTGTGTCTGTTTCTCTGTCTCTGACTCTGTCTCTTGCTCTTTCTCCCTTGCCACTGCACCATCATATGTCCCCAGAAGAAAGGGTAGCCTCACATCATTATTATTGCTATATCTTTCCAACTTCTAGATGGATTGTGGGTGAACTATCCCCCAGGAAGCACTGGTTACCAAGAGCTCTCCCTCCTATGGTCTGTGGCCCATTGACACTGAGAGTCAGTGGTCAGGAGGCCCATTATATGATGCATACAAGCAGCTTTACAGACTTTGAAGGTGAAGCACTGGCTAGAACTGCCCTCTTTGCTGAACCACGAGGAGAAGTGGAGGAGAGGAGGCATAAACATTCAACTTTAGTGAGTTTTTTTCTTGTAGAAAAATCTCCACTTACAGCCAGAGCATTTGTTATCAGAAGACTATTATCTATATCACCTGTCTGGTATCTATCTATCATCTATCTATCTATCTATCTATCTATCTATCTATCTATCTAACTATCCATCTACCTATCTATCATTTTCCATTTTACTCATTTTCCCCATCTATCTACCTACTCTTTATCTACGAGAAAGCTTCCAGCAATCTTGAAAACTGACTGTGGCTATGTTCTGTTTTCCACAGTGGGGAAGGAAGTATCAGTAAGGTTGAAGATCTCAAGAATGGTTGAAATAGAAAATTGATGATTTTTCTATCATTGGTTCTTCTCCCTCTCCTCCTTCTCTAATTCCTCCCTCCACCAAGTCCTCCTTATTTCCTTCATCCTTTCCTAGTTTGCAGATTTTTTTAAAAACTTTTTTTTATCTACACAGAGATGCTACCTTGGTTACACAACATTTTCAGTATGTCAGGCACAATTCTATCTGTATGACGTCTATTAACTCATATGGTCCCTCACTGTTATTACCCTCACTTTAAATATGAGGAAATGGAGGCAGAGATGTGAAACACACTTTTCAGGGTCTTTAGCTAGCTAGAGATGCCTGGGTCTGGTCCTCATTGCCTCACTAGACTGACTTGATTAAGTGCTTCATCTTTCAAAGTTGGGTTAAATTTTTGGCTTTGTTTCTTAAGGCTTGTGTGTGATCTCAGTAGAGCTGTATAAACTCCCTGAGCCTTTTAAACAGGGTAAGCAAGCCCTCTTCAACATGGCATCAGAAGGACAGAATGAGGAATCATTCACATCTGTCGTCATCTCCTCAGGACAGGGTGTGGGGCGCCTTTGGGAAAGGCTCAGTGATTGCTCCTTGAGGTCACTCTCTTTGGGAGTACAGGCTGTCCCAGACATGTGACTGCTGCGGAAATGGTGTTCTAAAATGTCCTGCAGCAAAGAGCTGGCTCTGACTCCTTATCACAGCACCACATGTTGGAGGCAATGTTGGCTTGATTTTAATTTTATTTTTTAAAACTCAAACTTTCAAGAAAGTCTGCTGCATTGCCTGGAAAACCTGAAAGTCTAGCCACAGTGCACATGCCTGTTTTACTCCCCGCGAGGGCCATTTTTCTTCCCGTCTATTCTGTGAGCCTTGCAGCCTCTGTAATAAAGAGACTGTGGGCTGGGGCCTGTGATATGGGCTTTTTCTCCTGGGAAGCCCAGCGAGGACCGAGTCATTTCTACTCCAGCTTTAACTGTACCGCTCAGCACAGTGGGTGGTGCTACAGGGCCTTTGACTGTAAGTTTACCTTTTGGGGTTTTACTACTTATTAAGGAAATGCTGTCATGGAGGCCTTTCTTAAGCCCGCTGGACAAGTTCAAGTTCTTCCCTAGCTCTGTGGAGTTGCCTTGTGCTTTCCAACATAAGCAGTTGCCAGCCTCTCTGATTAACTCCCTTTTGTTCCTTTGATTTTCAGTTTTTCACTTCACCGTGGTTGAGTATGAACAGTGAGTTTCTTGAGAGAATTGTCACCTTTATCCTTTCTTGGTTAACTGTCCAGGTCTTGGCATGGCACTTGGCTGATTGATGTCTAGTGGGTGACTGTTCAAGGAAATGTTCATGCTCCTGCCTTTGTGTCTTCTTATAAATCAGTCTCGTTCCAGGACTTTTCCCTGCCCATCTCAGAGATTGGTCCAAAGGGATTTCCTTGATCTTTCCCTCCTTGCCTCACCCCACCAAAGGCCAAGATAGTTTAGCAGAACTGAGCAAAAGTGAGGCTGGGAGTGGATAGATTTTGTTACTTACTTAGGACCTGTGACCCCTGGCTAATGGCTCACATTCTGAGCCTTAGTTTTTCTGGCTGCATAATGCAACAACAATACCTAGAGCTGCTGCTACTGCTGCCGCAAGCCTCAGTAACACCTTTGTATGAATTAGAAAAGGGAATCCCCATGGCCCGGGGGCCTCCAGCTTAGACAGCTGAGTGTGAGCTGGGTTAAGCTTCCACTGGCTCACTTGCCTGATTCATCTCTGAGACCATTCATGGTAATTCTTAAAAGCTGCCCTTTTCAGGGCTCCATGAGGTAGAAAGCAGGGCAAGAAATATTTCATTTTTTGGTGCCTACAATGAAAATAAGACCACGTTACTTACTCTGTGTATCTACTTTTCCTCCCACCAAACTCCACTCCTGCTAGCCCCACATTCTCTATGTGTCCCATACTAAGGGAAAATCCTGGACAGAACTGAATCATCAGCACAGATTGTCGCCAGAGTCTTGTGTCTCCTTTCTGTATGTTGTGTCCCCACCCATACTCCTGCCTCAAGCTCCCAGCACCTTCATTTTCTACCCTTCCTCTTCTCTCTCCTCCAAGTGAATTTGTTTCTGGGAAGAAGGTGTCGTGGGTAGGTGGAGCCTCATCTTCTCTAATTGTGGAAGGCCAGACTTCCTCTGCCGTTGGAAGTAGGTTGAGACCCATTCTGGGTCACAAAGTCACTGTGTCTTCTGAGACATGAGGAAGATCTGGAGATGGCTCCCTAGAAGAGCTTTCACCTTCCTGGCTGAGAGAGCTCCTCTCAGTACCCTTGTCGATAGTCATATCTATTCCAGATACATTTTAAAAACAAGCAATACACACCAACATTCCCTTGACATCCCAGAACCCACCCCACCACTGATAGCTTTACACAGGCCTGGTTGGTGCTTCTCTCTCGTGTTTCTTTTTTTGTCCTGATTCCTTCTGCTTGCCTTAAGAGAAGAGATAGGATCATTCACATCGTTGCCCTTAAAGCTCTTGTTTGCAGAATATAGGACAGAGAGTGGGAAGACAGCAAGTGCTAAGGCTCCTTGGTGTGCACTGAATCCCAAGCACCCAGAAGCACAAGGGGACAGAGATAACAGGAGGCTGGAATTTTCCAGACTTCATCAGAATCTTAGACTGCAGGGTTGAGGGGACTGCTAACGGTGGAGAAGATCGCAGAACTTTCCTCCCTTAATGAGTTTTTACTCAAGTTTGGAGGGCTGGAATTTAGATGTGAAATGTTCCACAGGACAAAGTAAATCAACACTAAAGAAAAACTCACTATCCTGTACTGAGCCATTTTTATGTATCTTGGTTAAAATTGGGCTCCATTTTCTTTGTTAGCCTACAGCGTGTAATGGTGGGACCAAGTACTGGGCCATGAAGGTGCACGGTCTGGATTTACATCTGTCTCCTTCAGTGTTGTAGCAGTGGACATGGGCAAATTACATTTTGATGTCTCAGTTATCTTTTCAGCAAAGTATGAGTGGAAGTGGTACATACCTAATCAGAAAATTATGAGGGATAAATAATGTAGATAAAAATGCCCAGTATAATACCTAGTGCGTTGAAAAAGTGCTCATAATTATTTGCTGGCCAATACTATCAGAAAGAATAGTAACAGCTGAAGGGATTCTCTTTTAGCCAAAGCAAAGTTTGAAAGAGTTTCTTGCCGGAGGTGTCACTTGGAATTACCGAGAGGCCTTCCTTGCTTTGCAGCACTGCTGTAGTGTGATATTGTGGAATGACTCTCCTAAGATTTAATCCACAGATTTGAGCTTTAGTTCTGATTCTGTGTTTATTAAACTTTAATCTTGGGCACTTCATCTAAGAGGTCTTTGTCTCAGTTTCTTAATCTGCAAAAACAAAGGATCAGATGAGATTAACTGTATGATCCTTGCCAGCTACAAAGGTCTGGTATTTTCTGTTTCCATTCAGTGCCTCTGGCTCGGGGAAGAGGTTAAATGCGAACACAGATCCGGATGGAAACTTGGCAAGCTGGTTAGTAGCTGAGAGGCCTGGGCTGTTGCTGTTCTTGTTTTTGATCCCTCACATTTGGTTCAGCAAACTGAGCCGGTGAAATAAGGGTTCTGTTGGCTTGGACTTTCATATCCTGGCTTGGGCAGGTAGCTCTACAACAGGCTTCCCAAACAGATGGTTCATTTTGGGCAACTTATTCCAGACAGAGAAGCCAGAGGCCTGGGTGGTGCTCTTTACTGCTGCCCATTTTCTCTGCTTTTTTAGCCCTTAGGAAGTCCAGTGTGTTAGGTAGTGTATTCCAGATATCGAAAGCTGTATTCTTTGGAGTATTACATCAGAATGATTAATCTCTATACTAAAGACTCTGGAAACTGCTCTGCTGAGATAAATTATTATACAGACAATAGTCTATGTGAAAATTAGTTTATGTACAATAACCTCCTATAAATAGAAATAATACAATATATAAATAAGTAGAGTAAAAAAGATAAAGTATAGCCCATGAGGCCCAAGAGTCATTTACGGTTAGAAATTCTTCCACTTTTGAGATCAATTGGCTCCAAAAGAATTCGTGGCCACGCTTTAACATGTAGTGGCTTTGGGTCTTGTTTTAGGAAACAAAGAAAGGGGAAGGCTGAAGGGCTTTGCATGTGGCAGTGGTTTACACCATCACAATTTCCCTCCCTAGGCAACTCCAGATGATCTCCTCTAAGTTTCCTCCAAGAAGAAACTATAGTAACCAGGCTTCCCTGACATCGCTACATATGGATCCTCAGGAAGGACAGAGAAGGCTGTGAGGGATTTTAAGGACCATTTGTTACAGGTTTCACACCATTAGATACTTCCAAGGGCAGGATCAGAGAATACCATGTACCTTGGCTTTGGGGATCATGGGAGTCAAGGATCTGAGAAAACGCAGTTTTCTTGTCAATCTGGCTGAGGAAATACTCCTCAAGATGACTGTCATAGTTCTTACTTCTTAAGCCTTGGGAGAAACCAACTTTTCAGGTTTGATTCACTTAAAAACCATATGGGGAAGTTCAATGCCTTTCTTAAAATTTCTGTAGTTTCATAAAGGGGTGTGTATTTCTCAATTATATCTAGCTCTGAGCTTCTGTGACCATTGATCAGTTCATTTCTAGAACATTCCTCACATACAGTTGCTGTTCTACGCTGGTCAGTATGGCTGGAAACGCAGTCCTGTTCTTTGGCTACACACACATGTGCACACACACAGACATACACAGACACAGACACAGACACACAGACACACACACACACACACACACAGACACACACACACACACACGCACACACATCTAGTAGGCTTTACCTAGGGACAAAAAGCTGGGAGAAATGGCAAAGAAGTGTGGCATCAGGCCAGGGATTTAGCTCGGGGGTTCTGTCACCTGCCTCTCAAACACAAGGTCCTGAGTTCCATCCCTGGTACCAATAAAAATAAAAAATAAAGAAAAGAAGGGTGGCACGTACTTTCACTAACATGTAAAAATTTCAAATTCATTCACATGCTTTTGTCACATAGGTCCTTTGGACAATTTACCCTGTCACTTGGCTGTCCTTTCTCTTTATCCACTTTCTGTTTACTTACTTAGCTTTTGTTTGTTTAGATACTCTTATGGTTAAGATTTCACCTTCCTTCATAGTGATTCCCCCAAAATGGTTTCACTTTGAGTGAGATTCTGAGGCCAGGAGCTCATAATGCTGCTTCATGATTTTCAGCACTCATGGTATCCACCTACCATCAAAAGGAATCAAAGCAAAGCTGGTTTCTGATCTGTATGTCTGCCTGGGAAGTAGAACAACAGTGGTTAGTAAAGTTGCACACACTTTAGTCTGTTTCATCAGCAGGCCAATTGTTTTATCCTTTCTAGAAGAGGATTATCCAAGCTTGGATTGGGTTACCTCTGGAAACTTACCAAGTGTTAGTTACTGTCTGCTAATTACCCCCCCCATATGTTGGTAGTAGCCAGCCCTTCTGGAATTCTGCCATCTGTTTTTATTTCCAAGAGTGGAAGCCCAAATGAACTCCTGGGCCTGTCATTTTTCTCTCCTTTGCATCCCACACTAGGAGAGATATTGGGGGGAGATGTACCTGCCCACAGTCTAAGGTGGACAGATGTATGAGGACTCCCCAGTCAGACTACTGCCATTTTCCTGGTCTCTTCTTCAAAGAAATGCTTTTACATATGTTACTTTTTCATAGAAAATTCCTTTTACCTTCAACTCACCAATCAGTAGGAACTTGTTGAGAATCTACACATTTTTAACCAGACATCAAGGTGGAATTTTTAAGAAAACGGCACAACATCTGAGGGAGGACGTGTTCCAGGCCACGCCTTTCTCAGAGGAGGCTGAGCAGCAGTCTTACTTGGTCACGTTCTCCTTGCTGATGGAGCATTTCCATATCGCCCCCGTGAATCCCTCACCCTTAACCATATATTGCTTGATACAAATTATTATGTTCTACTCAATTTTGAAGTTTTCATGACATTTTAGTTCCTACTTTATACCTAACCAAGGTCGTATTGTTTGAGATGAGTATAATTCAAATGCTTATTCCTGGTACATGACATTTACATAGAATTTCTAAAAACTCAGCCTCAAGCTTTTATTTTTTTCTCTGCAGGACAATCTCCTTGGGTTTTACATTGCTCAGAGCCCAGTTCAGAAGAAGCTGATTTGAAACTTAAAATAGCCCAGTGTCCTTCCCTGAGCAGTGTACTTGTTGAATCACTGCTGGGGAAAGTCCACAGCTCAAGTGTTGTTATGGTCATGGCCAGCAAAAAGGTAAATGCCACCAACTCCTTTCAGAACAGCTTCGGAACCACAGTGGGCTATGTGGTCTCTGCAGAGCTGTGGCTGAGCTGGGTTCCACTGCTGGCCCAGCTCTGTGACCTCACGTGTTCCCAAGCCTGCCTTGCATCCTGCCTATGGGAAAAGAGGCAGATTTCCAAGCTCTGAGATCAGATAAGACTGGGGAGACAGAGTCTGGGAAGTACACATAGCCCCAAATGCACAGATAGAGAAGCCACTGCAAAGGAAGGAAAAGCCACATCTGCAGGAAGCTAAGAATAGGGCTGGGGCAGCTGCAAGAGTGCAAAAGGGGAGCAAGGGGGTGGCGTGTGATGCATCGTCAGGTGAAGTGTGATGTGTGGGGAAGAGTTGAGGACTAGGGAGGAGGAATCGTAGGCTGGAGGAGCCGGAGGAAGAGCTTTACTGGGCTTAGGAGATGCTTCTTCCAGGGGAAGGAGGCCACTTTTCACTCCTGCCCAGTGGGCTGCTGGGTGGTGGAGGAGGGGAGTAAGCGGGACGAATGATTTAGTGTGAGGTTTGTGAGGAGCACATCATAGCTTGTCATGGTTTAAACAGGCCTGCTCCATGTCAAGGCCACGAAGGAACCAAACCTATGGAATCTGACTCAGGCTCCAGACTAAAGTAACTGAATGTATCCAGCTGACTCAGAGGATCTTCTGGGTGAGAGTTAAACGCATTGGCTCAGGGTTTCCTCTAGACATTTTCTATTTCCCTCACATAAATTAAGTATCTCAGACATATTCCACCATGAAAGCTTCCATTTTCCTTCCAGTGCTTATTGCTGTTATTATTAACCCATTCCACACCTGTCTGTGAAATGTCCATCACTCACCTACACCACTGTGTTCCACAAAAGCAGGGATTGTATCACTCTGTTGTATGTCATAATCTGCGTGGTTCCACAATTGTTTGTTGAGTGACTATATACTTTACATGGATACTGTTATTCACTGGGCGCTGCCTGTGTATGAGGGCTGAGGCAGCTGAGTAGGTGGCCTGAGGAATTGGCCACCCACTCTGCCCTCAGAATGGCTTGTAGCCTGCTGGAGAAGGGTTATAAGATTCCACAGGACACAGGGCAGAATGGACACAGTCACAAAGGGGCTCATGGAGAGATGACCATTAGCAATACCTTGCTCACAAATATCAGTTATGAAAAGTACAGAGAAAGCAATTCTTCATGCTACAAGTCTGTAGAGTATGCAGCTTGAGGTTATTATTTTCTTTTTCAGAAATTGGTGGAAGGAATGAACAGAATATTCAGGGTGAAGGGAACATTGTTAGTACTGTCTAACCTGGAGAACATTCTAGAATCTGGAACCACAGCACGAAAGACATAAGGGCTTCAGAGAACTTGGATCATTTAATCTTAGACTTTTGTTTTATACATGAAGAAACAGAGGCCTGAAGAGAAGCCATACTGCCCACTGGTATGACATTGCTTAATATTAGAGGGTTCAGCTAAACAAGGACTTTGGACTGTCAGAACATTACATGTACTCCCAGAGCGTTGCCAGAGAACCCTTTAAAATGGGTTCTGTTATTGTCTCCACGTGAGGAAACTGAGCTTTGAGAAGTTAGGAAATTCATCTAAGTTCCCACTGCTTCTGACTGGGAGAGCTAGAATTTAATCACGTGCTTTAGACGAGACAAAGCTCAAGCTCTTAGCTGTTTTCTGTGGGTTTTCCAGGCCTTTAAAGTGGGGTTGGAAGCTGTTGTTGGGAAGCGTAGGGAAAGCATGGCAGTAGAGACGCCAGCTGCAGTTGTAGCATCCGTATTCTATGACAGAGTTGGAAGGCCAGGCCTATCTTTGCTATCACATTACAGAAGTCATTTCAAGGACTTGGAGAAAGATTCCTTTCCTACTAAGGACTCGGAGACATCTTTCAGCTAAGGGCAAGAATTCCATTAACTTGAACAAAGGCTTATTATTTCCTAAGAGAGTGCTCCACTATTCTGGGTGAAGGGAACTCAGTAAGTCACGAATTTATCAGCTTTAAATGTAGACCCAATCTGAGTTTTTGAAGAAGCTGACTTTGATGTATATGGCTGGAATTCACACTGGGACACTGGAGCAATAGTGATATAAGCTAACACGTGTTCTGTCTGTCTCAGAGCCAGGCCCAGGGTACAAACACGCTACCTTGTGTGTTCCTTCAACCCCGTTTACAATACATTCCACTTTCACACCATGTTAGAGGCAAGGAAATCTTCACAGAGAGCTGGGCATATTTGACAGCAATTACAAAGCAGCAAATGGTGGATCCAAGATGGGAATCCAGGCAGGCAGAACCATCTTGGGAACTAGAGTCCAGGATGGGCCACAAAATGTCTCAACCTGATTCACAAGTAGAGAAATTACTAAAAACTGCAAATACCTGACGAGGTCAGCAGGTTTCTAATATTACTTTGCATCTACCTCTGACATGGTAATCTGCGGCATTACTTGTTTGAGGGAACTCCAGTCTAGTTTAAGAAGTTTAGCACAGTGTGGGAAATCCTGCTGCTTTATGTTAGACACCTGCAAAGCCTCATGCCACCTTTGTTCAGACTGTACCTGCCCCCCAGATGGTATTTTCAGTCCAAATTTACCTCTCATCAGGGTCTCCACCGGCAGAGTCAGGGGAGCCTGGAATTCAATTTCCAGTGATCTCTTTGAGGGCTCCTTCTCAGTTCAGTGATGTCATGTGATAGGTTTGCGTTTCACCCGTGTGCGCGCAAGCCTATCCGTGATTCAGTGTTATTTAGCAGTTATTTACCACATCTAAAATGTCGGGAAGGATTTAATTACCTGAAAGGAAAAAAGGAAAAGAGGAATTGTCACAAAAGGTTAAATGTCAAAGAAGGGAATGAGGGACATCAGTGACGCAGAAGCCCATCCTCTTGGAAAAGGGTTCCTTAGCTTCCTTAGACATTCATCGGCTGCTTAGGGATTTTTGACATCAAGAACGCCATGATGTTCTGGATGTCAGCAGTGTCTTAGATCTTAGTATGTTTTCTGCTACTAATAATACAATACCAAGTGTTTTATAAAGAGGCTCACTGTGGCGTGCGGTTGTGATCAAGGCTGAGGAGCTGCATCTGATGATGGCCTTCTTGTTGACAGAGATCCAAGGCGGCACAGGACATCACCCAGAGAGAGACAGGGAGCGCACAGAGCCCTAGCCAAACTGGCTTCTATGGTATAGTCCCTCCTCGGATAATCTCTTAACTTATTAATTTCCCGAATAGATGAAGCCACTCAAAAAGGCAGAACCCTAATTGCCTTTTAAAGGTCACACCAGCTCCCATCTCTTAGTCTCTCAAGCCATCCTCCAACCATAGCATGTGGCATCCAGTGAACTCAGCGGGTACATGGGCTCTGCCAGGGTAGACGGCTGAGGCGGGCTGGATAAGTCAAGAAGAAACGGACACTGTCATGGCGGCTACAAGCAGTTGGCTCTGTACTTGGGTTAAAGATAAAATCCCCGTCAAACGCTAAGAAAGTTCAATGTCACACAGAAAGGCGTGTGCTTGTAGGAAATCGCCATATCCTGTCACGCATTAGGGTTCAGAGAGGCACTGACCACAGGATGTGCAGCTCCGGGGCTGATGTGAAGCAAAGGAGCGGGGGAATCAGGGTGTGAGGTCTGTTAACTCAGGCACAGGGAGCACATCAGGGGTTCCGTGTGTACTTTCTCAATCGCTCTCAGTCCTGACCTTTGCCCACGTGCTTGCTTTGCTTATGAAGTCCTCCTCTCAACCCAACATTGAACTAAATCTCACCTATTTGCAAAAACAAACAAACAAAAAACCAAATCAAGCAAAGGACTGCATACCTTCTCTTTATTTTTCTCATTGCCTGTGACCCCTTAAGGCTGGGAGTTGTGACTCTCACTCAGAATTCCCAGGACACTTGGGAATTGTCTTTTGTTTTTGGCACCAGGGATCGAACTCAGGACATTGTGCTTGCCAGGCAGGCACAGTGGGAATTGTCTTTTGAATAAACAAAGCTTTCTCCAGAGCATCCAACCCCATCTCAGTAGGCCACCATTTCCTAGTAGCATAATGATCTATCTTTTTTATTCACATCAATCCTAGTTTATGCCTGTTGCCCTGTCATATTTTAATTATCAAGAGTTTCTTTCTCGACTCTCAAGAATTGGCTGATTTGGGCAACAGATTACTTGGCCATTTTCATCTACTACTAACTTCTCCCTAAATTCAGTGGTTGATTTTCATTCCTAGGATCTTTAATCAGGCATATTTAACACAGCTATCTCACATTTGTCACAGAACCACAGGCTTCCCTGCCTCTGGAGCACCCCTCCCTTCTACACAATGGATAGGGGTAAGTTCTTTTCTTCCTCCTCCCTTCTGGCTTCTCTGAAGAGTGTTTTTCAGTCTCCTTTGGTGTTCATTTTGCATCTTTTCTTGGCCTCATCTAATTTTATGGCTTTATTTAACCCATCTAAATTCTGATAGTGTCCAAATTCTATTTTGGCCTGGACATTCCCTTCGAACTCCACTCAACCTCTAATTCAGAATCCGCATTCAGATTTCTTATAGGTTTATCATGCTTGGCACATTAAAAACCAACTCCTGAGTTTTCATCCCAGTAAATAACTATCCTTGTCTTTTCTCTTATACCTACATTTAATCCATCAAAACTATGACAGTTTTAAATTTAAAATATATCCAAAATAGAATTTTCTCTCCATCTTACCCAGTATTTCTGTAGGCTGCTATTACAGTTTTACCTGCTTTTTAAAGTTACTAGTCAACTGGTCTTCCTGCCCCTTCCTGGCCCTTCATTCACTTAGATTCTATTTTCCTCACAACAGCCAGAACAATTCTTGGGGTGGCCCATGAGGCTTTCTGTGAGTGCGGCTGTCGTTGCCTACAACCCCAGTCCTCTCTGAGTTGACCACAGCCTCCTTGCTGTTCTTCAAGCACACCCAGCATGTTTGCATCTCACTCCAGCGTATTTGCCCTTGCTCTCCTCCTGGGTCATCTTCCCTGGGCTTTCCCTGTGGTCTTACTTTATCATGTGTCTGTTCAAATTTCAGCTTATCATCTTTCCTGACGGCTCGTTTTACATGCGATAAACCACTACCATCTCCCCACAAGCCCCCTCTACCTCTCCCCTTCATTGTCTTTCTCTGTGATACATAACACTATGTGACTTTATGTGTCTGTTTTCTTTCTGATTCTTCTGCTATAAGAAAAACTAATAAAGGCTGTGACAGTATTTATTTTACTATAGGTTTTATCCCCAGTGCCTGAAACAGTTCATGGTATGTAACAGGCACAAGACAATATTTGTTGAAAGAATGAATTGATTTATACTCCTATAAAATAAGACTGATGACATATTTAAAAAATCTTCCTGATATCTAAGAGCTCATATCCATTAGCAACCACAAGTGAAAAATTAAGATATTAGACAAAACAAAACAAACAAACCTCCCCAGAGGCTCTTGTTGGTATAAAAAGATGACAGTACAACTAAAATGTCTCCAAACAGATAAAATTGTCTTTAAATTATATCACACTCCTATGGGGACTGTTATATAACTATAGAGGTGATTTTTAAAGGACACTTGATGGTATAGGAAAATGCTTACTACATACACTAACAGAAAAAAAGTGAACAGAGATAATCAATTTAGGGTCTCAAATATGTAAATGTAAATACATATACCTGGGAAGAAAAACAACAGGAGAAAATGTCCCAAGACACGAATAGTGGTGATTTCTAGGGAGTGGAATGATGAGAAATTTAAATTGCCTTTATTTTTTCTATCTTTTGCCAAAATTTCATTATGCCTATTTGTTTTACCATCAGAAAAATACCTTCTTATATACTTCTAGAGTGATAGCATTCAAGATTCACAGAGGTAAGACATTCTTTGTAAATTTTAGCAAATATGACAAAACTTTGGTAGGCCCACATGTTCTGTCCTGAGTGCGTTCAAGGGTAATCGTGCAATCTAAAATCAACGGGCTGAAGGTGCTCATTCATGGCTTAAGAAAACATGCTTTCAAAGTTTGCGTAATCTGTAGCAGTGTTACCTTTACTCATGAAAACATATGTGCTGGGTCTACTAGTTGATAATCTGATTTGGCTTTGTATAATGGAGGATGGTCAACTTAATAAGTTTTAATATGGTAAAGGTTTAGGTGGTATACGGCTAGTATGAATCTGATTTGGGGAGAATTAATTGTTAATGTATCATTAAACTGCTTCTCTTCCTTATGCAAAATGGTGGTGACATTTTGGAAGTCCTTCTTTCAGTTACCAGAAATAACAGTTTAAATCTGAGTAATGTTTGTGAGAGTTCTGAAGTTACTTTATGAGGTTGTAATTTATAGCAGAGAAAGCACTGGCTAAAGCTCACATGGATTAACCATTCAAGAATTGGGAAGTCAAAACTCAAATGCATGTCTTAGGTCTGCCAAGTCAGAAAGGAACATTTTTATTCCTCTTCTCTTTTGTTGTCTGACTGTGATGGAAATACCAAGATCGAACTCATTAGAGGAAAAGGCCTCGTGAACACGTGTTGTTCTTAACTTTCCTTTCTGCTTAATATTTTTCTAAGTTAGGGCCCAATTAAAAAAATGTTATTTATAGCATGGGGTCAGAAGAATGTGACAGAGTAACAATACTGACAATTTCAAAGCATTTGTGTGTGTGTGTGTGTGTGTGTGTGTGTGTGTGTGTGTGTATGTGTGTGGTACTGGGGACTGATCCCAAAGTCTTTACAATGAGTTACATCCTTTTTGAAAAAAAATTTTTGAGATAGAGTCTGTTAAGTGAAGGAATCTGAGCACTGCCAACCCGGTCTGAGCAAAGACCACTTTAAATCCCTTCCCTGCTGTGCTTTCACACCTGCTGCAGATGCATGTGGGTCTCTAAGGCCCAGTATAATTCCTATCATTGTTCAGCCCTGCTCATGACAAACAGCATGCATCTCCTTGTGCATCCTCAAGCCCTGTCCCACGCAGATAGCCTCAACGGCTTTGTACTGAACTATCTCCCTCGACTGTCCCATTGTGACCTTTTCCTCCCACAGCGCCCCCTTTTATGTTCATGACCCTACAAAGACCTGTAGGAGAGTTAGCCGTCTGGTCTCCAGTGCCAGAGCTGTCTCTCAGGTTTGTTCTGAAACAAACCTGTCCTGTTGAGCTCATTTCCCCTTGTGTCCTAACATTAAGTTGCCCAACTCCCCCAGCCTCCCAGAGTGCGGGGATTCCTGGCCACCACAATGTGCCACCATGCCAGGCTCCAAAATCATGTGTCAAATGGTCTGTCCTTTTTACATGGATCTGCAATGCCCTGCGGGTGGGAGACTAAGAGGGCTTTTTCCCAGCTCTTTGTTCTATTCTCAGGCCAGTGCATCTACTCTTCTCTAGCAGCTCACCCTCTGCCGTGCCCCGCTTCAAACCGAGTATTTTATCTCCGTCGTTGGGGGCATGGCCCTCTCTCCTCTTCCTCATCTTTCTCCTCCTAATTCAGTAGCCTTGTTCCTACTTAGAAAGGAGTTTCAGGCCATTGCTGGCCATCCAGCCAAACATAAATGTGTCACCTTCCCCTTGTCTTATAGTTATTTGAAAGATCACAAAAGATGTGCTGAGTGGAAAACAAAATGGTTTTCAGTAATTTCTAGGATTAGAAACTTTTTTTTTAACATATCCTTCAGACTTATCTTTAGGCTTATTTTTTTCTTATCATCTCATTATCTCAATACATTTACTACCTGTGCTGATTTGAGAAATGAAATGAACACCTTCAGGCTGAAAGTGTCAACAAAGGAACACACCTTCAGTGTGTAACTTCTGGAGGCTGCTCAGTTTCATTTTCCGCTTCTCAGACCAAGCAGCTTTGGGGATTGTATGAAGGCCTTAAAGAATGGGGGAAATGGGAGACCAGGGAAAGGGCGGAGGGACTGCTGGGGACGGAATGAATCTCACTGTGGGACTTCCTCCTCCCCTTGCCAGCCCCAGGGGTAGGGCAGCTGCTCCCCTCTGATTTTCCTGCTGCCCTAGGAAGGACCCTGTCACAGCACCTCCTACTCTTTCCTGCTGCTGCTGAGGCAGGGAGCTCTGAAGAAAGACCTTGTGGCTTTCCCTGAAGGCCACTGTGGGTGTGACCAAGTGAATGGGTACTCGCATGTGTGACTATATGTCCTTGTGGGGGAAAAGAACAATAATTACCCTGCCTTCCTGTGTGGTGGGTTTCCCTCCCGCCCCGCTCAACCCCTTCTATTTTCATCTACATTGTCTCAGCCCTGGGGCCCCTTGAAAGTGTCACCATGCTCTCCCTTGACTCCACCTCGTTCTCTTCCTTGACCTTTTAGGGTATCCTGGGCAGGGCTTTGATTTAAGGGGGTTAGGTGAGTGATGTCTCTTCCCTCTGCATTTTTGGGGTGGGGGCGCTGAAAACCCTGATGAGTGTGTGTTTAAAAGAAACCCATTTCTTTGGAAAGTATTCTACCTTCTAGCGTTCCATACAAAACCAGATGGACAGCCTCCTTTTCTTGTTCTTTCATGCTAGTGCTGTAAGACTTGAATAAGCGAAAGTGACTCCCTGCTAATCGGCCAGAATGTGCTTCTTCATATGCTAATTGCTACCTTGGTTAACAGCCGGCCCAGGGGCAAATGGTATGACAAAAGGTGACCCTAGAACTTTTCCTGCATAAGATAAGCAATGTGTTTGCAGTCTTGTTCTGTGAATTCCCTGACTCTTTGTTTAGAAAAACCTTATAAAAAGTACCTCAGCCCCTGAGCAGTGGCCTCTCTGAGCTACCTGGCTCCGGGAGTGCCTTCTGGCCAGACTAATAAAGGTCTCTTTACCATCTAGCTGGTGTGTTCCTTCCTGGGTTTCTCGTTTCTCCGTCGAGCTCCCCGAGCCTTGCTGGGTGTTAGGGCCCAGCATCGTGGAGGCCTTTTTGGCTGTTCACAGCTTTCGGAAGTAAGGCCCTGGGTTTTGCCTCCAGAGCCATCGTTGGGCTACAGAACCCAGCATCATGGAGGCTCTTTTGGCTGTTCACGCTCCATGGAGTGGAAGTGAGACTTTAAGTCTTACAGTGCCTGGAAAGGGAAGCACGTACAAGTAGAAGCAAAGTGCTGGGAACTGAGTTTTCATGGTTGAATTCATCCCCTCCCTCGGAGAACTGCTGTGTTGAAACTATCTCCACATTAATCCCAAGTGTAGGTACAATGAGCGGAAGGAAAATACCATATTCATCAAGAACCTTTTTAGAGAAAGTGCTGCATTTCCATGGAAGAAATATTTTGATTGATTTTGGGGAGTTAAAATGTGGCACTGCGGATGTCACCTTGCAGTCAGACTTGCTCTGTAGCTTCTAGGCTTGAGACAAAGAGTAGGTTGCATTTTAAAAATTTGTTGATCTACTGTTTTGCTTTGAGAGGGAAAGAGAGAAGCGGGCAAGGGACTTGCTTACAGGAAACTGGCTGTGGGACGGGACACACTAATCCTTCATCCTCTGCTCCTCCAGAGATCAGTACAATTTCTGTTATCTCAAGTCCCCGATGAGAGTGGAATTTTTCCTGAAGTCAGAGCCAGCCCTGGTGTGGACAGAGACGGTGTATGCAGAGGTGGGAGCTGGAGGCAAAGAGATCACAGGAAAGGAAGTCTGTAGGAGTTTGCAGAAACAGTAGGGAGAATTTTGAAATCACAAAACTGTGGCATTTAAGGCTTTAACCTGGACCTATAGGTCAGAGGGACCGAGGGGCCCCTTCATAGAGTACGGCTGTAGGAGAAAAGTGACTTGGTGGTCATGAAGAACTGCATAGCTTCTTACCAGATGGAGCACAAGTTGGCCTCTTCACAACAGCTGGGTTAGACCTGTTTTCTTCTAAGTTACCCCCTTGCTGTGATTTGAATAGGAACGGTGGTCCACAGAGGCCCATGTATTAAAGGCATGGCCTGGCATGGTGGTATTTAGGGGTGGCATGGACTTTTAAAAGGCGGTCAATGGAGATGTGCCCTTGAAAGGGACAGTAGGACCCGGGTGTCTCACTCAGCTTGTCATCTTCACTTTCAGGCTTGTGATGTGAAAGGTTTGGTCCAACATCTCTGCCACGCAGCCATCCAGCACTGTCACCAAAGGCCCAAAGCAGGGGGGCTGCCGGATCGTAGAATGGAACCTCCAGGACACTGAGCCAAAATATACCTCTTTTTACTTCCTGAGTAGCTTGTGTAGAATGTTTCATCACAGTGACGGAAAACTGACTAATGCATTCTTTTCACTTACTGAGCCAAATAAGCACAGTGTCATTTATTAATTCTGAGTAGAAAGTACACTGGTATTTGTTATTTTGTTCTCCTTTACATTGAAAATATTTTCTATTTTTTTTAAAAAAATAAATGATATGTAAAAAACGACACAATTATCAAGTTTACCTTGTCCTCAGCTGAGGGCCTGAGCCAGCAAACAGCCATCAGCCACGACACAAGCTCCCCGTTAGCCCAGCACAAATTCCTGCATGTTACCATCCAAATTCATGACCAGGGCACTGGCAGGGAGGGCTGGTTCCCACAAACAACCTTGTCTGTAGGGTGCAGAACAAGGTCTCCATGCTCTGCCTAGCTGTTGGAAGGAAGATGCAAGACCTTCAGAACCAGCGTCTGGATAATCTCAGCCCTCCCAACGTTCCCTAGTGAGGGAGCTCGGCAGACCCTTTGGGGGCCACAGTCACCCACATCTTCTAGCTGTTCATGCAGTGTCCTCCCAGCCCTGCAGCATTCATCACCACACAGCTGGTTAGCAGCACCAGCCCTGGATTTCTGGCCACTGATGCAATTCCAGTGGAACCAAAGCAGTCTCCTAATCGAAATCAGGAGTTCCCAGCCCGGCCAAGAAGACCTGATTTCCAGCCCATCCTTCCTGTGACACTCACGGACCTTGGACCCGTGGGGCATGTTTCAATCTGTGCATGGCCCCTGAGGAGCTCTATCCAAGCGGTCATCCACTCCTGGCTCAGGTTCCTTGTGTCCTGTCCTACTTCTGTGTCCAGGGCAGGGGCTGTGATGATTGCCGTGTAAATATTGAGAAAAAGCACTTTTTGTTCTGATAGAATCTTTATCCCATGGCCCACGCACAGGGAAGAAGCGAAGTGTCTCAGTCTGACGCTGTATGTGTCGTGTATCATTCTCCTATGTGGTGTGCATCGGCTCTTGATATCCTTGTTTCTTCAGGATGTCAGACTCTGCAGTACTACCCTTCTTTCCAGGGCTGGCAGGGCATGGGTGCCCGTTCCTCTCTGAGATCTTCTGTGATACGGATCATGTAACATCCTGCAGCCTGGCTGGATATCCAGTATGGAGAGGAAGGCCTCTGAAGACGGAGCTGGTGCCTTGGTTCCATTCTGGCTTTGCCACTCAAGGACTGACTCAAGCCAGTCACTATCCTGCCCATCTCAGCCTTTCTATGAGTAGAGCGGACATTCCTGCTCTCTCTTCCCTCACAAGGCTTTGGGATGGGAAAATGCACGTAGCACCAAAGGGCTCTGTAGTGTCAGCACCTCTATGTGGCGGGAGAGCCAGGCTGGTGGGGAGGGGTGTGGTCTGCTGAAAGGCCCCCTTGAGTACCTGGCAGTGCTCTGGGCTTGGGGTAGAGGGGAAGGTTTGATAAGGATGGAGCTAGGGCTCCTGCCCTCTAGAGAGGCATCTGTGTACCCTCAGCTTCCTGCTAGTTCTGGGTGCTATTAGCGCAGGGACAAAACTCTTCAGTTTTTTGTCTCTTGCTCAGGTATTTTCCCCCAAATCTAAAGCTGCTTTCATGGGCTCGCTATTAAAAAATGAAAACCAAACCCAAGAGAGCAATTGGAGATAGAATTTCTTTCACAGACAGAGCAAAATTAGGGCAAAATCCTTGAAGTGTCATTATGCATGCTCCATGGGGTAGGAGGCTACCTGCTTCTTTCTGTGCTGTTCCTTTTAGGACCCTCATGGTATCGCCTTGAGCTGCTCCCTTGTTGGGGGTGGGCACTGGGGGCTGAGAATGGAGAATCGATGCATGTCTCTGACCATGTGTGCTTGTACTCCAGATCCCACTCTAAACACCCTGCACAGTGCTTGCCTTCTTGTGCAAGCTGGCTTTGATTTTTGGTTTTACTCATCAAATTTTGAGAGTCATAATAGTTCACGGGATTTATCACCACTCTTGGCATCGTGTGGCCTCCAAGGATATTCCTAGGTGGGATGAAAGAGAAGGGTCCCATGAAGAGGAGATGGGTTTAAGAAGGAACAGGTCAAAGATCTTGGATCGTAGAGGTGGCAGTAGCCCCAGACACCACCGCTTCTCACCTTTCCCTTCTCCCTCTGCCAAGTGCCTCTCCAGACTCCAAAGATGTTACCAGTGGATCACTTACTACACCTCAGCCAGCCAGCTCCATTTCTGGACAGCAGCAAGTGGAAGAAAATAAATTAGTGTTGAGGTGAAATCTGCTTCCCTGTATTTTCAGTTCTTTGGTCTCAATTGTATCATAAAGGCATCCCAGTGACACAGTCAGAACTGTTCCGTGGTGCCTATAGGTGCCCCATCAGTTCCTGGCAAGGTAGAAGCTACAAAGTTACTCTATAATCAGCGGCCTGGTACTTTTGGGGTTAACATCGGAGGCACAGCAGCACCTGCAAGATGGTGAGCAAAGGGAGCCCCAGACTAATGGGATCAACAGCAGATCTTCAAAACCACCCTTTGAGGACTCTGAAATCCCTGAATCAGCTTGCAAAGGAGCCATTTACAGCCCACCATCTATGCTGGGCTCTGCTCTGGTGCTATGTCTGCAGGGGCACTGTGTGAGCATGGGGCTTGCCTCCCAAAGCGCACTTGAAAGGAGTGTCTTGGAGCAAAAGTCAAAGGGTAAGCAAGTCAATTTCAGAAAGTGAAATACTGAAGAAAGTGAATAGGGCAAGGAGACTGTGTTCACCTGCAATTTTGAAATAGTAAAATATATCGGATTCCTAAAACAAGCTATTCTTTGGATATATATTGTGGTATTTTCTCCCCAACCACAGCTAATAAAGATATACTCTCCCTTCCTTTACCTCCCTTCTTTCCTCCCTCCCTCCTTCCCTTCCTTGTTTCCTTCCTGTATTTACTTTTTAAGTATAGACAGCCTATTTATCAAGTCTATTATTATATATGGTGTGAGGTAGGGATCTTTTATTTCTCCTGCAAAATAAGCAAAAATTCCCAAAACTGCACACTGAATTATATACATTTTCTTCCTCTCATCATCATTTACACATGTATCCACACACATATGTGTGTTTTGTGTATGAACATACATTTTTTCATAATCATTATTCTGAGCTTTTTATTGTTCTGGTTGTTCTCTAAATTAGTGCTATAATGTTTTATTTTTTATCATGACAGCTTTGTCTTATATCTAAACATGTAATAGGGCATTTTTCTTTTCCAAACTTGTTTCATCCATCTCTAAATATCTTTCAGTCATAAAAATTTAAAAACTTACATTAGAAATTTTCTTCACCAAAACCCTTTGGAGATTTTTTTAAAAAATCAGAGTCACACTGAATACTAGATTAATTTGGGGGAAACTGACATCTTTACAATGTTTGCCATCCATCTGATAAATATTCATGTTTTTTGTGTCTTTTAATAGAGTTAAAGATTGCTTTCCTATTAAAACAACAGCGGTAGATTATGGAACAGAATGCAAAATGACCACAAATTTTGAGCTAAATCATGAGACTTTGAGGAAATGTTGCACTTACAATGGATTATAACACTCTCCCAACAAGACCTTTTCACCTTTGGGAGGTCTGTTTGTCCTTGAGGCATGGCTGGGTAGATCTGGGAGCACTGCCCTTATGCACGTTTCCTGCAAGACAACTCTCTCCTTCCTACCTGAGTGGTCAAGGATGTGGGTGCTTGAGTCAAATTAGTTGGGTTCTAGGCTCAGTCAACCATTTATTAGCTAAGCAGCCTTGGGCAGCTGTCTTAATTTTCCTAAATACTTAATTTGATAGTAGTAAAATGGAGAATCAAATAAGGTAATGCCTTGGTAGGAAGTGAGTGCTTAGTAGACATTAGCTAATGTTATAAGCAATTCTAAGCTATACTTCGCTATATTTTGATTCATAAAAATGTGTTTTTGTGTATAGATAGGTATTTATAAATGAAAAACAGAGAAGAAAGTTTTCTCTATCATATATTAAATGACCTTCGGAGGCAACAACGGTGTAAAATTATTTGTTCTCTTTTGTTCTCTTCAAAATGTGCAGCTATTAAAAAATCAAATTGGGGAGGGTAGACAGTCTCAGTAACAATCTGAAGCAGTCTATAAAAGGATAAAATTGAGGCATTTGGGGACAGGAGTAAGCTGATAAAATATTAAGAAATTAATAGAAATCAGATAAAGAACTTTGCAGTGAGAATGAAGAGTCCTTTTATTATCTAAGGAGTTAGTTATAACTAGAGAGAAAGTAGAGATTAAGGAGCTGGGAGGGCTGGGGATTTAACTCAGTTGGTTCGGTTGCTTGCCTTGAATGGTGTCTGCCTCAAAAGCGCGCCTGCCTCAAAAGTGCAAGGGCCCGAGTTCGATTCCCAGTATCAAAAAAAAAAAAAAAAAAAAAAGTTGGGAGAGGAACTGGATAGTAATTAGGGTTTCACTATTCTTGGTGTGAAGCAAGAGCAACAGGAAGAAAGGGCTGAGGGGAGAGGTATTTTACTAGGAATTTAAGCTGCATTTGGGTAGGAAACCACAACTTGAAGACAGCCTGCAGTGACAACGCTGACATGGGTGAAAATGAGTGCGAGTGTGTGGAGTTACCTCTGTTGAATTACTCAAAAGTTAACGCTCCACTCCTTTCAGATGGTCATGCTGCCCAGATACCGGACTTTTAGGAGAAGTCAACTCTGTTGCCACTGGAATGTTGAATAACCATCCAGGGTTAATCTGAATGCTAGTCAGTAGTAGCTGAAATAGGGAGAGAGCATTTAGTCTAAGCCCAGTGATCAGTTTCCTTTTGATTTTGGAATCAGTAATGACTTTTCTCATTGCTAAAACATAAGAGCATATAATTTATGTGTCATGTCTATTTACAAGGTGCAGATTGATCTTGTTTCCTTTTCCTGTTGCTTCTCTGACTTCATCTTCTACCACTCTTTCCTCTATTTCTCAGACCAGCTCTTTTGGACCCTTGATTTTTCTTCACTGTACCCCATACACCCTGCCTCAGGACCTTTGTACTTCCTGCTTCCTTTGCCTGACTAGAGAGCTCTTTCATTAGACAGTTGCATGGGTAATGCTCTTATTTCTTTCAGGTATTTTTGCTCAATAGTTGTATTCTCAATGATGTTTTATTTCAGTTATTCTAATATCTCAGTTATTCCTTCTGCAATATTTCATTCTACTCTTCCATCCTTTATTTTTTTCTTTTGAATACTCACAACTTCCTGGTGTATGATATATCTGAGTCATTTAACCCTGTGCTTGCCTTTCTTCCCAGAAGAATGTTAGCTCTATAAAGTCAAGGATTTTGCTTGTTGTCTTGTAGCCTCACTGCTCAGAACTTGTGACAGACACGCTGTAAACCTCAATGAACACTTACCGAACAATGAGGGAAGCCAAACTGTGGGCAAAGATAAACCATTTTTTTACAACTCCTCTTCTCTATTGCTCTTTCCAAACATACATTTAAAAAGGAGTCTGTCATCCTGTAGAGTTGAAAGATCTTTGCCAGTCTTAGCCATAGAACTGTTGTACTCTTCAGCCAACACAATTTTCAGCCACCAACCAAATAAGGACAACATTAATCGTAGGTGACCATATATTTGAACCAGTCTCCCGCTGGTACCCTTTGGCACCTGGAGCTGGCTCTCAGGTGAATCGCTCTTAGGACAGTGAGATATGAAGGCAAAGGGCCTCGGCGTTTTCCAAGTGTGTGACTTTGGGCAGTCACAAAATCTCTCTGGACCTCAGCTCCCGCCTCTGTAAATTCACTGAGTTGTTGAGGGCTGTATGAAAGCTCAGGATAAGCACAGCTGCATACTTTTTGATACTGTCACCACAAGGCAACCAATTTCTTCCTTTCTTGTTTTCATTGAGTTTATTGGTACTTTTTAGGTATACCCTACAGTTACATTCATCATTGGGATCTCGTACCTTTACATGATCAAGGCAACCAATTTCATTAGAACAAACACCCATTCTAGCGGTAATTTAAGTCTGATGCTTCTGCAAGCATTATATTAACTATTTCTACCCATTATCCATACCAGCGGAGAGCGACGGGGCTGGTATTTATGAGACGACAGAGACAAACAGCATTGTACATGCAGGAGGAGACTAAGTATTCAGATGCGGCGCCATCATCATTATCACCGAGGTGATTCTTCATCCTATTTTATTTCATGTAAAGCACTTTTTCAAGCCATATTTCACTCTGAAATTGTAGTTAGTAGGCAAGATTGATGTCATTGTTTCCATGGTTTTGAGGGGAAGCTGAGTCTTCATGGAAGGGATATGTCTGAGCTGGTGCCGTGGGCCAGTGGAGGAGCTAAGCCCAGTCTTTTTCTTTTTTTTTTTTTTGTCCTGGGGGTCGGGGTACCGGAGGTTGAACTCAGTACCTTGCCCTTGCAAGACAGGTGGTGGGACCACTGAGCTAAATCCCATCTTTCTGACTGTCCCTGGAGAGCTGTGTGCTCTCCTGCGCCTACTGCGCCTGCTGAATGAGCACCACAGCGCGATGTCACTCAGCTACTCTTGCACGCGGAGTTCAAGCTGTGTCACCCTGTAACACACCTTCCCTCTGATTTTGAAGATGTCCCCGGAGCCCAGCAGAGAAATGCAGAAACTGTAGAGTCATCTAAGATCTTTTTATGTCATCTTAGGCACCTGAAGGGATGATAAAATGCTTGTGCTTTATCACTGTCCAAAAAAGCTGAGCCTTGATGTAGAAAATGACAACAAATCTCCAAGTCCTCTCCCAGGGTCTGTTACCTCCAGAGTTGGTGGGGCACTGGCTGGATGGCGGGCAGCTCACCCAATCTCTTACCTATCATGGGTCGCACCACCACTCTGCGAGAAGCCGTCAGCAGTGACTCCCAGGAACTTTGAAGTTAAAATCCACACGTGTTGGCTTCCAAGGTAAAGTCCCTTCCTTTCTACCTCTGCTGGCGTACGCCTCACTCCACTCTGTGTGCCCTACACTCTTCACATCTTCCTTCCCTCCCTCCTTCCTTCAGTTCTCCCCCCTCCCTTGCTCTCTTCCTTCATTCCTCCCTCCCTTCTTTCCATTTGGCCAGTCCCTCCTCTTCCTTTGAGACAGTGTGAGTGATCAGCCCTCTGTGATTCCTCCTTTGCCACCCACCCTTACTCGCAAGAGGAGAGGCTGCCTCTCTGTGAACCCACAAACTCTTTGCTCCTTTCATTCCCTGCATTAGTGCTCTGTGTCACAGCTCTTTCCTGGACTCATCCACTGTCCCCCAGGATCTCTCTGGGCTTGGACTTGTGAGATACTCAATAAAAATAAATTGGATGTGTGAGTGAAATGGTAAGTTGTTGTCACACATGAGATAACGAGGGACACATAATTGTAATCACCCACACAGCCTTGACTCAAGTCCTTCAGGCCCCTTGGGATGGACAGGCTGCTCTGAAGGATTCAGGGGATGCCAAGACCTTTCTCTCCCAGAGTGAGTCCTGAGAGACTTCCATGGCTGTGTCAGGCGATGGTCACAGGGAAGCAGCGGCTGCTGGAAAGGCAGGTGGTTACCTCTGCCACACGTACTCCATAGGATACAGTGCAGGGAGGTCACGGTGGATCAGAATGCTATCGTCCGGCATTAGGTCAAAAGAGATTCACAATATGGCCCTTGGGCATGGGGAATGGAACCCAAGTCAGCCTTTCCACGTGTGCAGTTTTTCCCTCAGAACCTCCATCCCTTTTGAGCACACCCGATGCCGTGTGCCTCCCTCCTTGTTGAGTAGTCGGCTGCCCTGGTGGTCCCACACCCTGGGGACGAGGGAGCCTCAAACTCCGCAGAGGAGCATGAGAACCTCAGAGCTTCCCATGGAAAGTCTAATGAGTAAGATTTTAAGTCCCTTAGTAGCTGAAGCTGAGAAACTCGGGGGCAGAAGGGCTGGTCAGAGATTTCCCCCTTCTGCTTTTAGCTCCTTCACTTGACACATTAAAAATAGAAACTATTTCCTCCTGCCTGCACTGCCTGCCCCCAGCCTGGGCTTGACGGTGGTCTACCACAAACATTCCGCACTCACGGTGACAGTGGAGAAGCCACCGATGCTCCTTTGGGCAGCACAGTAAGATCAAGCTCATGCCCCACTAGCAAATGCAATCCCCAGTCTGCAGGAGAAATGCAGCTGAGCAGGGAGCTGTGGATGGGGCACTATGGCACCCGCGAATCCCAGTGTAAGCAGGAGAAAGAGGCATTAATGATATGGAAACTAGTTGGGAACAAATTGTCTTCCATACCTGTGACCCTGCAAGCGCATGATACCTGGAGCCTGGCGGTCACTCTGAAATGTCCATTATATCACTGAATGAGGAAAGGAAGAACAGGAGATTTTAGCCAGAAGGTAACTGAGTGAGGTAGTAGGAAGAAGACAGAAAAAAAATTTTTTTTTTCAGTTTTGGTGAGAGATCTAAGAAGCAGGAATATTCAGTTACCTTCTGTAAACAGCAATGGAGTTTGCAGATGAGGAAATGCACAGCCGCTCTGTAGATGCCATTTGGCACCAGGGAGGAGATACCTTAGAGCACGATTAAGACCCACTGTGCCAAGGGCCACGGGCTTGGGGACTGAGTGGTCTGATCATCTTGTTCTAGGCTCTGGAGCCAGCAGGGTGACTGCACTCACCGTGCAGCAGGCCATCGGGAGCAGAGTTCGATGTGAGGAAGTGCGATCCCAGCAGAGGGAACAGCATGTGACAAGGCCCTGAGGGAGACAGAACAGTGCCGTGTGAGTGATCTCAACCACAGACAAGAAGCCATGAAGCTTAGACACTGGGACCAGGCCTTCTCAGCAAAGAGAAAAATGTAACAGTTCTATTCTTCCCGGTCGGTTGGGATCATGGCTGAACTGAGAAGCCTGTAAATCAGAGCTGGGGTTAAAGGTTAAGGGTTAGAGCCCTTGATACCACTCCCGCTTGGCCTCTGCAGCCTCCCTTTCTCCCTGTCATTTCGACCTTTCAGAAGTACTATTTGTCACCTCCATTTCCTTCAAAGTAAATCAAATTCCAGATTTCCCTCATCTTATGGAAAGGGCAGGAAGGGTTTGCTCTGTGGCTGTCTGTTGCTACCCGCTGAGTCTGGATGTCTCCATTTGAGTTCCAGAATGTACCTTCACAATCTTCCTGGATTTTGTTTCATTTGGTCTTTGTAAATTAGATTTGTTGGGCATTCATTGTTTGTTTCCTTGATTCTCCTCCCAATATTATGAAAATTATTCCCTCCAGCAACCGGATACAATGTTTCCAAGACAGTAATCATGTTCCTAGGATTCGATTCTCAGTCTTCCAGCAATAGCTGATTGATCCTGGAATGGGTATTTGGTTCAGGGCTCTGGCCCCCAGGAACTCTGGGACCCAGAACTTTCAGTTTCACTCTGGCTGGGACTTCAACAACAGAGGTCGGCTGTGATACGGCATGCGGCCTGTCTAAGGGAAATGGGGTACCCTGCTGTGAGAGAATCTGAGATGAAGAGAGAAGACACCTTGGTCTCCCAGTTGCTTCAAGCTCGCATTCAGAGTATGTCCTGGCCCTGGGTACATCTCTGCCCATGACGTCTGAGCTGCTCTTACGTCCTCGTACTAATCTCCTCTTCTCTAAACTAGTTCCACTGGGTTTTCTAGCATTGCAATCTCAGTGGCTCTGACTGTCACTCACCCCTCTGGTCTCAGGAGTGAGGTCACTTGCTTCTTTTCTTCAGCTGATTCCACTGCCCCTGAAAAGTGTTTTCAGCTCAGGCCTCTGCTCACATTGTTGGCAACTTCTGAGAGCTGCCTGGCTGGAGGAGCTGGGAGGAGACTCACTGATGTCCTGCAGGGTCCAAAAATGTACAAGTGCTTGACTTTTGCTTTGTTCTAAAGTAAAACCAATGAATAGACAACTAATGGGGGTCTTTTGGTCTTTTTTTTAAAGAAAAAAATGCTATCACACTCAATGTAAGTATTTGGAGGTGGACCCTAATTTTATGTATTAAACATGTATGACGTAGCATTCTAGGATGGCAGCAGTGTGGCAAAGTTGAGTTTAAGTGGCGTACAGCACCTCACATTTTTCACTGTGTTTTACCAGGAGCATGGACACTCAGCAGTGTTTTTAAACCACTACTGCAGAGAAGTTCTGTGAAAACAACTCAATGTTACCTACCATGCATCTTCTCTTGTTCCTGCTTGTGAAATTGTTCTTAGAAAGCTTTGTGAGGAAGCACTCCAGAGAAACAAAGAGGGTGAACTAAAAAAGAGGAAGATGTAGGCCCCATGAAATAGCGATTTAATTCCAGATATAGACAGGAGTGGAAAGTCCTAAAATAACACTTGGGAAGCAGGGGTGGCAGGGAGGGGACAAGTGAGCTGCCTGCCTGCCCCAGTCAGCACTGGGTGAAAGAGGATTAATGAATTGCATAGCAGACAGGAGAAATTTTTTTTTTTTAAAAGGCAATCAGAAACTCCAAGGAAAACAAAAGCCTGAAGTATTAATTGAACATTGCTTAGTTCTGCATTAACGATGCGTACATATTCATGATAAAATAATATTAATCATGGAGTCATTCTATATTTTTTTATTGCAGAGGATGAAATACAAGGTGGGGAAATAATGCAAAATTGAAAAAAGATTTCTTAATCTTTTATAATAGCAACTCGATAGATAATGTCTAGAGTTCATATACCAAAAAGTAGCTGTATAAGTAGAGCAGATGGGGGAAAGGGGTGAAGAGAGAAAGAGAGAATATTATAAGAGAAGAAATACCTAAGGGGTTAAACATAATTTTTCTCGGTAGCAAGAATGGGAGCTGAAATGGATGAATCAGATTCTTATTTTTATTATAAATCATTCTCTTCAAGTTATTTGACATCTTTTTGAACCCTATCCATGTGTTACACTGAAAATCTTTAAAGGATGTATAATTAGGCTGCTGTGACATTTTTAGTGAATCTAATCTGATTTCTGCTCATCATGCCTCTTTTTTCTAGATATTCACAAATAATTGAGTCACTAAGCTACTCGGAAAGCTGGGTCAAACTGAACTCGGAGCTGTTTTGGGGTCCAGCACAGGTTCACATCTGGAAAGGAGCGGAGCACACTGGCTTCTTATCTCTGAGACCTTTCGCTACCAGGACTGCGTAGATGCGACTGGCACGGATCTCACAGAGTGGAGGCAGCGAGGCCCTTGGTGAGCAGCCCAGGCCGGCGGGCTGGGGGAGGGAACCCGGGCACACAGCCCGGAAAGGGGACAAGACAAGGCCGGGCGCGGCTGGGTGGGGCGCCTCCTGCATGTGGCACAATTCGCTATGATCCAGCTACAGCAAGATCCCAACAGGCTGGCAGGACAGGGCCTCCCGGGCTGGGAGCAGGCGCGCCCTCGAGACTCAGTCGCTTCCCACCTCCGTGCTCGCCCACGGAAGACTCTCTCCCCAGGTCTCCTGTCCAGGGGCCGGGTCTGACGAGAGCTGCAGAGTGCAAGAGCAGGACGGCACTACGCCCCGGAAAGCAGGACTACGAGCCTCACGGTGACGGCCCGAGTGGTTCTCCCAGGATTCCAGGAGGGAGAAGCAGAAACCAACCTGGATAACCTCAGGAAAGGAGGCCGGTGAGCAGCTCGCTGAACCGTCAGAGACTCTGGAAAAGTCACTGGGCTCCAAGAGCAGGCAGGCAAGGGACAGTCCAGATGGTGCCCCGGGGACAGTTTCCCGGGACTCTGCCCTGGCGGCTTCTCCTCTGAGGGCTCCCAGCCCATGCTGAATGTCACCGCCCCTGAGCGAGGGCGGCCTTGACTTCCGACCTGGCCACGCCCACCGGAAGTGGCCTCTGACTGTGGCAGCTGCTTCATCACTCGCTTTAGAGTCTGAATTCCATCCACACCTGCGGACGCCTCCACAGGAGAAGGTTCACCTTGTGTGTAGGGAACGGGAGAGAACTGGGTGTCCCCTCCAGGCTCCGCAGGGGGAGGTAGGGGCCTGTTTCCTATTTACCTTGGGCTTTGACTCCGCAGGACCCGTTTGTCGATGTGGATAACCAAGTCCATTTAGTGTCCAAATGTGGAATTGTGACTTCAAAGGGCACAATTAGTTAATGGTCCCAGCTGTGTGACATAGAAAAGGCTGAGCGTCACCACTGAAACTAGACTGACTTCATTTACCTTTATCCAGACATGAACTTATTAAAATGTCTAGCATCTCTCTTGGAATTTACTACCGACCTTTAACTCAAGTTGCTTGTCAGAGTGCTTGTTCTCTCTGTCAGCTGGATATCATTCCCCAAGCTAGAGAACTAGAAGGTAACATAAGCTAATGTATTCTGCTTTCCCTATCCATTGTGTGGCTTATATTAAATAAACTACAAAATACCACCATGAGTGGGGTTCTAAAAATATTCATGTAAGATTACGATTGCTTATATTGGAAAAGCAATCAGGGTGCATTTTGGTTGGGAAATAAAATCTAACACAAGATGATATTCTTTCCACCAGCAGCTAAGAACTGTGCCCAAGTGAATTATAGCTTCATGGTCTCAGAGCTGCAAGGAGGGCTGCCAGATTTAGCAAACAAAAAATTCAGGATGCAAAATTCCAGTTGAATTTCAGATGAACAGCAAATAATTTTTGGTATAAGTAGGTTTCATGCAATGATTAGGACATCTTTATGCTAAAAATGATTTGTTGTTTATCTGAAACCCCAATGTAGTTGGGAATTCTGCATTTTATGTTAAAAGCCTGGCTGGAGGAAATCTTTAAAAAAAATCAGTAAAATTTTGATACAGACATGTGCTCCAGAGAGCAGCAGATTCAGTTCCTGCCCACTTCCAGTCTCAACCAACAACAAATCACGTTAGAGCAGTGTATGGCTGGTCAGGGTTTTCTGTTCAAATGTTAAATCTGAAAAGAAAATAAAAGAGGAAGGTCAGGTATCTCAGTAAATCAAGAAAAAGTCCCACTCAATTCAGCAGCCATTTAAATGAGATCATGTGTTTTTGTCTCCCTTTATTGAATCAAGTTGGTAATTTTCCTCAGGTAACATGACCAAAATAGTCATTTAAGAATTCGCACTCTCGGGTGTATATGATTTGGTATTATATTTCCACTATGTTAATAACTCCAAATACATGCATTTGGAGGGTGCAGATAAATGGCGAATTACTTAGTCACTGATGTTAGAGCAGAGAGAGAGTGGTGGCTAGAGAAAGACTGGCACAAGGGATTTATATACATATCCAAGAACAATTCTAAGTACGTTGTGTATGCGAACTCATTTTATTCACATGACAGCCCCATGTGGTAGTATTATTACTTTCATTTCATATACATAGGGAAACTGAGGCATAGGAGGTCTAATGCCTTATGTAACTTGTGGAAGGCCACACAGTTAGTAAGTGACCTAACCACATATAGCCATGGCAGTCTGCTTACGGAGACTCAGAGGCAGGTATTCTGCAAATAAAAAAATATTATATTAAATTAAAACTAGTGTATACAGCATGTTCCAAGGTCTGGAACAATGTATTTAATTCTTTAACCTTAATAGAGTTCCTGATTTTAAACACTCAATTAAATGGTTCCACATCACTACATCTCCTATAAACCCTGTCCATTCCTAGTTCATACCTCTAGAGCATGGACTGATCAGATTGCTGGATTGTTCTTCTCTGTAGTTTTCTCCCACTCATCCTAGGTTGATCCAGTGGGGCACATAAAATACAGGTGATCCCTTCCAAGTACTTGACGATCACCCTCCTTCCTGAGGTTCTGTTTGCTTTATTCTAAAGTTGCCCACCTTTCAAGCCTCACTTAGAGCTATCACAAATACTTTGATCGTATTTGCATTCTGTGATTGTGCATGAACCTTATCTCCTTGGCATAGACTTGTCTATAGAATTTTCCTATTATAAAACTTTACTACTGCCTCAAATAAAAATTATTGCACTGTACAGGATTACAACAGAAATCTTTCTCCTGTGGACCTTTGGCATGGAAAATTTTCTCCTTGTGGTTTCCCATGGTGGATCCTCTGTGCACTGCTCTTTCTGTACTGCTTCTTGGCAATGGAGGGTAACAACGAAGAACATGTTTTCTTTTGTGTTTTAGGCTGGTTACATTTTTTGAAGATTTAAGTGTAGAGTATAAAGAAAGTAATCTTTATAATGAAAGTAATCCTTAAGTCCTTTATAATGAAGGTAATCTTTAAGTCCTTACCTTTACCTACTCCCATGCCAAATTAAGGTGTTAAAACACCTTTTCAGTTCCTGAAAAGACTTTTGCATCTGACCAGGTTGTTTTAACCTCTACTTTATTATTACCCGACATCACAATTTATAGAAAGGTCTCGGGGGGAGCACATAATTTGAGACAAGGACTCTGGCTTTCCTGGTCTCTGACGTTAAGGTGAGTGGTGGCTCAAGAAAGTTGGGTCCACATGACTAAGTTTAGCCTTGGTGCAGCGTCTGATGGAGGCCAGAGTTTAGGACTGCTGGTTTTGAAAGTGTTCATTACCAGTCATGACGAAATTTCACTGAAGCTCTGGTTACTTTCAATAAACCACACAGACCGGTTGTGGATTGGACTACTGTGATGCAGTTAGCATTCAGCACAGCACATCCAGCGAGACTGTGCAACAGGGGAAGCGTGTGGGGGGTGTAGAGAGAGATAGATGAGAGATAAATAGATAGAGCATTAAAAACCCCGGCTGACCTGCCTCCGTACGGCTGAACCAGGCTGTAGTAACTCTCCCAGAGCCCAGTATGCCCATTTCTAGCATGATTTTGTGTTAGTTTCTCAAAAACAACTCCAGACTTATATTATTCCTTTTCCCAGAGGCTAATACTAGGAGTATAATGATTCACGTTCAGGGAAACCAACATCTCCTTAACCCAGCAGTTGTGCTTCTGGGAGTTTGCCTGGAGACCTGAGTGGAAATGTACAGAGACACATGGGAAAGAGAGTTCACTGTGGCCTCGGTAAGGACCTCCTCCCACCAGTGGAAATCACCTAAATGTTCATCAACAGGAGTAATGTTAAATAAACTGGGTGAGATTCTTAAAGGGCATTACCTGTGGTTGTTGGAAATGATAGTTTTATAGTATTGTAGACCTGGAGTATGCTCGTGAGTGTTTCTCACCTAAAGTGAGAAGAAAATAGGCTAAGGAACAGAATATTTCATTTTTTCCTCTATCTAACTGTACCTAAATGTATAAGAACTATTCTTCAAAGACAAATTAAAAAATGTGAAGAATGGTTATCTCTGGGTAGTAGCATCATAATTTTAGTTTCATCTCTTTGAGTATCTTTTTTCAATAAATCACTATAGTCATTGGTCACAAAATGTTCATACCAAAAGAAAAATAAAATTATTTTTTAATGTAAATAAGTAGGATTTATCTTTGTTTCTAGAAACAGGGATCCACTTTATTCATATGTCATCTTTTTATTTTTTATTTTTTTGGGTACCAGGGATCGAACTCAGGACCTTGTGCTTGTGAGGTAGGCAGTGGAACCACTGAGCTAAATACCCAGCCCCCATACTGATTCTTTTGATTGATTGTTCTACTAATATATAATTATCCTAAAAAGTTGATACTACTCAAATAATTCAGCTTATTTATGCTGAAAGTCTTTATTTTGCTTTTAAATATTCAATCATCTTTTCTCTGGTTAGCAGTTTTCCTCATGTGGTACAAAGACATATGAATACATCTGATATATATATATGATAAATATATAAATATATATTATACTTATGCATATAAATATATAGCCATGATATATGATAAATATATGAAAAATATACTCATATGGTATGATATATGTGTACAACTTATATTATATTCAGAATATTATATATATTGTACTTAAGGATTATATGTATTAACATAGAGGATATTGTGCTAAGTAAAATAGGCCAGTATATATATATTATCTATCTATCTATCTCTATCTACTGAGAGAAAGGTATGATTATGAATTCAGCCTAGGGACCTAAGAGGAATATAAAACCTTAACAAGTATTAGAATGAAGTTAGTATGAATACATTTATGGTTCATTATGAAAGGTATTAAAATAAGATGAAGTTAAGGCTATTGAGCACAATTCTTAAAAGCAAGATACTGAATAATTCCTTAAAATGCTCCCTCAGGTCCTGTTGAGTGGCCTCCGTGCAGAGTGCAGGAAGCAGTGTTGGAGCCCCGTGTCCTCCAGGGTCACCATGCAGGCCTCCTGGGGTCTCCTCGAAGGCCTGTCCTGGCCACTTAGCAGAGGGAGGCCCAGCAGCAAAGGAGCTCAAGGAGGATGGCGATGACTCCACAGCCTCTTCAGGGATCCTCCTTCTACTCTTTCCAGAGCAGGCTGTGTTCCATGTGGCTGAAAAGGCAAAGCAGAAACATATTCCTTTCACTTTTCTCACTGAGGCTGTTTTTGGGCTGTGGCATCTGCCTTATGCCTTTCACTGAGCCCTTCAGGGGCTGTGACAGAACATACGTTTGCTTTGTGATGGTGCCCATAACTGTCTTTTCAGTCGTTAGGAGATGGTGGATTGACTGGGTAGTTTTTGAGGTCTACTGCAGCTCCTCTGTCCTTTGACCTTTTCCCTCATATTCTTTGCTATATTAGGAAAATATTTGTGCAAGTGTCATGACCAAGTTAAACTGAACAGGGCTGTGAACTCTGTTTCTACTTTTAGTTCTTAGGGGAAAATGACACAAAAGTGGCTCATCTTTATTTGGTCAATAAATATGTAGTAAGGCAGTAACAGCTAGAGGGCTGCCCAGATACTATTGGTAAGTGTGCACAGATTCCCAATGAGACTTCATGGACCAGAGCAGCACAGGTATGGGAAGGTCCCAGCCAGAGCCCCACCCAGCAGCTTGGGCCCATAGGCCCCAGCCAAAGTCCTGCCTGGAAAAGAGCTGCACAGCTGCACAAGCAAGAGCCAGAGGCCTGCCCAGATACCATCAGTAAATGAGTGCAGACCCCAGCCAGGAGCCCACTAAGACACCAGCAACTTGGTGCACAGCCTCCAGCCTAAGGCCCTCCCAGACAACAGCTACCCAATGGGGCAAGACCCAGCCAGAGCCATGCCCAGATACCATCCCAGGCTTACACAGGTCCCAGCCAGAATCCTGTCTGGAAAACAGGACACTGTGAGGATCCAGAAGGCCACCATTCTGAACCCAGGAATTGGCACAGGGGTGAGCAGCAGAGAAAAGGCCTCTCACTGGCTGGCTGAAAATTGAAGCCCACTGGATGAACAGAGTTGCCTCAGCAAAGGTGTATCAGGCTGCATCAGCTGAAATGAGAAGACATGTAAGTAAGACTCAGAACCAGACTTTCAGATCACCTAAGACAACCCCTAGGGGCAATGAGATGGAACAATCTAATATTCAACCAGCAGGACTCCCTGAACTGGTAATGAAAGATAATCTGGAAAAAATGAAATCAGAAATAATTTCCGAGATAGCAACAAAGATTGTGTCCATAGTGAAAGACATTATTAATAAATCTAGAGCAGACACAGATTTAAAAAAAAATAGAGTTGAGGAACATAATGGAATCCCAGCAGCATAAACAGATGTAAACATATCCAGGAGATTAAAAACTCCACAGAAAGTTTATGTAGCAGAATGAGGCATTGTGAGAACAGAATATCAGATGTAGAAGATAGGATTGCAATTAGTGACCAGGAAAAGAAAAATTTATTAAAAATAATAGGGGACCATGAGAAATAAATCCAGCAGCTGCTAGATGATGCAAAGAAGAATAACGTAAAACTGATCAAAGTCAATGAAAAAACAGGAGAGAGTGCAAATGACATAATAAATACATAATGAGTTCCTACATTACAGGCGCTGAGGCCTCAGTACAGAAGAAAGTCTTAACTCTCTCACGGACTTTACCTTCTAGTAGGGAGATAACAGCAGTGCCCAGGGAACAGCACACAAAACAGCGGGGTGGCAGTGATAAGAGTTGTGAATTACAGCTCAGCAGCTGACTAGAAACATGAGGAGTGAGTAGGGGCTACTATTTTACAGGAAGTGATGAGGACAGGCTTCTCAGAAGGCAATATGTGGTTAATCTGACTCCACAATCAACTTTGGGGTCTCCTTAAGATGCCAGGTTCATGCACCCTTTGAGTTAATAATAATAATTAATAATAATGTGCTCTAAGAATCCAAGGATTTGTGTACTAGATGATTGGCCTGAGGCAATCTTTAAAACTAAGGAAACACCTGCAATTAAAGATTTATGATTTTTTCCATTCTGTTCTACTAGAAAAAACAACATACTGAAAAATTTCTATAAACATTAAAAATTTTAAAGTCATTTTAGTCCATCTGAAAATGGGTAGCCCGTAATCCTCTGTGCCCTCATTATTCTGCAGTCAGGAGGCCTTGTCTGAGACTGAGCTCTTCACTGGGAGGATGGGAACGTCCTCCAGGAAGAGGTCACAGGGGCCCAGGGCCTCGCCTGCCTCTGCCTCACCCTCCTGGTGTTGCAGATGTGCACAGGAAGCCAGGAGAGGGGAAGCCGAGACTCATAGGCTTGGCTGGCTCCCAGAACATCAGACCCTATTCATAAAAATAAAATATCTTCTGTTGAAAGCTATGTGTTGCTCCTTTGTCCCCAACTTGGCTGCCAGTTTAGGTCTGATGGCTGCAGTATCTGTCGTCTGATTACAGTCACTGCCATCTACTGAGTCCCTCCTGTGACGGGGGCGAGCTGCGTGTTCTTTCTCTGATCCAGGTGCTATGGGGCATGGATGACTGCCATTCTCCTTCATGCAATCTGTCCTTGGTGGCTGGGCCAGGCCAGGGTCTGGCTGATCCAGTTCCACAGCTCAGGAGTCCCCGTGCTGCACGTGGCTCCTCCAGAAAGGGCTCCTCGGACGGCTCCTGGCCACCAATGTCAGTGTCGGCTGCTGACTGGTGCGTCTTTCTTTGGCAGACAGCTTGAGTCACACTTGTACCAGGTTTAGAAAATCTGAACATGCTTTGAATCATGTACCACAGAGCATTTTGTGTCTATGGTAGACTTTATGGCAAAAATGAAGGTCTTGTGAGAAAAATATCCCTGCACTTATAATATTAATATCTTGTCAAAATGGTTGGATTGACATCGAGAGAGAGGTGCCTTTCTTCTTCCAGCCTGTCCTTACGTGGAGCGTGGATTACTGTGACTCTCACCTGTTCTGTTCAGAGTTTCCACTAACTGTGAACAATGTGGCCAAGTCTATTTTAAAGCAGCTTCTCTGTAGCGGTGACCACACAGCATTTCCGCTGTTCCCTTGATCTTGAGGGTTCCTGGCCCTGAGTGAGTTATATCTACAAGGTGCAGAGCAAAGGTATTCAACATTTCTATAAACACAGACATTTTTGAAAATTTCTGGTGGCAGTGTACTTTTTAATAAAAAAAAAAACCAAGATAACTATGCACTCACCTGATGAGAAATTGCCTTCAGATTAATATAGGGTACTTTCACTCATAAGAAATGTCACTAAAAGTGCAAATACACGATGTGAAAAGCTAGCTCGATCTAGATTTCCCCTTTCCTCCTCCAGCCTCGCCATGACCTTGGTTCCTTCCTAAGGGAGTTTTTAGTTGTAAATATTTTGGTGTATTTCTTTGAATCCTTTTCTTCTCCCTGCATATTTTACATAATTTATTTCCTGTCGAACATAGTGGGTTTTAAGCAAGGTGTGGCCCAGGGATCAGCAAATTTTTTTTTTCTATGAGAACTAGTTAGTAAATATTTTAACCTCCAAAAACCATGCAACTAATCAACTTTGTTGCTGTACAAGCAGCTATAGCAAATATGCAAGCAAATGGGCGATACTGTATTCTAGTAAAACTTTGTTTGTGAAACTGAGCAGATAATTTTTTTTTTTTTTTTGGTACCAGAGATGGAACTCGGGCCCTTGCACTTGCGAGGCAGGCAGCGGAACTGCTGAGCTAACCTGGCCCAAGCAGATAAATTTTGATGATCATTGTGCTATGCTGTTAATATGAGCTTATTTTCGGTAATATCTGTCTAGTTTGTTTCATTAGAATTCACTAGTTTAAACAAACACAGTGACTTACATCATTAAATATATTTTTACAGGTTTGACTATCGTTAATGAAAAGCCATTATAACAAAATCATTGTTTGAATTTTTGTCTATATACCTTTTCATTTTTTGAAAAAGTTAATTGTCTTTAAACAGTATCATGAGTAAAGTAGAAGAAAATCAAAGTTTAAAAGTTTAAATCATTTTAAAAACTTAAAACATTTTTTTTTGATACTGGGGATCGAACTGGGGTCCTTGTGCTTGCGAGGCAGGCACAGGAACCACTGAGCTAAATCCCTAGCCCCTTAAAACTCAAAACATTTTTATTAGTACCTGTTTGTAGTACATACTAATTGCATTCATCATGGGGAGTTTGTGCCTGTAGACAACACATCTTAATTCTTTTTATGGTAAGCCTACTTTTTAAGTTAAATGATATAGTAGATACTTGTTCTCTCTTATTGTTTGTTTTTTTCCTGACAAAACAGCCCATGCTCCAGAGTGGTGTCTGAAAAGTGTCCTGGGCTCCAGTCTTCCATCAAAACATGCTCTTTCTTCAGTAAACCTTCAGAGGTGAAGCTGAGTTCTAGCTAAATGTTGCTGCAGGACTTCCCAGAGCCTTTAACATGGTCACGTGTGCTATGTGTTCATTACCCACAACGTGTCCCAAATTGCTTAGAAGTGAATCCAGCCCACTGTTTCCCATCAAACAACTTTCAGAACTGGCATGCAGTGCAAAACACCTTGGGCGATGCCAACAGACCCCCCTTTTCCCGGTTCTTCCTTCAAACTTTCGCCTCCCTATGGCTTCCCTTATGTTCCTTCTCTGCTCCGCAGGATGAGGGTCTGTTATCAGTGTTCCAACCACAGCCCAGATCGGTGCCTGTGAGTAAATCTATGTTTCATCCATCCCAGAACCATTTTTGCCTCCTGAGATTCAGTGGTTCATTTCAAGTAATTGGTGAAACTATCACAGCACTTGTCACATTGAAGTAAGAAATATCCGCACATGTAAATATTGTTATATATTAACACATCTATGCTATATTAATCACATTATATATTAACATTACATATCATCTAATAGGATGTCAATTATGCCTTATTACTGTTTTTCTTTTTCTAAGGCAGGGTCTTACCCATCGTGCATGTGCTACTTGCTCAGTTCTTAGTCAATCATTCTCATCTCCTTTCCTCCCCTCTTTACCTTTGAATTTACCTGAACTTGAAGATAAAAATGAATCCACAAACAACCCAATCTCCTTACCTTCATTTCCTTAATTGCATCATTGTCTGTCTGGCACAGTCTGTGGTCTGCTCTACATTGTAAAAGCGAAGGAGCGTGGTTGTAAAGTGATGCTCGTGTACTGTCTCACTACCGAGTATCGTGCAGACACAATACTGTGGGCTCTTGCTTTCCGTGAGGCTGACAAGTGATGTTCCCAATATAAGCGTGGGAGCGCGGAGTCGCTGAAAGCCAAGCGATTGGCGGACTCCGAAAGCTGGGTTATGGTAGAACTTCCGGTGTCCACGGCAGAGTTTCTCATTCCTCCTTTTCTCTAAATGTCTGGGAAGCGGATACTTTTCTGTTCTCTAGAATTCTGGAGTCTGGCTCTTAGGCAAGAAACAAAAAATGGAAAAGATTTCATTTATGTTTTTAAGGTCGAATTTCTCTGTTAGAACAGACTTTCTTCAGATTTGAAGAAAGTGGAAGTCAGAACTACATAGCACTGATTATATGTTGAACTTTCACTTTTGTGTATTACTAGCTTTGCCGTTGTTGAACATATAATAGATAAATAACTGTGATAAAAGTACTGACATAAAGGAAAAAAGAAGGGACAAATATTCCAATGAAAATGGAGTTTGTGAGCTATTAAGACAAAATGATCAACTTTACCAGGTGCCAAAGCTATTCAAATTAAACAATGAGCTATAATTTATGAACTATACATTGAAAATGGAGAAAATGATTAATGAAACCATGTATTGGTAAATATTTGGGAGAGCAGGGGATGTCATACGTTTGGAAGGTAAAAAAAAAAGCAGGTCCTATTTCGGTGGTAAAAACATTATTATGTGTGTCCTAATCTTCCTGGTCACCAGATCTGGCATTGTGAGAATTCTGGCTCTTCTCCAAAATCAAAGTGATCATGAAAAAGGGAAACATTTTGAATTAACTCAGGGCATATGGCAGCCAAAAGAGCACAACTTAGGACAGAAAAAAGGATTTCCAGAAACTTCTTCAGACAGTGACAAGAACGGTGATTTAAGTTTGTCAGAAACAAGGAGAATTATTTTAAGGAGAAATAATGGCATTGCGTCTTTTATTGTGATTCAGTTTAAAATATGATTATAAATTGTGACCACACTGCCTACATTTATGTGCTCCTTCCCTTTGAAATTCCCTAAGATTACACAGAGGGGCTGAACTTTTGAGATACAAATATATTCGCGGTGTGTAATGTTCAGCTTTATATGACAATGCCAATGTGCTCTTCAAAGTACTGTATCAGTTACTGATGCCATGTTTCTCCGTGTTGCTGCTGTCACAGTACTGTACGATTATCAGAGTTATTAATTTTGGCCATTTGACTGGAAAGAAAACAGTGTAATGCTATGGTCTTAATTTCCATTTGCATGATGGTGATCTCTAAAAATGAAAGATTTGAGATGATGAGATTATGGACAATTAACTCTTCTTTTTTAAAACAAAGTTCGTGCAGGATAACTCCTTAATAGCTGTCTTATACACACGTATATATAAGTATACACACATATATGTATGTATTATGAATGAAGAGGAGAAAAATTTTAAGATAAAGACAAGAAATGACGAGGCCCCAGAGTCCTTTTCCCCTCTGAGGAGTCACACAGGAGCACTGAAGCTCTGGGATGGGCCCCAGTGACCACTTCGCCTCGGGTCCTTTACTCGGTCCCCACACTGGGCGCGGCACTGACAGGGCTGTGGGGACATCTTCCATGGAAGGTCTGACTTTGGTGGCTGGGGACGAGACAGTCACGTTTTCTTTATGTACAAATACGGTGTCACTCACACGTTCACCACAGGAGAGGAAAAGGTCACAAAGTGTGGGGTTCGTGTGAACAGGGCACAGGAACTTTGTTTTAAAACGAGCATCAGTGTAGCGAAGACTTTCCACTATCTGACTTTCCGCCCTTCCGCACCCACCCGAAAGCCCCCTCCCCACGGGAAGTGAGCTCACCACTCCAGGAATAAGAGTCTGGCGAGGAGGCCCTCAGCCACCGTCTCTGCGCAGAGCTCAGCAGGACCTCAGCTATGAGACTTCTCCTCCTGGCCGTCCTGGGTGCCTGCTGCCTCACCGCCTGCCTCGTGGAAGGTAAGTGGAGAAGCTGTTTCGGGGAGGAGGAGCGGGGGTGCGAGGCAGGAGGGCACACGGGTTTGGGATTTGACTCAGGTTTTGGCCACAGAAAACTGCAAGCCCAAGGTGAGCCTCGGGCTCCCGCATGCACCGGGAAAGGCGGCCTAACGCGAGGGCCCTGGGTGGACGGAGACAATGCGTTAGTGTCCGCTCCAGCTCTTCCTGGCTGGGTGATCTGGGGTAAATTTCCTAACCATTCAGGGCCTATGCTTACTTATTTGGAAATTCAACACAAAAGCGCACATTCTCACAGATGCTGAAAAGAAATACATTTTCAGATTATTTATCTACGGGCTAGCTAATCACAAAATCTTACAAATAGTAAATTTTAAACTAGTGTTAACTATGGAATCACGGCGAGGACTACAACGCATTTGTAGTTTTCTCCCATTTACTGTCAGTTGTGATAAACTCTCAAAATCTTTGAAAGTTCCACCGCAGTGTAGGAATGAGTTAGAGGATCTATGTCCTGAAGCAAATCGATGTTTTCTATTTAAAAAATCAAATTAAAAATGACTGGAGCTCAGACTTTCATATCCAGAGAATCAATAGTACCTTCAAGTAAGTGCGGGAGCCTGGTATTACTGCTGTGAATGCCACGGCCCATGACTGACGTCTCGAGTTTGTAAGAGATCACATCATAATAAGGTTAACCGACGGAGCAACCCCTTGCACACCATCCAATAAGTCTGCCCGCCGCCCCTGGTGCGATCCGGGCACCCTGGGCCTCCCGAGCGTCCAGCAGAGATTTCTTACAGGGTCACTTTCCCTGCTGCTGAGTTACGGTGCACATTTAGACGACAGCACCGTGACCTGCCGTGGATCCCTGAGGGTCAGAGCGTGAACTGGCAAAGTCGGGAAGTCCTCATGGCTGCGAGGTGAAGGGTACTGATGAGACGGGGAACTTGAGGACCACTGAATGCGGACCGGAGCCGTGGCCTGGCTGTCGCTGTGCTGAGAGCCGGATCTGGGCAGGCGGCTCAGTGCCAGCATCTGAGAACTGCGGGCCCTGGCGTCCAGGCCTCAGGTTTTCGCCTTGAAAGAGCTTCATAAACCCCCTGGACCCCAGCTCCTTATGGAGACACCGGGGCGAAGCAGTCTCTGCTTCCGCTCAGCTCTGCAGCCTGTGGAAGGCAAAGTTTTGACAGCACAGACACCCAGACAGCGTGGGGATGAGCACCGGGTTCAGAGTACAGGAGGGCGCCTGGGGATGGGGTCCGTGTTAGGTACCCACAGAGAGAAACGCTGTTTCTTGGGTAGTGAGGAGGGAGAAAAGAGGCCAGTGCTCCCTTTCCACCCAGTCAAGAGCGTGCTCAACATTAAAACTCAACTGGCGAAGGCAGGGGTGAAGATGGTACAAACTGGCAGTGAGAACAACAGAAAAGGGCCAGGAAGAGAAGGAGTGTTAGCGAACAGCTTGTGTTCGGTCCTTTGCTTTGTTTGTTTTTTGTGTTTTGAGGCAGGGTCTCACTATGTAGGTCAGGCTAGTCTCGAACTCACTAGGTAGCTTAGGATGGCCTCGAACCTGAGGTGATCCTCCTGCCTCAGCCTCCCGAGTGTTGGGTTTAGGGGTGTGCGCCACCACACCTGGCTTGGTCACGTGCTTTTCAAAATGCCTTCTGGTGCAGCAACATTACAGAACAAACTCGGTCACCATCCGTGGCCACTTTGCATGCTTTTGGGCTGAGTATCTTTGTGAAGCACGTTGCCAGGGTCCGTAGCGAAGGAGAAGATCAGTGCTTGGAAATTTGGATTCGATTTTACCAAACCCTTAATGTTATTTGCTCTTGCGACTTCTTTTTCTCTTCTGCAGTGTAGCGTGGGTCTCTAAACGTCACAGTTTAATCTCCCCGGGCCCATTCCTTTGAGGATGAACGCTCCAGGAAACCCTCCCTTTGTATATTTCGCATTTTACCATGAAAACGAGCAGATCTGATTTATTCAGTGGAAGGCAAGCTTCCCCCACTGATCCTTCCCCGCCCACACGACCCCACCACACGCCGCATTTGTGGAGGTGAAACCGTCTCCTCCCTTCGCTCCCTAGCGTGTTCCCTGACTCTCACTAGAAGATCTGTCCCGGGCCGCAGGGTCTGTGTCTGTCTTCACGAGAGCCTCAGCGTAGGGTCACCGCAGGCGCCAGATGAGTTGCTGCTGCAGAAATGAGCGAGTGTCACAGGGACATCGGCTCCCCATCATGGAGGATTTGAGAATGCAAGCCCAGGAAAGGCCTTGTGGTTCGCCTCACCGTGGTGATGAGGGGCCTGAGGCTGCGCTTTATCTAATCTTTTAAATTAGTCAAACACTAAGACTGCACAATGCACAGAAGACTGAGGATGCCAATAAAACCATCTCTTCCAGAAGGGAGCAGGGGCCCTGCATTCCTGCCTCCTTACGTGTAAGAGGTGCTGGCTCTCCTGCACCTGGAGATCGTTGACTTACACTTCTATTCACCTGTTTTGTTTGACCAGGTGTGGGCAGTGAAGTCCCAGAAAGGCGTCTCTGTGTGAGTCTAACAACCAAGCCACTGCCGTTGAAGAGAATCAAGACCTACACCATCAAGGAGGGCTCCATGAGGGCAGTGATGTGAGTGTCTGCTGGTGGCCTGGCTTGGGGGAGCAAGAGGGCGAAGTAGGGGAAATGCTGCCCCCTTCAGGACAGACGGGTCGGCACAGAGGAAGCCTCCACTTCACCCCCAGCTCTCCCCTCAGTAGTCCTGGTGTCTCCCTGCAGCCCTCCTACATAATGAACTTTCCCAAACTCAGCCTCCAGATAAGGATCTGAGTCCTCTCTGTGGCTTTGCCCGATGGAAGAGCCTGGCTGGTAACCGCACGAGGACCGGGCCCCTGATGAGGCTGAGGCTGAGGCTGAGGCCCGGCTGCCCTGGGCCAGGATTTGCCCCCAGAGCCAAGGGAGAGTGGGAGTCAGGTAGGGGCCGAGCCCGCAGGGCCAGGTAGGGCTGTCGAGGGAATGGTCTCTCTTTCCAGATCTCATTCTTAGGAGTAGCAGCTCCCCAATGTATATTTATAGGTTTACCCTAAGAAATGAATCCCCAAATAAGTATGTCTGGGTTTGGAAAGGAACAGGATATGTCATAACTGAACTAGGTGACCTCAGTTATCCAGTTGAGTCACAATGTCTGGCAGAACTGGTGGCACAAAGAGTCTGGAAATGGTGGGGCTCAGAGGCCCAGAATGTACCTGGAGTCTTTCCTCCTGTAGTTAAAATGAAGGCGGGAGAAAGCTGGTCCTGATGTTCTGTGGGTTCTCAAGGACTCTTTCTTTGGCTGATTTCTGGACAAGTCTCCTTGTGTTGGTCGGTTCTTAACTCCTTACCCTGGGGCTTGGAGAATGTGACTAACCCCTTCTCTCTTCCTTGCCTTTCAGTTTTATTACCAGGCGTGGCCTCAAGGTCTGTGCTGATCCACAACACAAGTGGGTGAAATCAGCGGTCAAAAGCATAGACAGCAGGTCCAACAGCGGAAACAGGATCCAGACCCACCCCACGGGAGCCCAGCAGACCACCTATACGGCGGCGACCCTGGCCTGACAGAGGCTTTCCAACATCCTGTGCCCTCCACAAGGCCATGGACTAATTAGCTTGTACTCACCTTTTATGAAGGTGCTGCATGAATAAATTTATTTTCTTATCTATTTTTAATGTCTTTCATGTTCACTTATTTGCTATAACCAATAAATATTTATTGAGTGATTCTGAAGCCTACTCATTATATATTAGGAATCCTAATGTATTCTCAATGTTCTATTACTGACCTAAATGTATGTTTCTTTGTGGGTGTTCATGAAAGCTGGGTTCTATACCCTTAGTCTCCATGCTGTAATGTTTCTCCAAACTCGAGTCAACTGTGACAATGACTACTCACGATCTATGTCAACTTTTCAACTTGTCCTCATATCAGAGTGATATCTATAGAGTAACAAACAAAATAATTTAATTGTCATTGCCTCTCTATTCTGAGGGTCCATTACTCAACAGGAGCCTTCAGTCAAATTTGATAGCTTGAAAATAAATTTCTTACTTCTCAGGTTCTTTTGGTCTCTTATTAGAGGGGATAGGAACAGGACTTGGTGTTTCTTTTACTTCTCCAGTTCATAAAAGCTAGAATTTTGGTATAAAAAGAATTTATTCGAGTAAACATTAATGAATTTTTGAATTGGGCAATAATCTTGCCACGTGATGGTAGTTTCTATTTTTGTTGCTATGCTAATTTTTACATTATGCTTTACCGCCAATGAGCTTTTAATGTCCCAAACAGTCATGTAGAACATTTCTTGATGTGATCACCGTTTCAGCACATTCTCAATTGCATTTTCATCGGGTCTTTCAGCACTTGGGTCAGCAATGGGTAAAGATCTGCCCTGAGTCCAGGGATGCAGAGTCCCAAGTCCAAGCCGTGGACAGCCGCTTCCTGCCCCTTCCTCTCTCAGACCAAAACATACGTAAAGGCTCAGGAAAAGACTGCTCAGGTTGACGTAATTTCCTTCTCCATTCATTCCTTTGGCCGACGCGCACTGCCTGCCTACTATGGGCCAGAGGCTGGAGTCGCAGCAACGAACAGAAAGAAATCCCTTCTTCATTCTGGGGAAAATCTCCCTGCCCCTTTCTCCAGGAACTGAGCCCTCACTCACCCTGCACCGGGCTCATCGTGGGCCCACTCCTCCCAGAGGCTGTGCTGGGCAGTGCAGGGTGAGCAGATGCCTGGCCTTCAGGTCCTCACCCTCAGGAAGCTCAGTTTACGCAGAAGCAGAAGCAGAAGCAGGCAGCAAGCACGCGCTTGAGGAGAGCAGAAAGTGGGAACCAATGAGGGCTGCGGGACGTTGGTCGCACAGAGCCGATCGGGGCAGGATTCGTGAGTGGCGAGTGGCAGGTCAGCTTCCCTTGAAAAGGACCTGAGGGACGAGTCAGTTATCCGCTCCCACGCAGAGGCCCGCAGCCAGAGACTGGCGCGTAAGCGATGCCAGCAGTGTCGTGGGACAGCTGGACGGAGCGAGGCCGACACTGGGGTGGGGTGGGGACAGAGGCCGCCTCACCAGGGCCTTGTCTGCCGGACCGAGGAGCGTGTGCGAGGTCTACTGTGGAAAACAGCACTGGCTGCTGGGCAGAAGTTTGAGTGCGGAGAAGACAGGAGCCATCTGGGAGGCGTCTGGGCACCTGGGAGCTTCAAACTCGACCTGGCACGGAGCAACACATTTTCCTTCTTGCTGCTTAGCCAGGGAGAACAGAATTCGCCTACGGGCAGTGTGTCAATGTGTCAGGCCCACGAGTCTGTTCACCAATTCCCTTGGCTGCAGGGATCCAGGAACGGGATAAGAAACAATATAATTTGTGATATTTGCCTTGTTATTTATTGCCTAAGCTGAGGTCGGATCTGTGGGAACAAAATCGGAGTCACCCTTCCGGAAGAAGTAGGGGTCGGATAGAAGAGCAATGACTGTGAATTAGTGCACTTTCCGAGATCACGAACCAAGTCTTTCTGATTTACCAAAGGTCCTGAGGATTTGTTGAGCACCTGCAGGGTTCACAGGCACAGGGTCCAGATGGTTGTCGTGAATCTAGGTTGGCCTCAAAGCCTCTCCCGCTCGAGAGTTTGAAACAGCCCAGCTCTGCACTCCCCTCCTCGGGGAAACCTTCCTGATGTCCTCTGTCCACACGAGACAGCCCTCATGTTCTCACTCAGCCTCTGTGCTCCTGTCTTTTACTGCTCCTGTCGATACAGTTTTCTGCGTCTTTATTTGCTGTCTTACTCAAGAGTTTAGGTAAATTTGATATCTATGTAAGGGGTGCCTCGCAGAGAAACTGGGACATAGGTTACCAATAAAGTGCGTATAAATATGTCCTATCTTGCAGGTATCTCTTCTCTAGCAATTAACACGAAAATGTGTAGGAATAAAGAAGGGAGGACATTTGAATCTGCTCTGGGGAAGACCAGAAGAAGCAGATACAAAATTTGCGCCTGCAAACAGAAGGGGATTGCCAGGGAGAAAGGCTCATGCTGATATTCAGGCCAAAGAGAGCTACAAGAACGCAGGCAGAATTGCAGGGAAACTGAGGCATCTTAAAGGAAACAGCTTATTTCCAGATAGATGGGTTAGACAGCTAAGGTATCTCAGAGGAAAGTAGCTTGAAGTTAGGTTGGAAAGGTCCAGAGTACCACTGCAATGCTTAGGATTTTAAACAGGGGGACCTATGGAATCCCACGCTTGAATGTAAGATTTAGAACAACTTAGAGGAGGCAGGAAGTGGTTGAGGGAGGTGGGGTCGGGTTAGATGACCACCACATGGGTCTGGGTTGGAGAAGATGACGTTCTGGGTAAGGCAGAGGCAGTGGGAACTAAGATCAGGGGTCCCAAGGCAGCACTGGGGCCTGCTTACATCCCAAAGTGGCAAGGCACTAGTTGGAGGAATTCAGGGCCCTGTGAGGTTTCCAGTTCAGTGTTTGGTTTGGGAGCAGCACAGCTGATTGGTAAGATTTTGGTCTATTGTGGATACTAATGAACCCGTTGAAAGTAAGAAATCACCAAGGAGAGGGACAGTGGGAGAAGGAAGAGGCCTGAAAACAAGAAAAATTGATCATCAGCCCGAATATGCAAGTGATTCAGACAAAGGACCTAAGTACATTTTTATTCCCCTCCAACAGATAATCCTTTTACAAGAGCAAGGTAAAAAATAAGCCCGGATATCTGTGAAACTCTTTATGCCCCTTGGTGGGGGGCATATAAATGGAATACAGTATCCACTGGTGAGTCACCAGAGTTATTTTAAAAGAGATTTGTCACATGGCAGTAGGAGGCAAAGTGGAGACAAGAGATGAATCTGTAATGAGAGGAAAGCAAAATGTGGGAAAGAAAAGGTCTTGAGTGGGCATCAGGAGCACCCAGGCAGGAACAAAGACGATGTTTATTGGGAGAGTGAGGGAGGAGGTCAAAGGACCTTTATTTTCTTTCCTTGAGAGGAAGTAGTAGAAATTAGAACAAACTGCTAAGGCCAGGAGGCCAAGAGGAGGAGCCTGGAGCTGCTACTTTGGAGGCAAGAGAGGAAATTTAGAAGAATTTCAGGTGAGAAAAACTTGCCCCCTCCATAGAGCCAGAGAAATTTCAACCACATACGAGCGATGTGTGTTGATTTCCATCCCCCTGTGTTGCAGGGAGTAATTGCCAAGGCTGTGCGATTTGCTTCTACCTGCGTCTTTATCTAGGTAGAATCTCTGAATGAGAGATTGGAAAGATGTTTCACATCCAGGAATAAACAAACAAGAGATCTCATGGCCAGACCGAGGTGACCTTAATCAGTCAACCAGGTACTATGTAAGAGCCCTTTCTCCAGACTCAGTAAGGAAAGTGTTGGGGTAGGGGGCAGACAGGAGAGGAGAGTTTTAATGATCCGAGTCTGTCTTAGATCATAGGTTGTAGCTTTTCTAAACCTCTAGGCTTGCCTTATGATATTCATTTTGTGCTGCCCTGTACTGTAGATATGTGAGCTTTTCATTTCTCAAAAAAAAAAAAAAAAAAAAAATTGAATGCTCTTGGCTGCAGGGACTGTGTTATTAATCTTCATAGTTCCTGTAGCCCTTAAGGCAGGGCCTTCCTGTAGTCAGCACTCAGCACACGGTTGCAGAATTAGAGCTTCTCGAGGACATAAGGTACAGTCCCTGCCTTGGAGGCCATATAGACAGTATTAGGGACAAGATTCAGACGTAATAGTGGGATGACAGAGAAGGCAGAGGTCTCTGATCAATGGAATGGGATGAGTGGACTCTCTTTCAAAGAGTCTGTTTACTTGATTGGCAGTGACTGCCTGACTTCCCATGTGGGTGAGGTCTGGAGGTTTCCTCCTGGCTCAGTGGGAAGAGTACTGTCCTTGGTCACTAACGTCTGTCTTGGGCTGGAAGCTGGCCGGTCACTCATGGATCCGTGTGATCAGCAAAGGTGCAGGTCACTGTTGGGTGAATGGGCTGGTCACTGTACATTTGGACAAAAAGATTTTGACTGGGCCCTGGAAGATGAGTAAGCTTTAAAAGCTACAGCAAATGGGGAAAGCAAGCAAAACGCTGTGGTGTTTGATTATTTGATGAACTTGGCTCTCCCATTAGGTGGCGAACTCTGTGAAGACAAGGCCCATGTTTGTTCCACCTGTGGATGCCTGGATATGAACACCTGGCAGGGAGCCTGATGCAGCGCAAGCCCTCCACAAAAATGCCCTAAAGGAGTGGGGAGAACGGCAGGGAGGTTAAGAAGATGACTAGGCAGAAGCAAAGAGCGAAGGAACAGTGATGAAGGAAAAGGTGACTCGCGAAAAGATCTTTGAGGCTGAAGGAACAAGTTTTTCTGGAGGGTATTTTAAAGACCTGAGATTTTTTTTTTTTTTTTTCAAAGAGCTCCAGTGAGCCGTCAGTGGTGGCAGAGTCAATTTTCTCATGGCTGAATTGAGATATTTCAGTTAGAACCATAACCAGATCAGGGCCATCTGAAGAAGTCTCCGGAGAGGCCGAGGTATGATTGATGATCCCTGGGTGCGTCAGGTCAATGACACCGACTGTCAGGCCACTGCTCAGATGCAGTGATAGACACGGAAACTCATGACAGGAATCTTGTTCCTTACTTTCCTTGGCAGAACTTTGTGAATTGGGAAGAAGACCCTTTTTTACCCAGGGCAGCTCCATGGAAATGTTGTGTTGCTGGATTTTCCTCATTAATGGATTGAAAGGAAAAAGTGTTTTTTTTTTTTTTTTTTAAATCCATCAATGCCATCAACTTTATACCTGGACTGAATATAAGCCCTACTGTTTAATTTTTATTATAAACAACAAAGACAAACTCTTTATTAGTGAATGGTCATGATTGTTTTCATCCCTTTTGCAATAATTTTTCTTTGAGATTCTTCAACTTATTAACTAGCTCTTTAAAGTATTCAAATTCTGTTTTTTTTTTTAATTGGTCTGGGGGTTGAACTCAGGTCTTTCTGCTTGCAAGGCAGGTGGTGGAACCACTGAGCTATTCCCCTGGCCCAAAAGTATTTAAATTCTGTGGCATGTTTGTTTGGAAGAAGTTGCCTTAGGTCTTGAGAAGTCAGAATTATTTAAATATTTTGATTAACAGCAGGAAAGAAATCTAACAGTTACATCTCATTGAGAGCAAGCATCCTTTAATAGTTGTCCAAGAAAACTCTATGTTTGGATTATAATTTATATATTTATATGATGGAAAAATGAATATATTACAAAGTCTATATTCCATAGCATAGATCTTTAGTACTTCATAAACAAGATATTGGAGAATTCAGAAGTTAAATGTTTGATGCAATTGAGATTTTGTTTCTTGATCTGAGGCAAGTTCAGATTTTGAAAGCTCACTTGCTTGCTAACTTGTATGTATACTTTCAATGTGTATATTATATTTCAATAAAAGTGTGAAAAAAATTCATTGCTTTGTTAGCCATGAATAGTGGAAACAGACTGGAAAGACGCAGAAACAACTCTGAAAACAGTCACCCACCTATCATCTACAAAAGGACCAAACACCTTTCCTTGGAAGAAAGATAGCCATTTTAGTAAATGGTGCTGGAAAAACTGGCTTTCCACATGTCAAAGACTAAAACTAAACCCATGTCCCTCATCATGTACTAAACTAAAATTGAAATGGATCAAAGATTTAAATATTAAAGCAGAAACAAAGTCTGCTGGAAGAGAGGTCAGGTAGAATTCTTGAAGACATAGTTGTAGGCAAAGAATTTATAATGAAAACCCTTTTCACACAGGAAATATCACAAAGACTCAACAACTGGGATCCTATCTTTTTCCTTCATACTTTCTGTTTTTGTTTTTTTGTATCTGGGATCAAACTCAGGACCTTGCACTTGTGAGGCAGGCGGTGGAACCACTGAGCTAAATCCCCAGCCCTGGGATCCCATCTTATTAAAAATATTTTTCACAGCAAAAGAAATCACCAGCAGAGTGAAGAGGCAACCCACAGAGTGGGAAAAAATTTTACCAGTTGTTCCTCAGACAAAGCACTAATATTTGGAATACAAAAAACTTAAAAAAAAAAAGACCCTCCAAATTTAAAGACCTGATCCAAAATGGGAATCTGAAATGAATAGACATTTCCCAGAAAAAGAAGTAGAGATGGCTAAGAAATGTATGAAAAAAATGTTCAACATCACTGGAGATCTAAGAGAGGTAAATTAAAACAACCCTGAGTTTATTTTAATCCAAAAAGAAGGACTTTTAACAAGAAATCAACCTATAGCAAATGCTGGCAGGGTTGTGGGGAGAAAGGAACCCTTCTCTACTACCGGTGTGAGTGTACTCAGGTGCAACCACTGTGGAGATTCCTCAAAAACCTAGGGCTAGAAGTTCCATTTGACCTAGCTATTCCCTTTCTCAGTATCTTCTTAAAAGAATTTAAAGCATCATTCCACAGTGATATACACGCACCCATGTTTATAGCGGCACAATTTGTAATAGCTAAATCTTGGAAACAGCCCAATGTCCATCAACCAATGAATGGATAAAGAGGTTGTGCTTTTTTTTTTTTAAATTCATAAGGAAGGATAAACTTGAGACATTTCTAGTAGATCAATGCAGTTTGAGATCACATCATTAAGTGAAGTAAATCAGATACACATATATAGATGTTGCATTGTTTTCCTTGTACGAGAAACTGAAAGTGTAAATAAGGATCAAAGTGTATAACAGATATTGTGAAATAGGAAGAACAATATTCAAATGGGAAGGGGAACTGGGTGGGGGGGGAAGGGAAAAGAAAACCAAGAGAAAGGAAAGAAAAATGGGAGCCAGGGATTTGGCTCAGCGGTTCTGCTGCCTGCCTTGCAAGTGCAAAGGCCTGAGTTCGAATCCAGAAACACCCCCCAAAAAGAAAGAAAAATGGAAACAAAGCTTTTGTAAATAAGAAGTGGGGTTGAAGGGAAAGGAGGACAATGGGGAAAAAAGAAGGAGCAAGGTATACCACATACAGGTACAAATTCCCTATGATGAATGTGATCATTATCTATATCTAAACTATATCAACAACATTAATAAAAATGCAACTAAACCAAAACAAAAATTTACACGTTCAGCTATAATTTATGCACATTCTGAATTTATATATAAATTCTGAATTTCTAAATAAAAATTATTGTAGATAAAAAATTAATTTTATAGAGTCCACATAGGATCAATCACAACCCCCTGTGTGGTTAAAATAACAAACAGCATTATAGGTAAAGATTGCAGATTAATGGCTTGGGAATCCTAACCAATGATGTGCTTTTTCATCCTTCTTGTCAGGCGATAAGAAGTAAGGTTGTCAAGTAGAGCAAAATTGTACGCAAATGAAAAGATTCCAGTATCCCTGCCGGCATGGCATTTTGATTGATGCCCTGAAATTAGAAACAGCACCAAATGCGCCTGTTACCAAATAGTTTTGTAGAACTTATTTTGTTGCCGTTGTTCTGTTTCGTTTTTGCTGTACTGGGAACTGAACCCAGACCGTCTTGCTGGGCTACGTCGCCACCCCTTAAAATTTTTTTTCTTGTTAAATTGCCCAGGCTGGGCTCAAATTTGTAGTTTACCCGCCCAGCCTCCCAGCGTGCTGAGATTACAGGTGTGCCCCACCACATATGGCTTATGGAACATTTTTTCTTGCATTCATTCACTAAAGCATCACAGCAAAAGACAGGAAAGATGAGATAGGAAGGCTGGAAATTTTTATAGCACTTGCAAATAAAAACCAAGGGGGATGAGCAGTTTACCCTCCGCCCCAGAGCCAAGATAAAAGCCCCTCAGGGTTCCTGACTCAGGTCATTTTTTTCCTTTGTGTTCTTCAAGTATTCTGCCTTGAGTACTTATTATTTTTTACAAGCAGAAAAGATGTAAATAGGGTCTCCTCACAAAACACACTCTCAAACTTATACTGAATGTCCACTCTCTACAAAGCCAAGGGCTGGGTGCCTTGGACTGCAGAGATCAGCAATACATCCTTTCTGTTGAGTTGTGATCTCTTTCCCCACGGACCTCTTAGCTTTTGCAGAAATTGCATGGATAGGTTTCACTAACTACAAGCAAAATTATGGTAGACTCTGGCATAATACTTTCCTGCATGACACTGGTAAACACTGCATGGGAAGCTCTGGTGACCCCAAAACGCCACTGAAGCCACTGTGTGATGAGGGGAAGACAAAGCACCTTCAATTAGCACAACCGAGTCAAGGGCCTGTGAATCGCCTCGAGTGAAGCCACAGGAAAATGTGAAGATTCAATCAGTTCTAATTATAGATATTCTTAAACAAAGGCGGTTTTTATTCTCTTACTGAGAAAGGATGCATGAGTAACATCAAGGTTTATACGTTGTACCCAGTCTTTACAGCAGACGGACTCAGATGTCATAGGGGCGCAAACTTAAGAGATTCCATGTGAATTTTCTGCCAGGAATGTAAAGCTGTTTGGTTAAGATAGCTGTAGATTAAGAGAAGAAAGAGTTATCTCTTGTAGGCAGCTACCACAGCAAGCCTGAAATACCGAGTCAGCTTTTTCACCCATCGGCCACGATTGTGCCAGTTTTATTTGGAAGCATCACCCTGAGTTTGCAACCTTTCATTGGGAGTGGTTGTTTTCAGGACATTTATTCTTGCCCCAGTGAGAACCACAGAGCTGAGGTTCAGCCTCAGCTCCATTGTCTTATCCCTCACCTTCGGGATCTGGGCAAGGAGCCTAGGGAAGGTGGTCTTGCTTGTCTTTCTGAGTCGTTGGTGAGACACTGGCAAATAGCACCATCTTCTATACGGCAGCAACGCTCTATATCCAGAACTTGGGGAAAGCTAGGCCTACCACAGGAGCTTGCTACCAGCTTCCTGAACATGCTTTGGAGAGGTGGCTACAATGGCAATTCCCTGGGTACTGCCTTTCCCTTTAGCTCCTTTCTTTCTCCCTGACACTTGGTGTCTTGAGATCATAGGCTTGTCTGCAAATACACTTGTATATGGAGAAAATTCCTAAAGTGTAAAGGAAAAGAGAGAAGAAAGGAGACTAAAAACAGTCCCTTGACTTTGAGATGAGCTTAAATGCAAATAAACATCTTACACTGTTCTGGATTACATTTGGTGTGAACATACTGTATTTAGAGAAAAAATATAATTTAAAAACTGTAGTTGTTTTCTAATTACATAAATAAATCTCATGAGTTGCTATGTGGATGTGTGTAATAGATTAGGCCCTGCAGGAAGAAGGAGATTGTGTTGAGTTAGAGTCATCTGTCTTACATATTGCTATCTTCCTGATCTTGATGCTAGACTGGATTTATGTAGGTGTGTGGAAATTTTAATTTTCCTGAAATGTGTTTATTTCAGGTTACAGAATAACAGGGAGGGAGAGATTCTAGGATGCCAGCAGAGTAGCTATGCCTCTTGCTTTTGTAGCACACAGATCTTGCTGATATAGGAAGAATCAAGGGACTCAAAATCATTAAGATCACCATCTGATTTAAAAGGACTATAACAACATTTTGTCTACTGAGTTCTGGCTTCTCTGCTCTTCTTGGCTGCTGCCTTGATAGAGTGAGGATGTTGAACGTGATACCATACTCCTGGCATTGGAGTCAGACAGCTCTAGCCTGAAGAACCACTGGTGACGTGACTCAATGAACTGCTAAATCCCCCTGAGCCTCAATGTCTACCCCTGCAAACAGGGTGACCTACCTTACACGGTGCATATGGAAATCAAATGAGAGATAGCCATGAATGAAATACATTATAGGTAACATCCTGACCCTTATGGGGACTTCCTGTCTAGATAGAGTGTTTGTGGGGAAATACACACACACACACACGCACACACACACCAATCAGAATGTGTCAGTAGATGCTGAATACTATGAAGGAAAGGAAAGTATTAGGATAGGATCTAGGTGGTACTGGGAGAAGGGGATGAGAGGTAATATTCTGTTTGAAATACAGTGTGGCCAAAGTCGTCTCTCCTAGCATTCAGGAGACTTTCATGGAGTGAGAGAGCAGCCATAAAGACATCCCAAGTGAAAACATTTTAGGCAGGGAGCAGAGTATGCCTGAATCAGGACCTCAGAGAGGGAAAACAGTGTCTTTCTGGCCCAGGGCACTTTGGGTCTCATTAGGAGTTGAATGAGAAGTACACAGAGATGTTTTGGTAGAGTCGTGATGTCACTTGTTTTATATTTAAAGGGATCTTGTTGTTAACTGCATTGTCATGGCTTGGATTTACGTTCCCCAAGGCTCATAGGTTTGGGGCTTGGTCTCAGTGGAACAATGTTCAGTGTTCAGTTGAGCTTTTGGAAGACGACTGGATTAATCTATCCATGGGCTTGTGAGTGATAGCGTTTTTAGGAGGTGGTGGAAAACTCAGGAGGGGAGCCTTATGGGAAGGATCAGATTATGGACTCATGCCCTTGGAGACTGTACCTTGTGCCTTCCACAACACCCCATTCCTGGCAATCTGAGGGGCACAGCTTCGCTTTACCATGACCTTCTGCCATGGCTCTTTGTGTTACCATACACCTGGAAGCAATAGAATCGACAACAGTTGAAAAATAAATCTTTCCTCTTACAGGTTGCTTTTCTCAGGTATTCTGTCACAGCAACAGGAAGCTGACTAACAAATGCACGAAGAACAGATTCTAGGATGTCAAGGTAGGTAACAGGGATTGTAGTTAGAGTATTAAAATAATTCAGGCAAGAGAATGACAGTGGCTTGGGGTGGTTAGCAGAAGAGATTGCAAAAATGATTGTATTTAGGGTTTATTTATTTTATCTATTTTTAAAACTGCTTTTTTGAGGTAAGAGTTACATACTACAAAATAATTTTAAATACAGAATAATGTTTTCATTATACTTGTCAAGTTGTGCAATCATATTCACAATCCAGATTTTGGAATACCTCCACCATCCCCAAAAGACCTTGTTCATATTTACATTTAGTTTCTGCTCCCACTCCCAGGCTGTGACAAACAATAATGTGCCTTTGAAGATTTGCTTTTGGTGGGCATTTTATATAAATGGAGTCAAACAATATGTAGTATTTTAGTTTTGTTCTTTCACTTAGCGTAGTATTATGTAACAGTATCACATAACAGGAGTCGATTCTTTTTTGTTTCTGAATAGTATTCCATTGCATAAATGCACCAAATTCATTTAGTGATTTTCCAATTGATGGACATTTGGGTTGTACTCATGTATAAGTCTTTGTGGGGGCATAGGTTTTCACTTTTTGTGGATGGCACCTAGAGGTAGAATTGCTGAATCTTACTGTTAAGATGGTGAACAACTGTTTTCCAAAATGACTGTATCAATTACATTACCACTGAACAAAGTAAAAGGGTTCAGATTTCTCCGTATGCTTCAAAACACAGTGAACAAAGACCTGTATAAAGACCAGGGGTGGCTGATCCATGGCAAATATCAAAAGGCAAGGGGTATGATGGAAGTCTTTTGAGGATCGGTAGGTTTGGTGGTAGGAATAGAAAAAGTGCACTTCGGATTGATCTTATTCTTCAAGGGAGCCATTTGAGAGTGGAAAGAAGGAGAGAAAGATGTGAGTTTTGAAGGAGAGAAGGAAGAAAGAAATCGAAACCTAGGACAATAAAAGAGCAGTTGAACTTGAGAAATGTGGGGATACTGAGGGAGAAAAAGAGGAGCAAAGGAGTTTCATGTATGCAAGAATTATGTGGGTCATAGACACTACTAGGCTGGGAAAGGAGGTGAGTGAGGACATTAAGGGGTGATGGCCGGGGAGGGGTAGTAACATGAATATGTTGGAGGCCAGAGTGGAGCTGAAGAACAGTTGGATCAGGGAACTGGAAGGAATGGGGTGCAGAGGCAGGGGGTGATGGTGGGATGACATACTCATGGTCACAATGCACTGGTTGTAGAAGTGAGGCCTGACAGAGGGCAGAATAGATGGGAGAAGATCTGGCCCATGCTAAAAAAAGACACATAGTCCACATGGATGTTGAGATCAACAAGAATTTTAGCAAGAACGATTATAAAGCCAAATGCTTGGTGATAGCATTTTTCAGAAAGGAAGGTTAGAATCCTTTCGCTGTAGGGAGATCTGCAAGAAAGATTATCTGGTAGTCTTGCCTCAGGATCTTATCCTCAAAGCCCTTAGTGTGGGAAGGTCAGGATGGAGGAGAAACAGATTTGGAAGCAATGGGACACAAGTACATATACTGACTCTGAGTCCAGGCCCAAAGCATCTAAAGTGTGGGAGACAAAGTGTCCATCTGGTGCCCGATAGGGACCAGTGACTTCAAGAATGTCAATACCCGATTCATGGTGAGCAGAAAAGAGAAACTCTTATCTCAAGACCTGTAATTCCAACATGCTGGGAGGCCGAAGCAGAAGGATCCCAAGTTCAAACCTTACTAGGGCAATTTAGAGACTTAGAAAGATCCTGTCTCAAAATACAAAAATGAAAACTGACTGGGATGTAGCTCACTAAGAAGGCCCTGGGTTCAATACTGAGTATGATGCATACACATAAGAGTATATAATTTAAAATTTTTTTTCATAGATGCAAATTTCTTTCTCTCCTCTGAGATATAAAAGGTAAGATTATGATTACAATAGTAAACCCAGAAAACACACAAAAGTAAAAATAACACACAAAAACAAAAATCATAATATATATTTTCCCATTCTCAGATATTATAGAGTAGTTACCATTTCTCCCTTGCTTTCCTTTTATGCCACTATAAATTCTTAAAAATATAATTGAGATCCTAAGTATAGTAGTTGTCCCTTATCTGCAGGGATTTGTTCCCAGATTCCCAGCTGGTGCCTGAAACTGAGACTAGTAGGAACTGTGTAGAGAAACACTGAGATCAGTGGGTCTGATAACCAAAATGCCTACAAAGTGGCTAAGGGGATGGTAATGTATACAAAGTGGATACGCTAGACAGAGGGATGATTCATATCCCGGGTGAGATGGAACTGGGTGGATTGAGATTATATCACACTACTCAGAAGAGTGCACACTTTAAAATTTATGAATTGTTTACTTTTGGAATTTTCCATTCATTATCCTCAGACTTTGTGTAACTGAAACCGTAGGAAGTGAAATTGTAGATAAAAAGGGACTACTGTAATGTTTTGTCCTACTCTTTTCACATTAAATTTCACAACCAAAGATTTCTTTAATCTTATTATTGATTTACTTGATAGAAAAATGAAAAGACAAAATACAGCAGAATTACATTATAGCTAATATACAACAACTATTGCTACTGATTTTTTTCTTTGAAGCAACCCTGAAAGTCTTTCAGAGACTGACCCTTCTCATCTACAGCCTCATTTACAGCCATGAGAAAGAGAAAAGCAATAAAACAAGCAAACAAACAAAAAAGTGACCTGACATTTTTAACTTCTATTCTGCCCCTGTGTAATGGAAGAACTTTGCCTTCATTTCCAGTGAGTAAGAGGCCAGTTCCTATGATGGGTAGGTTCCATTATACCTTTGGGATCCTGAGAAGAGGGACAAATCATAAATGTCACTCAATAATTTTGATTTCAGTGAGACTTTTATTTCCACCCAGAAAATGCCTGCAAAATGATTCATGGGTAATAGGAGCTGGGCTGTCCAATGCCTGTGTCAGGAGAATTGAGGAAAGGGGATTTATGAAGACTCTGCCTATTTTCCAGGTTGATGTTCACAACCTATTTGTGAGAGAAAGTCATTTCTTCCGCTATTTCATTCCATCAGCAGGCCTCTGCCTTCTACATGGTAGGATCCCTTCGCATAAAAAATTAACTAACCACTCAACTCAATTTTGGCAAGAAATCCAGGCACATAAATCTGATGTATAAAAATACATGAATGCTACTTTGCTTAAAAACAAGGAACATATATTTATTTTTGAAAATGTATGACTGTATACTGATGCTAATAGGTCTTATAGATAAAGGTACTAGCCACTGATTTCTGGAATGCTCACATTCCCCCATCCTTTTTTCCCCCCTCACTGAGTTTATTGGTACTTTTTAGGTGTACAGTACAGTTACATTCATTGTTGGGATCTTGTACCTTTACATGACAGGTCTTGGTTCTCATTTTTTCCCCTTGTCCCTGCCCTCCCTTCACCCCCTCCTCCCCTCACCATTTACAAACACTTTATTTCAATTTTTTCATTTTCTCATATTTTTTTCTTTTCCCTTATTTCCTTTCCCCTACTCTTCCCACTTTCCCCACACCTTTAGCTCCTTTCTTCCTATTTCACATTGTCAATTATACCATTAGAATCTTGTTTATAATTATAGTTTTTCACACCAGAGAAACTTTTTGGTATTTACACATGTGTGACTTATGTATTTCACTTAAGAGTGTATCCTCAATATGCATCCATTTTCCTATGAATGACTCTAATTTCTCATTCTTTATGGCTAAGTAGTACTCCATTTTATAGAAAAACCACATCTTCTTTGTCGGGTCTCCAACAGATGGGCAAATGGGCTGTTTCCAAGTTTTAGCTATTACAAACTGAGCCGCTATAAACTCCACCAGCCTTTTTTGATTTTGCTCTTCTAACATCTCTTTTTTTATATACTTAGATTGGGAATAAACATATCAAATTAAGCCTCATAGGGAAAATTGTTTCTCTGGCTAAAATGGAGTTGAGGTAAATAGTAAGTTAGGTGACAGGCAGCGCTGGCTGCTCTTCTGCAATTTACTGCCCAATTGTGCAGCTCAAGTTGGATTGCGTTGAGTTTGGATCAAGTTCACTTTGAAACAGGAAAGCGTCCAGATGGGTGTGACTCTGGTTGTAACATGGGGCCACCCACAGCCATGCCTCTCCTGAGCCTTGCATGCTGGACCCAGATTCATCATGTGCGCGGCAGGACTGTTGCCTGGCCTTGGGGACAATGTCTCTCTTGCCCCTTTCCCAGGCCAGCAACACACACAATTGAGCCTGTCACTTCCTGATTGCCACCAACACACATAGAACAGGCATATTTTTAGCTCACCAATAAAATTGTGCAAGAGACTACTTTCTCTGTTTTTTTAATCTCAACATTAACTTAATACCATTTTCCCAGAAGTGGACAGTGTACTCTCCCTCAGGTTGGAGTGTCTGCTCCTCCCACCATTCCTATCTGGAGTGAGGTCTAAGTTTTGGGAGATTTGAGCAAGGCAGAGGCCATCCGGACCTCGGTTCAGGTGGGCACTTACCATTCCACAGTGGCCATTCCCGCACCCCTGAATCATGTCTGTGACACTCAGCTTCTGAGCTAAGAGGTTATCCTATGGCTTTTGTGTCCCATTGGGGTGGGGCCCTGAAATCTTGGTGAGGGGCCTAAAATCTCCATGTTTATAGTGCGTTGCTGTCCAGAAGAGAGATCTTGAAGTTCATCTCAGCACCCAACCCTTGCTCATATCTAACATCCAGAATAAATCCTCTCCCCATGGCTCTAAAGCCACTTTGCTCTCTTTCTCTTTTAACATCACTGCATTCATCTAACACTCACTATGTGGAGATTGTCTTATTTAGCTTTCCTGAGTCCTTGCAGGACTTTTTAGGGATGAGCTCAATCCCCTTCACATTCAGATCAGCCTTGATGTGCTTCCTTAAGTAAATTAGTCCACCTTGAAACTAACATGCTGCATGCTCAGGTAAAGAGATGAAGAAAACATGCACAGATCATGGAAAAGAATGAAGATGGCTACTATAGGTTATCAAACTTAGGTCAAAACAAATAAAAACCATACAACACATATATTTTATTTTCCCCACTACCTCACAGTCTCAAAGGCAATGTCTGTGTAATGCTATTTTGTTTGAATTCTCCCAGAATACAGCCCTGTGACTCATTTGATAGATGGTACTTTTGCTGCATTTTGACCCAATGCTAAGTCCAATGAAGACATTAAAAAAATTTAAAAAAATAAACAAAGATTCCTATCAAAGTATTTCTTCTAGAGATGTTGATTAGGAAGCAACATCTATGAAAATGATTACTGGATAAACCCAAATGATGGATTACTCTATCATCTCTTTGCTGTGACTCATGGCCAGTTCAGCTCAGTTCAGTCAAAGTTTGCTGCATTTCTACAAACTGGTGCTATACACAGCTCTGTGATAAAGAGAAGGTTAAGACGTGATCATGAGCTTCCATTTGAAATGAGTGCTAGGAACTTGTTAGCAGGTGGGCATGTTCTATACACAAGGGGATGAACAGAAATGTACAAGAAACTATTTTTTTCTCAAAACATTTATTTTTGAAGGAGATGCTAGAGGAGGTACCCTATGTAGAGAAAGACAATATGTAAGTTATGATTTCAATTCAGCTGGAAGTGATCTACAGTATTTCAAGCCAGGAAGTGCTCTCTCTCTCTCTCTCTCTCTCTCTCTCTCTCTCTCTCTCTGTCTGTCTCTCGCTCTCTCTCTCCATATCTTTATGAAAGTCAAAAGAAATATTATTGATAATTATCCTGTGACATTAGGAGATGTAAACCGGAAAGGAAGTGTTATAGTTTGGTCTAAAATATCTCCCCAGCATCTTAGTATTCAGAGGTGGGCTTTTTGGAAGTGATTGGATCATGGGAGCCCTGTACTCACCACTGAATTCACTCACTGATGAGTTCAGTAACTGAATGTGCGGTGAGGAGGTGGGACCCGGTAGGAAGAGGTACGTCATCAGGGAGTGACCTGGAAGGCTGTATTCTTGATCCTAGCTCCTCCCCGTCTCTCTCTCCTTCTTGGCTGCCATGATATGAGCAGCTTTCCTTCGCCGTGCTTTTTTTGCCTCAGAGCCAGCTGATTATGGACTGAATTCACCAAAACCGTGAGTCAAAATAAACCTGTCCCCCTTTAAGATTTAAGTATTTTATCCTAGTGAGAGAAAAATAACCAATAGAGCAAGACTAACTTAACCTTTCAGAACTGACTGTCTGAGGGAATGAAAAGAGTGTAAGTTCTACGTAAACCTCTGAAATTGCTCCCGAATCGGCCATTAAAACCTTAGCGGCCACTGCAGTAGTTTCTGTTCCTCCTTCTTGGCATCAGAGTAAAACAGTCTCCCTAGAATAATTCCACAAACTCCGTTGTCCTCTCCAGAGTTCACTTTTCTCAAATTCTCTGAACTGGGATTTTACTCTTCCAAGATTTCGAGTTATCACCATGTTTACTTGCTTTTGGGCTGGCGGAGAAAGAATTTTAAAAAAGATTCTGAAAATCAAATATAAAGAAGCAGTATTAGTTGGGAGTGTTTCTTTGCATGGCAGGTTGTGAGTGAGATTAAGGTTTGAATGAGAATTTAGGTCACTTCCTTGCAGGCTACAGGCTATTCCTCCTTTAAAAAATTTATCTATGCATTTATTCTAGATAATTTAAAAAATATAAAAAATACAGAAGAAAATGAAATCATCTGGAATTAGATCACCTAGAGAGAAGATATATAAAAATGTCTGGTGTATTAGCATATTTCCATTCATGTATTTCAGATAGAGATTATGCTGTGTATATAATTTTCTTCCTTTTTATGCCAAATATTACACTACTTTAATTGTGAAATGTTCAGTAATAATGTTACTTAAAGCTTATGGATGCTGATATAGATCACATAATTTAACCCACATGCCCGTTCCATGAGGTAGGTATTTAAAAATTTTTTTCTCTCTCATTGAGTTTATTGGTACATTTTAGGTATACAGTACAGTTACATTCACCATTGGGATCTTGTACCTTTACATGACAGGCCTTGGTTCTTATTTTTTCCACTTGTCCCTGCCCTCCCTTCACCCCCTCCTCCCCTCCCCATTTACAAACAGTTTATTTCCATTTTCTCATATTTGTTTCTTTTCCCTTATTACCTTTTCCCTACCCTTCCCATTTCCCCTATACCTTTAGCCCTTTTCTTCCTATTTCACATTGGCAGTTATCTCATTAGGATCTTATGTATCATTATAATTTTTCACACCAGAGAAACTATATGGTATTTACACACGTGTGACTTATTTATTTCACTTAGGAGTATATCCTTAATATGTATCCATTTTCCTATGAATGACTCTAATTTGTCATTCTTTATGGCTGAGTAGTATTCCACCTGAGGTAGACATTTTTACTGACCCATTTTACACAGGAGAAACTGGGCAAAGAAAAATTGGTGAGAGAACTTGCTCGAGGTTTCACCACAATTAAAGGCAGATCTTGGGGTGGAGCTAGGTCTGAGTAGGATTAGAGCTGAGGCATGTAAGCATCAGGCTGGGTTGCATCAGTGCAATTCTGGTTAAAGCTGAAGCCACTCCGTGTCTTTCTACTCTGAAGTTTAACACCGGGAATGTAAAGCTTACGCAACCCTTGTGTATGCTTCCCACTGAAGGAGCAGGGCCAGGGAGGCCCTGGTGTGGATGCACAAGTGTAGCTGGGATGCCCCAGCTGCTGCTCTCTGCTTCCTGTGGCACCTGGATTCTGCTGGCAAAGCTGCAGGTCAGCCAGGCGCTGATACCCACCCACCAGCGTGGACCCTTCCGCCAGACCCCACTCCCATCCACTCCGGCCACCTTGCAGCTTTGCACAGTTGGTGATAATATCAAGCTTATCCAAACCATCCCTCGACAAAATCCAAACAGACACTCATGCCCAGGAAACCTGAGAAATGTAGTTTGCAGGAGTGCGGCCTTTACCTACAAGGGAAATCTTAGGTCAGGTTGGAAAACTGAGCATGCAGAGATCATACCAAAGCCACAGGTTATGCAGCAGGTCATAAGTGACTTAGTTTCCCCACCCTCATACACTTAGGCTATTTCAGGGCCTGTGGGCACAGGTCATTGGCTCACACCCCTGTCTGCCTGTGTGTATCTGAGACAAGGGTCTCCTGCTCTCTGCACAGCCACTTGGGGGCAGCACGTCATCTCCTCCACTGCCGCCGGTGCCCACCGGGGTGAGGCAGGCTTGTCGCCCAGGCCAGGTGTCCTCATCCTCAACGCTGCTGTCCTTCAGGTCGCCAAAGCAGGTCTCCACAAGGCTGTGTTAAACTCCACCAAGCCTCTCCCCCACGTGAAGAGGGTTTCCACCGCATCTTCTGCTCCTTTCCTGATACTGGACGGTTCTGAATCTCATTTATGGAGATAGCTTCCTAGGCTGCTGCGGAAGACTGACCCACGGTCTGGGGTGGAGGGTGGATCCTTTGCTACCTTCCATTCCATCATCTCTAGCCCGGGTTATTCAGCCCCTCAGGAGCTCTTGCCTCAATGAAAACCGGCCCACGCTCATGGCTTCCAGGTAGCTGCCAACTGGACACTGCGTGACCTCTCTGCTCATCGTCCTAACCCTTAGGTTTGGAAACATTCTGCATACCTAGTGCTATGGTGGAAAATGTGAGGTGTTACTCTTTGCCCACATGCTTTTCTTAGAGTAGATCTCTAAAAAATAAAAGTGGAAGTTGTAGGGGAAAGGAATAAATATGAGAAAAGGAAAAAAATAGAAACAAAGTCTTTGATGAATGTCATCATATCGTATACGTAAAATGTACCAATAAACTTAAAGAATAAAAAATTACTGTACAGCAGAGGATAAACATTTTAAAGGTTGTGCTACATATTGGCAAATTGCTTCCAAAAGACTGTATCATTTCAGGGACAGTTCCTGTATTTGTACCCTGGCTCACTGGATTCTCCACTGTATGGTATTTAACCCAACTACTCAGATGTTAAACACAATCATATATATTGTATATAACATAATGTGCATACAAATAGATATGTAATATTTGTATGCATAATATATTCTACCCCCTAGCTGCTTTCTCTACCATATTAAAATGATTCATACCTCAGTCATCTTTCCTACCTCTCTCTCTCTCTCTCTCTCTCTTTGGGACTACAGAACACTGCACCTTCTAAAAACGTGAAGGAAGCAACACACCCATCACATGTGTTTACTCTGTTGTAATTGTGACAATAACAACTGTTGATTGCATCCTAGGTGTTCTTCCAGAGTCTGAGGGAGGTATATCTTGACTGAGTAGATTTTGTTGTGAAGGACCAAAGAGCCACAATAATAATGATTTCAACTGTTATGTTTTTGCCTCTTTTTTCCTAGAAACAAAGTCAGGAGTCAGGCTAACGCTGGTAGGTGATTCATGAAACTCTGGTTCTTTCCATTTACTTTTCCCAAGCTTGCAGTCACAATGCACTGGCAGGAAGAGGGAAAAGCATTTTTTTTTCCGCCACAGAAATTTTTTCAGAAGTTGCACATCTCACCTCTAGAACGTAGCCATCTTGGTAAGTTCAGCTGCAAGAAGGGATGGGAAACACAGATTTTGTTCCAGGTGATCATTTTGAGCTACTAATGAGAGGAGGTAATTAAGGAACAGATAGAAAAAACAAAAGTGTCTGTTTTAGAGGCATAGAAGTGTAGGACATAATATCTTTCTTAAGTTGCTCATAATCTACTTTATTCCCTGGAATGCCTTCTTGAAATAGTAAATGCAATGTTGTGGATAACAGCCCCTTGTTTTCCTTTTAATTATAGTCTGCTTTCCTTTTGGCATGGATTATAATTGCAGAGACTTCAAATTCATTTTAAACTTCAAATGGCTGTAAATTCTCATGCTTTGCTTTCTTTCTCAGTCCAACCTCTGTCTGGCCATTAACTGATCTGAGAACAAACATCCAAGTGCCGTCGTCGGGCTGTGAGCCCAGGAGTTCGCTTCATACCCTTTCTTTGACAAAAGACAAATGGAAATGTACTGAAACACCAGGAGGCAAAGGAAGACGCTGAGAGAGAAGGAAGACAGTGGGTTCCATGATAAGTATCTCAGTTTTAACCACCATCATCCAAACTACAAAACCTAATTTGGACATCATAGAGATTTAATGGGCTGATATACATCTGCAGACCAGGGGATGCTTACAGAGGTAGGATTTCATTGTGGTCTTATATATATCATCCAGTAGACAATCAGTGAGAAATTATGTCAAAATAATTTCATAAATTACTGGCCAAACAAGTACAGACTGTGATGCAAGCTTTATAGATTAGCATCTGAAAGGAATGGACCAATGTTCCATCCCAGAAGTTTCAACTCCTTGCTTAGCATCTATGATTATTTGACAAATGGTCCCTCAGCTGCCCAATTTGTTGGGTCAAATTTCCCTATTAAATCTCATAGTCATCTTTATTTCTAGCTTTCTCACCTTTCTCTGAGCCACATAGGCATGCACAGTGCCTGAGTTAAGAAATACTTTTTAAATGAAGCAATCTGTTTACAGTTGATATTCATTTCACGGTGTTTATAGATTGATGGCTTTTGTCTGGAGATTTTGAGTATTACAGTGTGCCTTAGAGAAATCTGTATAGTACTTCACATTTAGGATGGCTATAAAAAAACAAAACAAAACAAAAAAGAAGATAGGAATGAGGAGGATATGGAGAAACTGGAACTGTTGTTTACGGTTGGTTGGAAAGAAAACTGGTGAAGCCTTCATGAGAAACAGTTTGGCAGCTTCTCAAAGAGCTAAGCAAGATCATCATACGACCAGGCAACTCCACTGTGAAGCAGAAGTGGAAACAAGACTCAATCAGATAGGCGTACCCCAGTATTCACGGCAGCGTTCCACACAACTCAAGCATCCAGTGACAGGTGAACAGATGAGCGTGGAACACAGCGAGCCAAGTGCCATAAACCAGGCATACCAGAGCAAACACTGTGAGTCCACTGATAGGGGAGATCGGAAATGAGCGAATTCACCGAAACAGGAAGTAGATTAGAAGCTGCTTGGACTGAGGGGAGGGACATTGGAGAGTTATTAGCTAATGGGTATAGTTTCTCTATGAGCTAATGAAAGAGTTACAAGATCCTGATGATGGTTACGTAGTATTTTGAATTCAACTAATGCCACTGAATTCTACACATCAAGTGGTTACAATTACACATTTGTTACCTGTATTTCATCACAATAAAAGCGTGTTCTTTGATTTTTCACAGTTAAATGGTCATGTAGTGTAGAGTTTGCTAAGGATTGTCCTAATAGCTCAGTGGGTCCTCACAGCTCCATGAACTGGGAAGAATATCTACTATTGCTCGTATCCACCCTGCCCTCATCTGCCCACCTCTGCTTCAGTGATGGGAAACTCAGATTTCAGAGATGTATGTCTGCAGAGCCGACATTTTCACTCAAGTGCCTGGACTCCTTTCTCAAGGTTTGAACTCCGATTGTCTGAAGAATTCAAGACTTGAAAGTTCTTCCGGAGTGAGCTGGTCCACAGGTGCCCTGAGCTTTTCCTGTACCTTTTAGTCGCTGGTCATGGCAGTCTTCCACCTCACCTCTCCTTGCAGCATCTGAACATGTGGCTGCACTATAATTAAGGGTTTGTGAAGTCAGTCCAAACAAGCCTGGAAAGAGATCTAATCTGGAGGTAAGACGTTCTACTCAAGAAGATAAAGAAACCCAAATAGATGTTAAAAGGTCAAGTATATAGAGTGGATCTGATGACGCCCAAAGCTGAAGCAAAAAAGTGAATTAGCCAGGGAAATGAGGGCTTGAGATACTCTGGGAATTGTCAGTCGGGGTCTATGTCATCCAGAGTCATTGGGAACCAATTCAACCTCATTTAATCCTTACAACAGTGGGCTAGAAACTGTTGCCCTTTAAAGATGAAAGTTAAGAGCTTGACTACTGTCATACAGTCAGAGTGAGTCAAAATGACAATAAAACCAGGTGTCCAACTTCTAAGCCCGTGCTGTTTCCATGATGTTGTAGCTGATTGCATCCAAGAGAGAGTGTCCACTGTCCAGTAAGTGCCACCCAAACGACGTCTGTTACTATTCTAAATTCCAGGTGGGGGTTAGTGGCAGTTGGGGGCAGTGTGGGAATGCCACCCTGGTTATGAGGTTCCTTTTTATGGCTTATGCCACTTGAACTGGCATAAATAAGACATAGCTGGAGATTAAATGTTCTGAGCAGGATTAGCCCTTTGCATTTCTTGACACCTACTGCCAGAATTCTGTCCTATCTACAATCCCCAATCAAGTTCTCTTAATCAAGCTTCTAAAACATTCATAAAGGGGTCTTTTTTCTTACCACGGCTCTGGAGAGAATATTTGTATAGTTTGGGAAGAAAACCAATTTTCAATCTAGAGTTCAAGTCACCAAAAAATATCACTTTACCATCGCTACCCTGTCCTTGGGTGACCAACTAGTCCCAATCTGCCCAGAACATTCCAGGTGGAAAGTCCCTTATCCTTTCAACCCAGCCCAGGGCAAACTGGGTGCTTGCGGATTTGCTGTGACCCTAATCTATCTTCTTCAGCTTTCCTCTCTGAATCCATACTCCGTCCATCTCTAGTCGTAGATTTTGCAAATCTGATCCTATTGGGGTAGGAAGCTTGATAACAGCAAAGAGCCCTAGCCCAAAAGAGATGGGGCTTTGGGGGGCTTTCGAAGCTCAGTCATGCTTGGGTCCACAGGAAAGATTTTCCCCTTCCTGCCTCAGGGTCAAGAATCAGACCCCACAGGGGGCCCGGGATGTATCTCAGTGGTGCCTCCGCCTGCCTCCCACCTCGCAAGTGCAAGGTCCCGAGTTCAATCCCTGGTTACCACCCCAACAACAACAAAAAATAGAATCAGATCCCACAAATGGCTTTGTCTTCACCGGAAAGACATTTTGGGGCTTGCTCTGTACCTGACAAAGGCAGATGGATTGGTAGGTAGACGGTATGAGAGACTCCTCATGAACCCGTGAAGGTGGAGGGCAGATTTTGGGTGTGGGACTTGAGAGACTCTGAGGAGGGAAGAGTGGCTGTGGCTGGTCAGGTGTTCAGGAGGCAGAGCAGATTTTGGTGTCTCTCACTCTTGTCAGCAGGAAATTGGGACAAGCTCATTGCCCCAGGGAAAATTCTTCGTGTTTTCTGAGTTGAACACTAGTTTAGCCAGAGGGGAGCAATTACAGATAAGTCAGTCTGTCTGTGAAGTAAGGTAGTTGAGAAGATTGGGCACAAGCCAGTTTGTCCTCGCATCCCTTGGCACAGTTGGTTTCATGACTTCGGCTGGCACTGACCCTGCCCACCTCGGCTGGCTAGGCGAGGCGCTGGGCCAGCACAAAGGGCGTTCCTGTTTCCCCTGGAAGAGTAGTTCGCTGTCCATGGTTAGGTCCGGATGCCTTTCTGTCGCGTCACAGGGGATTTGCGGTGTGGGGCTGTGGTGTTTCAGGGCGTGACCATCTCATCCTTGGCTGAATGGTGGGGCCGTGGCAGCGTTTCAGCCCTCTCTCCCTGGCGGGGAGTTCCAGGATGGAGAAGGTGCATTCGCCGCAGTGATTGTGTAACCCACAGAAGCAGCCCGGGAGGACGTCGCAGTGCCGCTGGCTGCAATGTAGAGAGAGGCCTGGGCTGGGGACCCGGTGGCAGGGAAAGCTGCCTTACTGGGGCTTGTGACAGCGGGTGGGGTGTAAGGCGCCTGATTTGGCTGAGGAGACAGAGGAGAAGGCAACAGCTGAGGCCCTGGAGCGGGAGGGGTTAAAGCAGCAGCCTCTGCAGCTGATTAGCCCGAGTTCTCTCTTTTTTGGTACCCGGGATCGAACTCTGGACCTTGCGCTTGCGAGGCGGGTGGGGGCACCACTGAGCTAAATCCCAGGCCCAGTACAGCCCGAGTTCTCTTTACAGCTTCTCCTTTTCCCTTTGCTCAGGCTCCTTCTTATCCTCCGAAGTCTCAGCCCGGCTTTCCTCCAAACCCCGGCTCACAGCTCCCTCCCCCAGTTAAATAGTAGCTCCCTGGTGGGGGGGCTTCTGCTGGAGCCCTGGTGTTGGGGAATCGCGGATCTCAGATGGCTGGGCACCTCTGTCCTGCACCAATCTGCCCACCCAAGTGGACGTTTGAAATCTTTGAGCCTTGTCTGCAAGCAGAATTGGGCTAGGTCCTTTCCCGTGTTGCTCTCCTCTGGGGGCTTTCAGGATAGTGGCAAGAAAGAGGGCAAGACCCAGATAAGAAAGCATTCAGCAGGTCTTGCTACCTAACACCTTGAAGGAAATAGAAAGTACTGTGTTTCTTTGTTAATTTGTTTTTGTATAGGTTCCAGTACAGTACCTGAGATCTCTTTCCTGGCAGATGAGTTTCTACTTGGAAGGAACAGGATGTGGATTATTTATGTGCTCTCTACAAACCCAACAGAGTTTTCAATAAGGCAAAGGCTATAGGTTCCTGGCTTTTGGCCTATGTCAATGTAGTCACCCTTGTTCGGATCTGGGAAAAACAATTTAAGTGCCTTGCAAAGCAGACAGATGTGGCTGGAGATCTTGCCTCTGCCACTTTTCATGCCTTAGGATGTTGGGCAGAGAAACTTTATTCACTCTCCATTTTCTCAGCTGTGGAATAAGTTTTTCTTCTTTTGTGACTTTTTAAGAAAATGAAAACTAAAGTTGATATAGTGAATGATTGTTCATATGACATAATAGGTGTCAATATTAAGTAAAAAATTTAAGCTAAAGTACAGTTTTCAACAAGGTAAAATCATGACTCACATGCAAATGTGACATGAACATATGGCAAAAAGTTTCCTTAACCCGTTAATTAGCTAGAGAATGAGTAAGATGCTAAAAGAATGTTGAAGAATACACACACACACACACACACACACACACACACATGCACACACCCTGGAGTACAATCAAATATAATGTTTGGAGCTTTTTTTTTTCCAGGATAAAAATCAATAAAATCTCCACCAGACAAAATTAATTTTCATTTTGATAGACACGAATTATTTGCTTCACTGTCAGTTGTCTGAAACTTCAGTTCCTCCAGAGTTGTCAAATGAACCCATGAATTGGCTACAGTCAAAGGTGCACAGCTGATGGAATCAGATAATCCCAGGAAGTTTGCAAGCCCATGACTACCCCATCATGGAAAGGGGCCGCAGGCAGGTCTCTCATAATTCAAGATGAATTGGAAGACAAAATACCTCTGGAGCTGAAGATAAGAGTTTTCAAAGGCCAGTTTGCTGTGAGTATTGAGGCAAATCTGCATGTGTGATGTTACCCTGTCAAACACCTCACATTTCTAGTACTAAGATTATGGTGGAAGGTACTTGCAGAGGTCACTGAAGTGGTAGCTGGAACCTCTGTGGCCTGGAGAGAGAAATCATGTCTTTGGCCTCCAGGGCTGAGGTAGGAAACCCAAGAAGAGAAAGGAGCTTTAGACCCCGGACAAGTTCAGAAGTATTAAGCCATGGGTCACAGCTACAAGACAGGAAGGCTCTGTCCTCTGACTTCTTCCCGTCCCTTCCAGGATAGCCTACCAGTAGTCCTGAGTCATATGGATGTTAACACATTCAGTCTCCATCGTGAAGGGGCAGCCAGTTGCTGTGACTCTGTACACTGATTTGCGAATAATTGTGGCCAGTAAGGATGCTGAGAATGAGCGTGAGTAGAACTCTTTGAAAAGTTTCTCCAAGAACTTAATTCTCAAAGCACGCTCAGGAGCCCCTAAATCACACGTGCTTTTGAGTGTCACTCCAGTCTGACGGGTGTGATGACCTGTAAACAACCACTGGACCCAAACTCTTCCTTTCCTCCCCTTTTGGAGGCGAGGCCAGCCAGCGTCTCAAAAGTCACCCAGAGACAAAAGGGCGGAAGAATGGACTGTGCGAGAGAATAAAGGGGTCATCATATTCCTCGAACTCCTCTGAGCTTGGGGAACCCTGGAGAAGTGGGGGAAAACAAAGTGGAAGAAATCAGGCCTGACTTGTTCATGGTCAGGCAAGGAGATCTCCTTTCCTTGTCTAGTTCGCATAATTAGATCTAATTAAGGGAAAGCAATTGGAGAGGGAGATCAGAGTCCATTTTCGATTGTTACTATCCAAAGACAGCAGTCAAAATGCAGATGAGCTATCTCAGGCTCCACCCTGAAGAGGAACAGGCTTCTTGCTAACCAAGGGGAAATGGCAAAGGGTTGCTTGTTGTGGCCTCTCTGTGTGCAGTCCCCAGGGTAGTGGTGTGGACACTGCTGGCTGGAGGACACACCTTCTCTTCCTGTATTTACTGTCTGCCTTCAGCCAGGAGCGGCTCAGCACTGCTGTAATGCTGCCTCTCTGGCCATCGGAGGGAGGCAGGGGGCCAAGGAGTCTGCTTTCTTCCCACCTCCACCCCATCCCGAACCAAGGATGAGCAGGGAGGTGACTTTCCCCCAAGTACTCCAGCGCACCAGGGATTGAAGCCCAGAGAGTCACCGCAGAGACATCTGCGCTCACTCTGACCTTCAGTCTCAGTGACTGGAGCCTTCTCATCAAGCTGAGCAAAGATCTGGGGCAGCGTGGGACAGAATTAGAAATAGCCCACGAGGAGACATGGACCCAGCCTGTGGGGGACGGCACTGGACACCACCCCAGTGGAGAACACTGATCTGACTGAGACAGACAGATGTCTCCCCAGGCTCCAGGAATTTTTTTTTCCCCTTAAACAGAAAAAATGACTGCTAACAAACTCGTGGAACAAACAAATCAACTTTGGATGATATTACTAGTACACCCCTTCCACGACAGGAATAATCAATGGACCCTGGCTGCAGCAGCTGCCTGGGTGTCTCAGGCTGTTACGGCTGTCCCTGGAGAGCCCCACAGCCGCTCCCTTCTTCCATTCCAGGGTCACTAAATTTAGCTCTTCCAGCACGAGCACCATCTGTATTTAGTGCCTGAAAGTCAGAGTCCAGCATACAAGTCATCAAACCACCAGTCAGCGCTGTATCGGGGGACACATAGAAAAAATCCTTCCAAGGGACTGGCCTGGCCGCCGTCCACCAGGGGAGGAAGCCGGTCAGAGAAAGGAATTCCCTGGGGCCAGAGGCTGTTCCCCTCCCCTGGGTGAGCTAGGAGGGCCTGAGAGAGAGAGAGAGAGAGAGAGAGAGAGTACCAGGCCCAGAGCCAGAAGCCGGGTGTGTGGCTTGGCTCCAGAGGGCGCAGGGAGGTGAGAAGGAGACAGAAGGGTTCAGGGAGCAGACAGCAGGCCCTGTGGTGCTCAGCTGACCCCTGCTGAAGTGATGGGCAACTCAGTGTGGTTCCTAAGGCCCCTACTTAAATATCGCTTTTGAATGGGCCTCACGTCCCCTCAGATGCATTAGGAGCCACTCCAAGCTACCAACATTTCCTCTGCTTCTCTCTGCAGCAGACCCCCCTGAAATCTTACTGTGCTAACAGAGGACCCAATGGACTGTGTTAAGATGCAGGTGCCTGTCTGGTGTTTCAGGGGCTGGATTCAATCCTGCACTTCTAACATCACCCCAGGAGCTTCCCTGCTGCCAGCAGACATCCCTGATCGCGTGGCAGTGACTGTGCTGTCATGGCCACGAACCGTCTTCTGTCTTAGCCAAATATTGGTCTCATGTGCCAGCCAACAGGTAGTGCCCAACAAATAATTTTAATATACGAATAAAAGGATCTGATCCCCAGGAAGGGTTTCTAGACTCATCCATTTTTGTTCATATTGACAGCAAAAATTAAATTATATAAAACTTTATCGTTCATAAAGCACTAGAAAATTGCTCACTCCTGATAACCACCTTATGAAGTATATAGTATTGTTGTTATTATTTTAAAATAGTTTTAATTGGAAAAAAAGACCCTCAAAGGACTTATGTGATTTACCAAAAAATCCTACAGCTTTCCAAAGTAGAGAGTCAAACTCTAAGTTTGGTCTTCTGGATCAGAAGCCCAGCAAGGACCTGGACAGGGCTGTGACCGTGCCCTTGGCCAGCGATGGGAGGATGTGACCCATCCAGGGCATGGGCGGATAACACAGTTACCTTGGCTCTTCCTCCACAGAGGCTGCAAGGAGCTCAGGTCTGGAGCTTTGTCCACAGAGGGAGGCTGAGGGACTGTTGTTGATCTCAAGGAGTTCAAGGCAAGGCTCGGGTAGGGTAGGGCAGCAAGATGGCTGCTCAGGAAAAGAGAGAGGTGAGAAGGAGCTGGTACCAGGATGCCTGGCTGGTAGCAAGTCCACAAGGTGTCTCCAGAGACAGGCTTTAATTTCATGAGTGAAGGTGTTGATGGACTGGTACTATGGAGGGGAGGAAATGGCATCTCCATTTACAGTTCCTTCCACTATCACCGCCATAATGGCAGGCTAAGGAAGCTGCTCAGCGATCAGCAACCCTTCCTGGCACAGGGGCAAGAAGACTTATCTTCATGGATGTCAGCTCAGGTCCTGAGTTGCTCACCCCTCCCCCTGAGACTTCCCTTTCATCAGAATAAACAGAGCTGGGCTTTCCTACCCCCAGGCAGCAGCCCAAGAGGGAGGACAGTTAACTGAGTCATTCAGGACACCCTTTGAAATACTAGCACTCTGACTCTATTTAGGATACTGGTCCAGTGATTACCAAGAGTGGGGGAGGACTAAATGTACCATACAGTTGAGGAGATGGCTCAAGATTCTTTGCTCGGGCAGACATTTTTGTTCTTGTTTTCAGGGATTTTTTTTTTTTTTTTTTTTCATTAGTGGGGATTGAACGCAGGACCTTTGCACTGAGCTATATCACCAAACTTAATTTTTAGAAAAACAGATTTGAGACAGGATCTAACTAAGTTGCAAATTTGGCCAGGCTGAGTTTGAACTTGCTATCTATCTACCTGCTTCAACCTCGCAGAGTGCTAGGATTACAGGCTTGGTCAATTTTTTGTTTAGTCAGATGTGTCTGAACCTTCCCTCAGGCCCATCTAATGGGCCTGTCTATAAAACCTAGATTTAAAAAAGAGCTCTGCTAAGTCAGCTTAGCTCAATATCAGATTTTTCCTTAATATCAAGTCAGGTTCCTCATCCTGTACCCTTGAGTAATGTCTGATCACCTGGCTGTCCTTAGTTGTAATCTTGTTAGGTCATTTTAGCCAGAAAACTTACCCCTCCCCATTCCCTGTTCTTTTCACTTATAATTTCCCATCTCCTGACCACACCCTGACTCGTGGCCATGATGCCCACTTACCCACGTGTTACCCTGGTTGAGCTCCACCTCCCTCCCCCACTGCACGGACAGCATTGCACTCGTCCCTGTGCTTACAGTGGCCTCACACAAAGCCCGTCCTACCATTCTTTAGAAAGTATCACTGAATAATTCTTGGTCTTTAGCAATTGGTGGTTTGAAATAGGAGGATGATGGTGTTTATACCACGAAGATTGGCAAACATGATACAGCAGGGGTTCCCCCCGTCCACACACCCAGACAGTCGGCCGTGGAGCACTTCTCAGTGGACCGAGGCCCAGAAAGCCCCTTGGAGTGGGCAGACTTTCAAATGGACCTGGAAAATTGAGAAAAGAAGCATCCTGTGTTTCTGTACTAGAGGTCAGTGGAAAATAGAAAGTTAAATTTCTCAGCCCTTATACCCCAAACTGAGCCCTCTGAGTTAAATAGAAATAAGTTAAAAGGTGCTGTAAGTAAAATCTCATAGTCTGACCAGGAATTTTTATTTCCATTTCCAAAGGGAACAACAGTATTGTCCCAGAAAACTCATGGCATACAGAAACAGTAACGGTGTGCCCCTGCAGTGACCATGGAATTCTATCCGACATATAACTTTTGCACATCTACAACCTGGTTGGTTAGAAGATTTCTAGTGCCCTCTGACTTGCCAGAGCAAGAATACTTTATGCTTCTTATTGTTTGATTTTTGTATATTGTATGGCATAATGATTCTTCTAAAAGTGTGTTCATTTACGTCGATGCCCTGTTTAAGAAGAAATTTTGATTAGCTAGTACACTGCATTACCCAAACATAGCAAGTAACATAGTAAGGACATGAAGAAAATTCTGGGTTATGTTGCATCAGGGCTGGGATATTTAATGCCTCCGATGCATTTTCCTGCCGAAGTTTACAATATGATTGAGCCTTCAGCTTTATCATTCTTTATCCCTGAACAAGTCTTTGAATCATAGTTCTCTCTTCTAAGGATCAGTTTAAAAAATATGAGCTGTTGGAAGAAAAGGATTATATCAAGCAAACTATTTCCGCAACCGACACAAAGACAAAACCTTTTAAAGTATATATCGAATTCAGAATTTTGCCTTGAAGAATAATTAGGATTCGACGAGGGAGGAGGAGCGAATTCCAGAGAAGGAGAAAACATCTGACGATGCCACTGTACAACAGAAGCGTTCATTGCTGTGTTAATTGTAGCAAAAATAAGTTTGCGATAAGATCCAGTCGACTTACAATAAGAAGGGATAAGATCAGAGTCAGGCAGAAGTCACACCATGCAGGGTCTCCCCGGGAGCCTGAGCTTTAGGAGGAGACGCTAGGGACTTTGCAAAGGACCGGAATAAGAGCAGTAGAAGCAATGTAGTTATGGGTGGGAAGAGGATCGTGCAGGAAGCTGCATTTAGGGAGGGAAGGAAACGATCCCTGATTGCAGGAGTTCTGCACTGTCACCAGCAGGACCCAGGACTCTATTCAAGAGATATTAACAGGAATGATTTTCTGGTCGTGGGGACTGATAGGCGTGTCGAGATAATAAAACTGGATGATGAGATTCAAAGGTTGCAGGGTCCAGTGACCGAATGGAGAGTACCATTTGCCAAAACAGGGAGTACAAGAGATTTTGATCAGTTTGCGGGGGCAAACTTGCAAAATGCGTAGAATTCCTTGTGCTCCTTATGAACTTGTAATATTTTAGTAGTGATATAGTCAGAACTGCCTGTCTTCCTGATGGTTAGTTATGGGCGCACACTACTTCCAGGTGTAAACTGAATAACGACGAATGTGGATCTCCGCAGTAGCCAGCTTTGTTCCGCGGATGCTCACCTGAGGACTGGGGGCGTAGCTCAGCGGTGCAGTGTCTGCTGGGCAAGCGCAAGTCTCTGAGTTTGATTCCCAGGACCAAAGAAAGAAAAAAGGGAAAAGCAGGTTACTGATGCTCACCTCAGTGCCACTGTAGTTTTGTCTCTTTTCATACCTCTAGGGTACTCGTAAGCTCTTCTTTCACAATACAATGTTACTTAATTATTTTATGGATCGATTTTTTTCCAAATAGCAATGCAAACAAATGGCATTATTACTTTTAATAGAATGAACTCACTGGAACTCATTTTTGAGCCCCTGGGTTTTGCACATTGTTGTCTTGGGAACACTGACATTCCTCATTGTAAGGAAACCCCACATCAAATTAGAATATGTTCTCCATAGCCTTAGTGTGGATTTTTTAAAAACAAAAGAACACCCATCCAGCATCGAATTCTGTTTTAATGTAATAGTACCTGCAAAAATTGATATTTCACTTTACTCAATTGATACTTTACTCTGTGAATGATTGATATTAGTAAAACTTTCAACTCATGTAGGTATCTTTAATTTCTGTGGCCTTCATCCAACTATCTCCCATCTACAAGTTGATCATCACTTGCACCAACTCTTGCTCAATTTGGCCTCATTAGAATACATGTCCTTCCTTCTGTCTGAAACTATCATTTTCAACTGAGACTCCAAACTCTTATCCCGTTCTGTTCCTCTAGGGCCATACAGTAGCCTGTTCTTTTTATCTTCAACCTCTTCATTGTTAATAACTATCCTTAACATCTGTTCCACTTATGCAAAAATCTTCTTTCAGACCTAAGCCACCTTCATTTGTAACCTTGGTCTTTTTCCTCCTGTTCAGAGCCATATTACTCATATTACTTAACTCATTGCCAACCCATTGTCTGTCCTCATTGTCAACATTTAATCTCATCTAATTAATTTTTTCGATCCTTAAGATTGCTGTTGCCAACTTTACCCTGAAGATATTTTTATATGGTTATCTTCACAGCACCAAATTCAGAAGCCACTTAATCTATAGCCAAAAGCTTGGCTTTTCCCCTGAGATTGAAAGCCACTGTACGAGAGACATGATGTGACTCATGATTTGTCAAGGTCATTCTGGAAGGTGGGAGGATGATAGGATGCTATTCAGTAGTATTTGTAAGGTACAGTGGTGGCTTGGACTAAAACGGTAGCAGTGGAGATGGTGAGAAGAGGTCAGATTTCGGGGGCTTTTGAAAGTAGAGTTGACAGGATTTCCAAGTGGAGTGGAGATTGAATATGAACAAAAGGAAGACAAGGGTGATTCCAAGATTTAGATATGAACAGATGAGAGAAAACTAGCCAATACTCTTCTTCCTTCTTGGGTCATCATGAAGGGAAAAAAATGCGAGGCTTGTCTTACTTTTCTTGGTCCTGTGTACTTTTAGATGGCAAGACTTTAAGTAGAAACTAACAAAAAAGACTGGGCAAGAACAGCCAGTGGAGGAGGAAGATCAGGAAAGAATAATAATATGGAAAAAAATACTTCAAGAATGAAACCTTGATCAAGTGAGATAAAAATGTAAAGAATCCTTAAGTTTGTGCCATGTGGGAGGAGGAGGAGTCAAGGTGGGTAAGACATTGAAGATCTTGACAAGAAAATAGAAAAAAAAAATGGAGTGAATTCAAGAGATAATGGAAATAATGGAGGGGTAGACACTGAGTAGAGATAGCTCTTAATGGTTTTTGCTGTCAGAGGAGCAGAGAAATAGGGTAAGAGCTGGAGGCACCAGTGAGGTGGAGAGATGGGTTTTAAATGCAATAAACACCATGTTTGTGTGCTCATAGAAAAATCTGTTACATAGGAAAGAGAGGATAGAATGGATGGGACAAAATTTTTGAGAAGTTATGAAGGGATAGAACCTAGAATGCAAATACAGGTTTAGCTAAGGGAACAGGAAGTTCATTCATTGCAGCAGGAGAGAAGGCAGCTCACATAGAACTGTGGGTGCATCAGTAAATAGGGACACGCGGAAGTTTCTTTCTCCTTCACAATTTCCATGAAAAGTTAGAAGCAAGGCCATGAGCTGCATATGAGATAGAGAACTGTGGGAGATTTGAGGTGGGTAAAGAAGATGGGACATTCTTGTCTAGGGGAGAGACAATCAGGGGAATATGTAACAGGAATAATCAGGGGACATGTAACAGGATGAGAAGGCTGCATAGAGTGATTCAGGCAGCCTAGTGGCTATTCTTTGAGAGTGACTCCAATTGACCTGGTTATGTGTTTTTTCCAGCTGGGCTGGAGGCTCAGAAAGGAAAGGGTGCTTTATCAGCACCCTCGCTTTTCTTGTTTCTTATACTGCACACAGCAATTGAAGCTCTCGGTCGTTTGCTTTGAGGCCAGCCCTGGATGACAGGGTTACACACAGACAGCTCTTTCTGTGGAATGCCTGCTTTTCCCACCAGTCAGCCTCATCTGGCAGGCTGGCCTTCGACTGCATTGGAATTTTAAGTATCCAAGTGTGTCCTACGCTAGCCTGACAACCATTCTGTGCAAACTGTGCCCTTCATATGGACTGGGAGATGATCAGAACCCTCAGTCAGCGGAGCCTGGTATGAACTGCATTGGCAGCTGTTTGCCCAGGGACTTGAATATGCACTATTGAGAAGGAGGTAAATTTGGAGTTGCCATTTGAAGAAAGAGGAGTGTCAGGGAAGGAAGTACCCAGGGAAAGAATAGGAGTCAAGAAGTGATCACTGTCTGGACTTAGTGTCAAGAAGCAATCACTGTCCAGGCCTAACAGAACGAAGCAAGCTTCATCTGGGTAGTGTCAGCCACTTTCTGAACTAGCCAAGCCAAGTAATTAGAGCAGGTCCATGTGACAAATAAACAAGATAACGTGTTCTCCCCTACTCCTAAAAAAAGCTCACAAGGTAGCTAAGGAAGGAAATCCATCTATAATGTGTAACCTGAACACGCATTGATGTCCTCATCTCTATAAACTGGCAACGAACATAGTAATTAGTTTATAGAGTGGTTTTGAATTACTACCTGGAACATATTCGGAACAGGATGTGTCAGATAGTGAAGCTCAACACATACTAGAAACGGTATCATTTAGAGTTCACTAGAGGAACAGACTTCATATTTAACATATATGTTTATGATAATATCGGCTTCCTGCAGAGTCAGGGTCAAAGAATTGGAAAGGGCTGCCTGCCTGCCAGAGAGCTGGAGGATCCAGTCAAAAATCAAAATCTCGGAGCTCACTGCAGAGTCTCCCACACGAGTCCGTACTGGGAAGACAAAGGGTCCTGGAAGGCTGGAGATGGATGTCCACAGGCTATGGCAGAGCCAGGAGCCCCTCCGAAGAGGCAGGAAGCAGACTTCTTTCTTCTTCCCTTCTCATCCCATCCTGCTCCAAGCCTATGGGCCGGCTGGTGTCACCCACGAGCAGGGCGGGTCTTCCCTCTTCAGGAAGTTGGTTGCCCAGGCACAGCCGCTAACCCAGTCCGCTGGGCACTTCTTCAGGTCAACGCCACGGCCATCACACAGACGTAATAACACTGATCAGTTGTTATTATTTTACTGCTGTGCCTTGACCGGGGCTGGGCCGTCTCTTGTTTCTTTGCCCTTTGGCAGACTGTGAAGAGTCTCATTCGAATCAACAACAAAAATGAGTAAGTTGATGACTGCGGTTCTTGCAGGAGGCTGGTGTCTGCACACATGTAGCACATCACAGCTGTGAGGTGGAGGGAATGCCAACTAGTGGGAAGATAAGAGTTTGGAACAGCCAGAGACCCCCTCAGCCAGCCCAGGCTCCTAGCCAAGATACTTCGCCTTGAAGCGCTTTAACTTTTCAATGTGTGAAGTCGAGAAAACCCTTGAGATTATTAGGGTTAAAAAAAAATCAGTGTATATAACACATCTTAACTCATGTTGGGCATATAGAATGCATTCAGTGATGGTGACTGAGATCATTACTAATTGTGGTGTATCCTCTAGGTGGGGAAACCCTTCCCATCCCTCTCCATGTGCAGAGACCCTCTGCACATCTTCAGGGCCAGCTGGACACTGGCATCTGCAAGAATCCAGATTCCCTTGGTTCCTTCCTCTGGGCTCCTATTATTTTATGTTCTTGCTTCTGTGGAGTTATTCCCCACCTCACCCTCAATTAATTTTGGGTGACTTTTTCCTCATATATCTGTCTCTTGAATTCGATTTAAGGACTTTTAACATCTGTGAATTTCCTCATAACTTAGTAGAAAGGCTAGGATGTAGTGGGCATCCAAAAATACTTACGGAATTAATTGAGAGTTCTCACTAATCTTCAAAGCAGTGACTTGGCATACACTTAGAAAGCATCTGTTTATCTCTTTCGTCAGATTTTATCAGTCAGAACTTTGGGAACAATACTCTCGAGCTGGTGGACATCTTTCCCTGGGATCCCACTCACTTCAGCACCTGGCAGAGAAGTGTCTGGAAAATCAGCAGCAGAAAAATTAAGTTACCCACTGTGTGTGTCAGCGTCATTATCAGGAGCACAGAGACAATGCTCCACCTGCTTATATGATCTAGGGAGAGGAGGAGGACACATAACTGTCACCAGAGCACAGTGCAAGACCAACACTCACCGGCCTGTGCTTGATCTTGGAGCACAAGGCTGGCACACACACACAGTCAAGAAGAGGTCACTGTCCAGGCATAACAGAAGGAAGCCAGCTGCACCTGGGTAGTGTCAGCTACTTCCTGAGCTAGCCAAGCAGAGTAATTAGAGCAGGTCCATGCTCAGTAAAAGCAGGCAAAAATGGGCTCTACTTCCTTGCCAGAGATAAAGTAGCATATTAGAACTAACTGTACACTTAAAACTCTGAGAACAGGTGCTGGTTATTGGATCTCCAGTTACTGAAAGCTTCTCAGATGTGGTTTAGGAAAATGACTGTGAAGGGGAAGGTTAGCCAGGGGAGGAACTTTGAGTCACCTGAGCTGCTGCTGGGCTCATCTCTGCTCCCAGCTGATGCTCATTTTATCAGTAGCCAAGAAGAGCGGAACTATAGCTAAAACACACGGCATTGCACTACAATAGAAAGACAAGTAGTTTCAGTCCTGGAGTTAGCAGTCACTAGCTCTGGATTGTTAAAAGTTACTTAACTTTGCATATGAATTTCCTGAGGATGATTGAGAAGATTAGAGATGATGTAACATACCTACAATGTACTCAATCACCAGAACCTTCATCATGGAAGACTGTATACATCACACCTCATTCTTCTGAAGCACAGTCAAATCCAACTGTTCATAAACAAAAGCAATTTTGGGTAGCAATGTTTGCACCTGGGCCTCCTAAGAATCTTTTGCCCTGGACTGACATCTCATGAGTTAGTAAAGTTGCTTTCTTTCTTTTCTGGATCTACTTGCTATACCCTGAATCTCAGCCGAGAGACTTCTTGACAGAATGGGAAATCTACAAAGCCTGTTTCCACTATGGGGGAGATCGCTCAAGGGCACCCTACTGATGGTGGATTTGTGACATCAGCTGCCTACAGCAAGGAGAACCCATTAGTATCTCAGGGACTCAGACGCTGTGACTCCCCAGGCACTTGCCAAAAGACAAGCGGAGGGACAGATGCATGAGAATATGGAAGGAACTTCAAGAGGACTGAGACTTAAATAGAACATTTTACATGACGTAGCTGCACCTTATTTAGGTTTGAGAGATGAGCACGGTGGGGGGGTCACTGTTGGGCTAAACTAAAGGTAGAAAAGAAGAGAGTTGGAAAGGGAGTTAGCAAAGGAGCAAGAAAAAAGAGAAGGAAAGAAGTCAATAAAGAGGGAGAGGAGCATTAAAGGAGAAATGAAAAAGTGACCTGAGGAAAGCCAAGGAAGGAGTGTTAGGACTGACACCAAAGCTGCTGGGATGTCCTATGAAAAATATTAAATAAAAAACACTAAATTTGTCAAATATATCTAGAGATCAAAGGGATCTGAGAGAAAAGTTGTTTGGAAATTATCTAATTTGGTGGTGATATTTTTTAGTGAGTTTGATGAATCCATGGATAAACACACACAAAAGTGCATAGAAATTCCAAGTCTTCTACACAAATTCATGCAGTTCATAGACTCCGCAAAGCTGATCATGGATCCCCTCTTAGGATGTCCTGCTTCATGTACTCGTACAGGTTATTTTGAGACATACAGATTATTTTGAGACAGGTCTAGAGTTTTCTCAGGGAGATCTGAAGGTTAAAGTGTTTACTGTTTATTATTATTATTTTTAGTGTCTTCTTGGCTTCAAGAATGCCACTTGAAAATATAACTGTGGTAGTATTTACTTATGTAGTCAATACACTGATTTTTATTTCAGAAAGTTTTGCGGAGATTCAGATGTAGATGTAGCTATAGAGTTGTGTGTGAGTGTGTGTGTGTGTGTGTGTGTGTGTGTGCACACACTACTAGTAAATGACCTGAGAGTTTTGGGCCAAACAAAAGAAGCTTCTGACTTCAAATAACAAAATGTACCATTTGAGAGCTAGAGGATTTAAGACTGGGTGGCAGAGGTTTATGGGAGCCTCCTCTGCTGACAGGATTTGTTCTTGTTGTTTTGTTGTTGTTGTTGTTGGACAGTTTTTTCGTACTGGGGATGGAACTCAAGACCTTGTGCTTTCCAGGTAGGCACAGCACCACTGAGCTACATCCCCAGCCCTCAGGAGATGTTTTTTAAACTGTCCACCATTGAGTAAGGGAAATACTCTCACTTTAGGGGAGTGTGAAAGCCAGGAGGCACCAGGACGGCAGAGCTCAGGAACAGCGTTGGTGAGGAGCCAGGATATGTAGGGCTTGGGGTAGCTCCCTCAATCTGCCTTTCTTGCCCCCCATAGCAGCAAGCTTCTGCTGATTGCACTCTCCATGGGGTGACCCGGATCCTGCCTGTCCCTCTCTATGGCCTCATTCTTTCCCTTGAACAGATTCCTCTTGCTCAGTCTTTTTTACTGTTGTTTCCTCCCTGCATGGATTTGTCTTCTTCCAATTTTCAAGAGCTGACCTCTTTGAATGTCCCCAGACTGCACTGGTGGGTCCTAATTCCCATCACTTTTGACAAAGACTGTTGCGGTCATTCTGCTGGTCCGCGGACCTCTGTCCACCCCAGTTCAGTATGTGGCCACATGTCACCATGATGTATTTGACATCTGTGAGAGCATAATTTCTTCTTCAGGGCAGTGTAGATTGGACAAAGGGTGGCTCTCACGTGCACGGCATCTGACCTTCATAACGATCTTGTGATATTATCATCATCCCCATTCTACACTTAAGACAAAGGACATCATGGGCCATTTAAATAGTGGAGCTCCTTAAATCCAGGATGTCTGACTCCATAGCTTTTTTTTTTTTCCACCAGCTTAGAAAAGGAGCCAGGGGAAAGGCAGGAGAAATATGAGAACTGGCATCAAGTGAAATGACTACTTCAAGGATTAGAGCATGTGTGTGTGGTGTGTGTGCATGTGTGAAGAGAGAGACAGTTTTGGTTAGACCAGCTCTGAAGTGTGCTACAGAAGAAGAGAAAGGGGACCCAAGGCAAAGGGACAGCATGTTCTTTAGCTACAGGACACAGGTGCCAAGTTTCATTCACCCATGCATGTTTGATCCTAGAAATCTGTGCCATCAGAGGAAAAAGTCACAGGGCTCAGTAGTGTGTTGGGAAGGCCCAGAGAGGCTCCTCTGACCACCAACTTCCCTTCTCCCCATGCCCCTCAAGGCTGAGCATCGCTGGAGACCTTGGCCTCGTGCTGAACGCTGATTCCTGACTCCCCAGGGTCATTAGAATGGCACGAAGCAGAGCGCCCCTTTCCTGAAGTCCTCTTTTCTTCTGTAGACTCGAGAGCAAATGGTTCCATGTTGATATCCTCTCTGCCCATCGCAAAAGGGCACTGTGGGATTTTGGATAGTGTTTACTCTGGCAAACTCATGGATTAGTGGTTCTGTCACTAACAGAGTTTGTTGAATTAAGGATTACCAGGTCTCACACATCAGATATTCTGAATTAGAATTTTGAGACACAGCTCAGGAGGTTATGCACTGTAATCAAGCATCTCAGGATACATAGATGCAAATAATCTCCAGGTTATGCAAGGGGAAAGCTGTAATTCAGGTGAGGCTTGGTTTCTTTTAATGAAGGAGAATACTGGGATTTACTTCATTAGGTTGTAAGTCCCTTGTGTGCAGAGATCATATGCCTATATCCTGGCACATCTCTCGGTAGTGTCTGACACGGTTAAATTCCGTTATCCACGATTCTCAGTACCTCTTTGCTATTTTTAGCTGGAGCGTGGAAGAACCAAATCTGGCTCTAAACCTCTGGAGATGAAGAAGAGACAAGTATAGAGCATGGAGAACTTTAACCATGCAGTAAGGAAGCGATGTTAGTCTTCAGAATACTGAATCTTTACATGACCCTCTAATGTCTTTGCTGTAGAAATGCTTAAGTCTTAATTTCTTGGTGTCTCCTACAATGCTTTACTCTCCAAGAATCATTGTCCCCCTTCCCTGACCTAATCCCATTTTCTGATGTATTTAGCAAGTACTAAACTCTAGCAAGCATCCTAGGTAATGAATTCTCATTCATTATGACTTTTTACCAGGCTTCAGTATCCTATGTTCCACATGGAGGTGAAAGATGTCCCAGGGTCACCTTCTGGGAAAAGTGCTAGGTGAATTCTTAGTGTCTTCTGAGTATGCTCTGAGTGGTGGAAGTGATGCCTCTGCTTCCCATGGAGAAATGGTGGCTGACAGAGTATTTGAGATTTGGTAATAAGACCAGTCTACTGTCATCTTCTGGGACCTGTCTAAATGCCATAGAAAGCCTAACTCTACACACAAACCAGGAAGTATTCATAGTCTGCTGAACTACCTAGGAAACAGAGATTGGGTACTCCAGACAGCAGCCTCACAGATGTTCCAGAAGAAATCAGGCAATTTATGTCAGGATCTTAGGTTTCCTTGGAGATTTAACGTTTCACAGAGGCTGGGGAAGAGGTTCAGGTGGGTAAATGGCATAGACCTTTTCTTCCAGAAGAAAATAGATTACATCCTGAAGTCATTGGTCTAAAATAAAATTTTATCTAAGAAAGAATGTCCTATCATTTGGCTAATGCCCTATCATTTGTATGAAATATTATCAATGTTAATCCCTGGGAAGTACTGCCTTTTTTATCAAAGCAAATAAAAAAGTTATTATTGGAGTCCCTCACATTGGAAAAGATTTGCCAAACATCCGCTGAGGACATTGTATTGAAATTTACGAATTTCTCAATTCCCCATCGGTTAAATGTCTTTGCGCAAAAGCAGGATACTTACTGCTTGAAATGCCAGCAGCACCTGCTACACTTTGCTTTTCTCAATTAAAAAATGTGGACTCTGACCCACTGTAGAGGGAACCATCTGGTCTGGTGTTGCCTTTTGGATGATCACATGAAACAGTGCAGGGAAAGTGGTGGCTCTTATGACTTCTTTAGATTTTATCCTTACAAGCAAAATAAATGGTTTGAGGAGGAGTGATATGTCTCCCATTGACCTAAACACCTTGTCCTGATAGCTTACCTATTCATACTTGATGAAATCATCTTTTAACAAGTATCATTCTGTGTAATTTAAGGGAAGATTGTTTTTGACAATGAGCTGTCAACTCTTTTCTCACATAGGGTCTTAATCTAAATAACATATGCATCATCTGAAGTTTTTGTTCAGGGACAAACATATTCCAGGCTCCAATCCTATCATTCCCGTATCCAGAATCCTGTCCTCTTCCGTCCTTTCAACTTTTAAAACTTCTCTAAGGTGAAACTTATACTTCAACTCTGGCAAGAAGCCCTCTGACATCCTTTGTGGCTCAAGATTTTATTTTATGTTATTTTATTTTATTCTTTCAAATAAGGTTGTAAAAGTGGACTCCCTCTCACTCTCCCAAATGTTCTAACTGTTGTCGGTTTTCACCAGGTGCCTGTTAACTATCTACACAGAGACGCAGAAAGGGTCATGAGTTCAGGGGAGTGGTCTGGGCTGGAAATAAAGATTCCCAAAACAGGAAGCGGATGGATAAATAAATGAGGACCTATGACCACCCACTGACTAATGTGCTTTCCTTGTTTGGCTTCCCAGGTGTCATTCTGTGTTATAGCCCTTTGCACCTTCTCAGTTTCTCTAGCAAACACCCCGTTCTCACATCAGCCCTGTTCATGCTGGTCTTTCCTTCTGTATTTATCTCACTGTACTCGCTCTCATTCGGGATCTATCTCATCCATGCTCGTGCCTTTTACTAACTTTTTATACACCATCATATGTTGTCCCAGTCAATTTTTTTTAACCTATTTCTTTTGCTTATTCTACAGTAACCTCCTTGAGGACAAAGACTGCATCTGCATCCCCAGAATCTACTGCAGCACTTAACTCTGGTAAGTGTTTAATGAATATTTGATGAATGAATAAAAGCATTCCATTATCTCGCAAAAAACAATTAAAAACTACCTATGCCTACCATTACAGGAACAAGAAGGCATCATGTGTATAAGAATTATAGGAAAATTTCCCCAGAGTTAATATTATAGGACACTAATTGTATTATTTCCACCACATCACATGATGTGCAAAACATAATTACCATGAGAAAATGTGCTTAGAGTTCTAAGCAACCAACTTAGACACTTTTGCTACAGGATTTTCCCTTAATTAGTAGTCTGTCTAATGTCTAAGGCCATATTTTTGGTGCCTTATTTTGATCTAACTACATTATTATTCTTTGATTTCAGTATGTTATTCTTCATCAACATAAAGGAACAGATGCAAATGGTCAGGATGGTCAAATGCAGGAGACACTGACTAATGTAGAAAGGCATCGTGATGAAAAGCACTAGTCTTAATGCTCAGTTGCCCAAACAAACCTGAACAGAATCTCTCAGGAAGAGGGCAAAAATAGTAAGAAGGGCAGTAGAAGAGAATTTTCTAAAACTAGATCCATGTGCTCTCTGTACCTCCATAGAAAACCAACAGAGATGGCCAAGTGAGTGTTAGGGAAGTAGTAACCCCAAGAAAGAGCTGATGAGAAATGTGGGTGGAGCCATTTCCATTTTTCCGGTTGTAGACAGTTGGGTATTTTATGGCTTTTGAAGACTTACTGTAGAAAACAATCCTTAGAAAGATCTTTCCACTGTGTTCAGTTTCTTTCATGAATTATCTGTACTTTCTTCTTAGCTGGATTCAGCAAAGTGAGCCAAGATGAAAACCTATTCTTTTTTGGGAGAAAACTCATCTTGTTTTTGCTATAAATCAGTGGGAAGCTCAGAGCAACTGTTCCTTGGAGGGTAACAGGCTCCCTTTCTTGAGTGTTTCCTGGGCCACTTACTGGATATATGTATATGTGTGTGTGTGTGTGTGTATAGTGTATATAGTGTGTGTGTGTGTGTGTGTGTATATATATATATATGTGTGTGTGTGTATGTATGGTATGTATATAAAATGTATATGTATTCCTCTTCAAGTCATTGTGTGTGTGTGTGTGTGTGTGTGTGTGTGTGTGTGTGTGTGTGTAGAGAGGGGGGAGATGGAGGTTTTTTCCTCTCATA
>NW_022900931.1:40592330-40660543 GCF_012274545.1 Fukomys damarensis | reverse complement strand
TGTGTGTGTGTGTGTGTGTGTGTGTGTGTGTGTGTGTGTGTGTACAGAGTGGGGAGATGGAGGTTTTTTCCTCTCATATGGTCAGGAGCAAGAGGGATAAGAAATATCTGCTTTTAATTTTGAAAGGTGAGTATTACTTTTTAAGCCATTTGTCTGTCCCCAATAACCAAAGGCAGCTTCCATCGGACTAGCTGGAAAAGGTCAAGTGATTTCTTTTTTTTTGTTGTCTGAATAGAGGTGGTTTTTATAACAGTCTCATGATGGATTGCCCAGTTGGGTAACTTTCTTTTCTCATCCACTCTCAGAAGAAAGTTCAGACATGGTATCTGGCAGAGGCAAGAAGGACCAACATCCTTTCCAGCCTTGTGTAGATACCCGCATGCTAAACTGTCCCGAGGAAAGGAAGAAGGTAGATATGTTCAGAGTGAAAGACCAGAGGGAGGGTTGATTGGAGTAGGATAACTAGGTTAGATGAGGATGGGTTAAAAGCAGGGCTAACCATCATGTTTAAACATTAAAAGGGTCAGGATAACAACATCAAGGATAGAGTTATTTTGTATTCTCTAAAGTTGTCAGGTGTAAGGGGAAGAGGTTGGCACAGCCTGGAGAACCATCATCCTAGCAGGAGAGTTGTCCACATTGTCCCCAAAGTTGGGGACTCCTGCCAGTAGGCGTCTTAACAAAGCTAGGACAAGCACCTGCAGGGCGATGCTGGCAGGGTTCCTGAATTGGAAAGGGTAAAACCTCAAAGATTCTGTTTTTTTCCTTTCTTCTGGGTTTCCTTGCATTTTCTTTCTGGTACATTTAGAATAATCACTTTGTTTACTTGGCAGGACTAGGGAGGAGTCAGAGAAAGCTTTCTACATGCTGTGAGCTCCGATGGTTAAAATTGCTTGTCAAACTCAGAGTGCTGCATCTTGGTGATGCTCTTCTGGGCCTCACTGTTTTCAAGTGTGAAAAGCATTACTTCTGTATTACTGTGTACTCTCCTGGCATCTTTCCTTCCAGGATACCGCATGTCCCACTTATCTCCGAAGGTAGCCCGTGGTGATACTCTTCTTTAGTCCCTAGTGCCATCTCTTTTGGGGAGTGCCCTTTCCTTTCTTTATGTTCCAGGACTCTGCTCCGTCAGAGAAAGCAGGCAGGGGAATGTGCTGAACAAGGGATTTGCAAATGATAGTCAAATAGTGTCAGTCTAGAGATAAAACATCCTCCTATTTCTGAAGTGTGTCTAGAAAGTAACGTGATCCTCTGTGAAGGAAAAGGCCTCTGTTCTTAGCATGTCCTTGATTGTGTGCTCAGTGCACAGTGCTCCCTGGCCTCGTGCCAGCATCCTGGGTTCTTCTGGAAGGCCGGACACTGGCAGAGTTTGCGGTGGCTCCTGACCTAAGCGAGGAACTAGAGGATGCACCTCTTCACAGTCTACTGGGGCCAGTGGAGTCTTCTCTCCTTCCCGTGTGGCTCATCCATGCTGGGTAGTTGTCATGGTACTGGAGAAAGGTGATGGTCTCTTGTGACACCAGAAGAGTCACACTTCTCTTGTGGGCCTTTCAAGTGGTGAAGGCCAGTGTAGGTCATTGAACCTGGGAGAAATGGGCCTTGTTCCCATGTTACTTGATGCCTTCCAACTGGCCAGCCAAGCCTGGGCTAAATGCATGCACTTGAACTGTAAAACTTTTAGAAGAACATCTCAGTGGTGTTGGGTTAGACCAAGAGGGCCGAGGCCCTGGATATGATGGAGAAGTAGGGGGGTAGGATGATCATGTTTATGTTTAATGTATTTGTGACAACGTTCTGTGAAGTCATTGAATATTTCCAGAGAGAGGTACACGATTTTTGTTTATATCTGATTTACGTTTTTAAAAGCCCACTCTAGTTGTCATTTGGAGATGGAATTTCGGTGAGGTCAAAATGTAAAGAGAGAATTAAATTAGGAAGCTGCTGGCATTGTTAGGAGGCTGGGGTGAGAGGTATCTGCGTCTTACATCAGCGTGGTACCAGTGGAGATGGAAGGAAGGGGACAGACTGGGACATATGTAGTGAGGAGGGGGATGTAGACTTGCTGAAGGAAGGGATGTGATGGTGATGGAAGAGGCAGGACTTAGGGAAGCTGCTGAATTTTGGCTTGAGCCATCCTTGCATGGTGGTAGACTGATTACTGAGAATGGGAAATAATAATGGTTTGCCAAAGGCATTCCTAAACATTTTCTCTTTGAGTTTTACAATACTCCTTGTAAGGTAATAAGCATAGAATTTCCATTGTAAAACAGAGAAATGAAGCCTCTGGGATACTAGATTTGTTCCTATCCACACAGGAGGTAGTGGAGAAGCCACAGTGCAGCCCAGCCTTCCTGCTGCAGCAGCTGCCTTGCTGTCTCCCTGCCTCTCTGTCCCTATGAAGCAGAAAACCTCTCACTCATGAGTCCCGTTTCCATTGCTAGACACGCTCACACTCTGACTCTTTTCTGCTACACCTCTATTTTGAGTAAAATTACTGACAACTTTGACACTCAAAGAGTTTAACAGCTATTTCAGATATCTATGTCTGCTAAAAGAATCACTGTCCCTATTCTGGGAAGCCAGATGACGCAGATAATAGGTAATGTGATAAGGAACTTTTTGTCCCTCATAAATCACTGACTGAAATCATAATCAGATTACCAGAGATCCAAATATGCACTTTCTAATGACATCTGTTCAGAGGATAGCACGCAGTTACTTTCCTCCTAGACATCTTATCTTACTGGCATTTACATGGACTAATAAAGACTCTAGAAAAGACAACTGTAGATATTTTACAGACACTATTGCCACTGATTTTTGTAATGAAGTTGTAAGGTTCTGGAAAGTTAATTTTCCCAACAGCTAGAAAGTGTCTTGTTTGAATATTTGAATTCAAGTCAGCATGGCTAAAGGCCAGGGTTTTTTTCCCATCATGATACTGTTTATTGAAGGAAAGAATAAAGCCAACTCTGTATTCTTTTTCTCCGTACCTTTAGTGTTACCACCCAGCTGGCACTGCCAGTTGGCAGCAGGCACAATTTCCCACAATGAGTATTTGGATAAATAATTTGTAATCTAGAAGCATCATAAAATAGGGTTCTTAGACCTTCTAGTTCTTGCCCACAGCAGGAATTTTTTAGTTTTTGCAGACTTTGCACCCATTTATTACTGCATTTTTTTATGAGCCCTGTGTTCTTCCCTCCAATACTATATGGGAGCAACTCTACCATTCCACACCAGTGAATTAATGAAATTTTACCATTTATCCTGGTTAGAGATTTTTGTAAATACCCTAGAAATTTGCAAAACCAGTGATTCATTGCTGTGCTCGTTTAACATAGGTTAAATATGTCTGTGGCTTGTTCTTGCTAACATTCAATGAGGAAGATCTAAATCTAGATATTTTTAATCGGAAACTGCTTTGGAATATAGATAATATCATTTTAATGTCAATTCCTGCTCTAAATAAATCTGTTTTAGGAGTATTACTTGATCTCACCATCCAATAAATGCAGCTAGTTGAGCTTTGGTGCCCAGAGATGAATCCTAAGCCTCTCAGCTTGACCGAGGGCAGGGTGTCCACCTTCTGTGGTGACAGGTAGGTGGCTGGCTGGTGTAACTCTCTGGGTTTCCCAGTTATGAAGTTTGCCTGACTGTTATAAAAACCCTTTTGGAACAAAAATTCAGCTCTGCCTTGCTTGTGCTTCATCTAAGCGCACAACATAAAATGGAGCATTCTCTTTCTTGCTCTCTCTCTTGCTTACCCTTGCTTTTCTGATTATCCACATATATGATGTGATTGAAATATACAGGAAATGTTTAAATTTTTAAAAGTGTATTGCAGTGAAGATGTACTGTCACTGACCCCACTCTAAATACCCCCCTTCACTTCAACACCACTTATCCCAGCTGTCCTCTTTCCTGTCTTTACAAGTTGTTTTCAAAAATGTAATGAATTCTGCTGCTGAGGGCCATCCAATGGAAAGGCAGCCTTGTACAAACGTGACAATGTGTCCCCATCCGCCTGATTCACCAGATCTGTCACCATGTGACTTCTGGCTCTTCCCCAAAGTCAAAAAAAACCAGGAAAGGGTAACGTTTTGAAGAGATTCAGGACATCAAAACAGCCAAGATAGCACAGCTAGACATTCATGAAAGAACTTCCAAAGTCGCTTTCAGAAAGTGGTAAGAATAAAGGGATAAGTGTGTTTGAAATGAAGGGGAGTATTTTGAGTGGGATTGATAACGATGCATTTTTTACTGCAATAAATGTTTTTAAAATTCGCTGTATTTTTTTTATCACACCTTATATGTACATGCAATGCATGTCGTCGCTAAGAGTTTTGAATCAGCAGCTGGGAGTCACTAGCCTCATACAAAGGTGACATACTCATCTCCTACTTTATGTCCTAGTTTTTCTTCCTAGTGACAAAGCTGCCGTGTTTTTTAGGTCATATGTGAGCAAAGGCCAGCGCCTACTACTCCAGGAAGAGCCTGTCATCTAGCAGGAAGGACGATGGCATCTTAGAGGTGAAAGGGGACACTGGAATTTTTCTGTTCAGCTTCTGACTTGAAGATGTTTAGATTTTATTTCTTTAAAGTTGAAAAACATTTTATTTCCAGATATTTGAGCCTACGTGCAAAAGTTGAGGAAGGCTAGGGAAAAATTTCTGGTTTAGAGAGGCTGGAGTTGACACTCATGACCGCACCCTCTTGTAAGAGGACAGGGTTGGATAGAATAGAGGACTAAAATTAATAGATATCAATTGTGTGCTGTGTTCCACGGAGTCCTTTAGAGGGCGCTAAGCCACTCAACGGCTTTCACTGTAGCATTAAAGGCAATGAGGCCTTGGCTTCTCACACTTCTTCCTCCCTCTCTCCACAGCTTTCAGGCTGCCAGAAATGCTATAAATATATTACTTGCTCTTGATACAAGAGCAGACTATCTCTACAGAAGATAGGAAAGCGAAAGACTATGACAGAGGCAATAACTGTAAGTGCAAGAGGGTTTCTAAGAAATTTCCCTTCTCCCAGTTTTCCTCTCTACCTGTCTCAGACTCCTAGAAATTTTTCAGAGATAAGATTCATTTGTGAACTTAAGCCAGTTTTACTGCACAGAGCTTGTAAAAATGCACTCGTCCAAGATTTAGCTCTTACGAACTGTGCTGCTAAAAACATGGGTGTGCATCTATCACTGTGGTATGATGCAAATGCCCACCGACTGGTGACTGGGTAAAGATGTGTTTAAAAAATAAAATAAAATGGAGTACAACTCAGCCACAAAGAATGAGAAACTAGAGACACATATAGCTAAATAGATGCACATTGAGTCTGTACTCTTCAGTGAAACAAATTGGACATGTGTAGATACTTAATAGTTTCTCAGGTGTGGGAAACAAAATGTCAATGAGGATATAGATAAGAGAAAATGTTCAAAGGGGAAGAGGAAGTATGGAGGTAGGGGAAAGGAAAGAAGGGAAAGGAACAAATATGAGAAAGGGAAAAAAATGGAAACAAAGTCTTTATAAATAAGGAGGGGTGGAGGGGTGGAAGGAATGGAAAAAAGTAAGAACCAAGATATATCATGTAAAAGTTCAAATTCCCAATGATGAATGTCATCATATTGTATACCTAAAATGTCCCGATAAAATTCATGAATTAAAAAAAAAATGCTTGTGTTGTTGGTCACAAAATATGTCCAGGATTCCTGACAATTCAAAAGAAAATGAGAAAAATCAAAAGATGCAAACTATAAGAATCTAAGCACAATTTTCTAAAAATAGAAGGAATATCTGGGTAACTTGTGATACGAAAGGAAGCAATGGCTGAGCGGTACAGATGTGGCCTGGCTCCTAGTGTAGAGGGCTGGATGAGATATTTTAGGGATCCTGGGCAACTGGGAATTAGCCTGGAAGCAGAACATGTGTGGGGGGATTGGGATTTGGGAGGGAGGTGATGAGGAACAATGTCAAAATTCACTTTGCTTGGGTTCAAGTTCTCTTGAGAATTTGTCCTGGAACCTGAGATCTTATCTTAATCAGAAGTGAAAGATTATTTTTTTAATACGTAGAAAGCCCTCTCCATGTAGCAACATGGTGGGCTTCCTAGTTAATATCCTTTCCTGTCTTCCAGTCTTACCTCCCAACAGATTTGGCTTTGTTAGTATGCATAACAGCCTTGGGGAGCCAGCCGCGTGTCTGGACAAGGCTGTCCCAGGGTGGAGGTGGGAGGAAGCCATACTGGGATTCTAAATCCACCAGGGCAGTTCCATCCTCTTAGGAGTCTTTGGCTCAGACATGGGCAAATGACAGCTGTAGTCCTGGAAACAAGAGGAGACATCTTCTAGGGGGGGCCCCAAGGAAAATTTAACTTGCTTTAACGAAAGTGCAGAGCAGAGATGGTTTCTTCTGCCTGTAAATGTTTTCATGTTTGGATGATATCATAGATGGCCTACTGGAGAATCTTACAATCATGTGAAAAAGCAGCCTGACAGCAAAATGACCCACCAAAATGGGAGGGATGGAGGGAGAGAGAGAGAGAGAGAGAGAGAGGGAGAATAGCCTGTACTCTGTACTGTCAAGTGACTGTAGTCATCTGACTTTTGAGTTCTTTCTCTGTGGCATGATGAATTTTCTTCCTATTCTCAGCATTATGCAGGCATAATTGAAATTCTATTATTTAAAATATACAATTTTTGTATCACACATATAGATTGCGAAATGTCCATTCTGGTCAAGAAAATTAGCATATTCATCATCTACATAATCATCATATTTTTTCCTCTTTCGGTAAGAACTCTTAAGATCTACTTTCTTAGGAAATTTCATGTACACAGTATTGTTAACTATGTTAAGTTTGAGAAAAAATTACATACATTAAAATATATCCTTTTGCCTGGAGTTCCAGGAGTAATAACAGATGCATTAGAGTTGTTTCCTTGTTATGGAGTGTTAAAGCATCTTCCTGATTAATTCATTCATTTTATTCAGAAAGCATTTACTGTGCATAAACTGTACGAACTAATATAAAGTGAGACATAGCATGGTCCTAATACTCAAGGAAATGCTCATTTATTTCATAAGAAATACAGCATACAAGTGAAGGATAATACTAGCATTTCTTTGAAAATCAAAGGCAGAATCTATAGTTTCATACATTCATTCAATAAACATTTGTTAAAGGCCAATTACATGTCTGTCCTTGAAGATTATAGATAAAAGCTACTCATTCCTCAAAGGAAGACAGAATGTAAGTGAAACCTTACAACACGATGAAATCTCTCCTCATCAGAGCCTCTATAACTTTTATCAGTACATTAGTTATGCCAGATACAGATTTCTACTTTGTAATACAACCAGTCTATGCATGCTGTTTCTGTTCTTATGGTTTATACGTGACCCTTCAGGGAGTTGATCAATACCTGACTCCTCTTTATTTCTCGAGAATTACTAGAAAGATTAGTGTTTGTTGAATGAATTAAATATTTGTTGAGAAAATGAATCAATCTCAGTAAGCCTTGAAGGTTGCACTATATCTGCCTCTTATGTCAAATCCTCTGATGAATGTAACATTATTAAAATTGAACTGATTGTATCAACTTGATATGTTTGAGAGCACATTTCTGGGTGCTTTTGAGTGGGTCGTGGAGATGTGGCCTTAGGTATATATGTGATTCCTGGTCCCTTCCTCTCTGTGCTGTCCCCCTGCTTTGCTTCCTGGTCCCTATGAACTAAGAAGCTTTGCTCCACTGTGCGTTTCCACCAGGATATTTCTTCATTAGAATGAGACAACCACGGACTGGATCGCTTGAACCTGTAAGCCAATTAGAGCCCTCCTTCTTGAAGTTGTGTGTGATGACTACTATGTATCGGTGATGGAAACATTGACTAATACATTTGGCAAAAGGCAAGGCACAAATGTTCATGAAAAAGATTTTAAAAGAGAAAGTTGTTATTAAAATTTTGTTTATTCTGGCTTTCCTAACATTTAAAATGAATCAAGTGCTCCATCTCTAACTTTTGACAAAGACAGATCTGTTCTAGCTCATTGACATTTGACCAAATAATGATATAATTATATTCATTTGACCTCTATCTAAGCATGATTTGTAAATCAGATGAACCTAGCCTTGCCACACAATAATATATAGCTTTCTGTCATTCAATTAGAATTTTTCTTCCCCATGCAATTCATAGTCTCTCACAATATGCCCTGAGGATCTATAGAGTTTTATCAGTTGGTTTTTGAGGCCCTACTATTTGCTAGGACTTGGACAGTTTGATTTTGTGCTCACGACAACCTTATCTACCTATGTCACCCCCAAGCACTCTTCTAAAAAATATGCTAAAATGCCCTCTGAATTGAAGCTCTTGAACCCCAAACCAATCCATATTAATCCCCTGCCTTGTGGAGCCTGGCTATTGAGTGTGCTTTCTCTGGGTGGAGGGGAGAAGGAGGGAAGGGAAAAGGGATGGAAAAAAGAACGAAGATGTATTATGTGTATGCACCAACTCCCCATGAGAAATAGAAACACTATGTACTACAGATATGTACTAACAAATATATACATATAAAGAGAAATGGTGGCTTTGCTGCAAAACAATTAAACATCTTATAAAAAGGCCATTTATAAGACTGAAATGGAAGTTTGTGGGTTTCGCCTTTGCACAACTCCCACCACTAGGGTCCTGTCAGGCACTGTGCTTCAGGTTGTCTGGACTAGCGTGCTCTTGCCTTTTCCTTCCATTTAACTCACAGATACAGTGGAACCAGACACATCTGCAAACAGCCTTGGGCACATCTGTTGGGCAGCCCTTGATCACCTTGTGCCTTAGTTGCTTTGTGAAGTAAGTAATGTAATAGCCCGCATCGTAAGGCTGTGTAAGGCTTAATTACTTAGTATTGTAAAGCACTTCATATATGCTGACCGAATATCATCTCCATGACTTATTTTTTGTGTATTTGTGTGTACTGCTATCTTTTAGCACCTAGAACACCACAAGGCAGGAGAAGGTGTTCAATAAATACCCGAAAATAAATGAGCAGCACATGCTTCTCAGTGTCACCTAATTTGTATCCTTTCTTTAGAGTCCAAGTCTCTTGGAGAAACATCTTCTCTACTTTTGACTATAGCAGCCCACGGCTCTCTCTGTCTACTGTCTTTCTCCAAACATAAATTTGATTTTGCCCCTAAAGACATTAGATGTTTTCCTTATGTCTTCCACATAACATCTAATATCCTTCAGGTGTTTTACATGAATATTGTGGTTTGTCCTTTGTCTGTTTTTCATTTTCATCATGATCTCTAGAAGGCAAGTCACTGTTCCCCTTCCCAACTGCCTGTAATAGTGTTCCACTTCTTTTAGATCACATCGGCCCTTCAATAAATCATATCTTCTCGTTTCCAGGCCTTCAAACAAGCTGTTACCCTCACTACACTGTTTCTTCGTTCTCCTTCACCTGGCCGTCTCCTACCCATTCTTCTCACTTGAAGTCACACGGTCACATGTTCATTTATGGTTTTGATTCTCTAAGCTAGGTTGGATACTGCTGTTGTAAACTCCCATTACACTCACGGAGTCCCTTTTATATCCTTTGGCATACAGAGATATTTGTCCTACTGGGATATCTGCTTGGTCAAAGTATCCATGAAGGTCAAGAATGCAGGGTTCAGCGTGGGGTCCCTGCAGCCTAGCTGAGTGTGTGGGGCTTGCTAGGTGCTCATAGGTGTTTGTGAAGAAATGTCCAGTGGAGGAAGTACAAACAGCAAAATCCCAGGGCATCAGGAAGATCTAGGTTCTGACTTTACCCTCACTACCTACTCATCCTGTGATCTTGACCAAAATACTTAGTTTCTTTGAGCCTTGATTTTTATCTGTGCAAAATAGAGCTAGTAATATGTACAGATCTCATAGGGGTTTTGTGGAGATTAGATTAGATTCAGTATGCAAAACACCTCAAAGAATAGCTGACGCATGAAAAATGTCTAATAAGGTTAACGATAATCATTATAATTATATTCCTTAATAACCTGACTGAAGTTGACCTTGAAGGTAAGCTACTCATCTATAATTTAGAACAAGTAATTGCAAATAATTAAGAGTGCCTGAGAAATTTGAAGAAAGGAGCTAAAGGTGTAGGGAAGGTGTGATGGGTAGGGGAAGAACAAAAAGGGAAAAGAAAAAAATGTGAGAGAATGAAAAGATGAAAACAAAGTGTTTGTAGATGGGGAGGGGAGGAGGGGGTGAAGGGAGGGCAGAGGTAAGGGGAAAAAATGAGAATCAAGACTTTCCATGTAGAGGTACATGATCATGATCCTAACAATGAATGTAACTGTACTGTATCCCTAAAATGTACCAATAAACTCAATAAAATTAAAAAAAAAAAAGAGTGCCTGTCTCTATTATCATGTTCCTTGGTTAAACTTCGGCAGTAGGGACACTAAAGATACTAGTTTAAGCTTGGAAAGTGGGGAAAAGAGGACAGTTGTGTAGGGATGCAGTGTAGGAATGTTAGAAATGTGAGATGAAGGCAGGGGAAAGATGCATGGTTTGTTCATATTGCCCTGTAAATGGGTTTGCAGAAAGAAAATGTCTGAAAGACCCAGAGCTCCATCTTCCATTACCTACCTCTCCCTTAGTTATAGATAGTTCTAAAACTTCCTTGACCTGTTCTTTGGCAGGAGGCCTTCATCTTAGCGAGTACATTTCCAGCAATCGGCTCTTGGTTATTACCAGCAACCTGACAGTTACTTGAATTACCTCCTCATCCTTTTTTCTTTTTATGAGAATGATTCAGACACACTTTCCCTTCATGAGAGAGGGTGAGTCTGTTGTTGAAAGTTCTCAGAATTGAGTGATCTCTGCTCTTACCCTTTATCAAGGTGGTCACTCTGCTTTTAAATTACTAGGGTTTGATAATTCTGTTTTATATGTGTGAAATTAAGGTGCTGTTGTCCCACGCTACAATAACTTCACAGCTTACAATAATAGTGACATTTCTTTATTAGGCCTTTTTTTATTAATTTTATTGAGTTTATTGGTACATTTTAGGGATACAGTACAGTTACATTCATTGTTGGGATCATGTACCTCTACATGGCAAGTCTTGATTCTCATTTTTTCCCCTTACCTCTGCCCTCCCCTCACCCCCTCCTCCCCTCCCCATCTACAAACACTTTTTAATGATTTTTTAACTTGATTCTTTCAAGGTTGGTAAGTTTCAGTCATTTTACAGATGAAGAAAATTGACTGCAATAGTAGTAACTTTCCACTGCATTGCATCTCTGGAATTTGATAAGAAAGATATGAAAGAAATTGGTTCAACTTGGCAGCAATAAATGACAGTCTTGTTGAAGGCCTGTAAGTTTCTGCTCTGTTTATTGTTACCTGATACAATGCTACACAGAGCCCAGAAGGACTAGTTAACCTCTCATAATTGGTAGAAAAGCAGCATTTTCAAAATAACATCTACCAACTACCACGTGGCAATGTCAGATAAAGGAGGAAAACATTGAATATTATCTTAAAAAAGAAAAACCCCGAGTAGTTTCCATAGGAGAAAATATAGAAAGAAGATATTTTAGATGTTGTAGCGTTTCAACCAAGTGGACCTTTCCTTCTTCCCTTTGGGTCTGAAGATCTCGTGCCCTAGTGACTGGAAAAATTAAGAGTCAAATGCTCTCATCTGAGTCTGTCTCTGGGACTTGTCGGCAATCGAAGACAGTTGACTTGCCCAAGGTAATAGTTCCCTGCTCCAATTACCTCATGTTCCAGAACTGGTAAATATTGGAGAACAAAGGCTCTTACCTCTGGCTCCACTTGGGTCAGCTCTAAACAGTCACCCAGCTCCAGAGCTCCTGGAAGCAAACTCAGCCTGTGTGCGGCCCTCTGTGTCAGGACAGGGAGGCGGCTGACCCTTTGCAGCAACGGCAACGCTTTATGGTGTTTGGAGCCAGTTAAGAGCTCATTGCTTCCTCTTCCCAGTTATGGACTCAGAGGAGGTTGGCTTAGGCAGTCTGCATTCTGACTTTGACAAAAGAAAAACAAAAGAATGTTATTTTAAGATGTAATTCACTTGATAGTTCCTTATATGGCACACCTGTCAGTTTCTAATGCCATTAATTGTATATACAGTTAGAAATTAATCAGTAGGAACAATTAAGCTCCTTTTGGAAGAAAGAACACACAGAAGCAAAGAGAAAGAGTTCTGTCAAATAGAAATTAATTCCATCATTCTTTAGCAGCCCCCATATGAATTAAAACAATCTTTTGAGCAGATTTGGAACATTGGCTCTGGTACAAAAACCTGAGATTTTCCCTGCAGTGTGTGTTCCTCTGTGAGCATTTTCCTCAAAGGCCTTCAAATTTAGGGAAAGTTATGGTCTACAGCTAAAGTTTCTCCCTAAAGTCTTACCCACTTGGAACACAGCTGGGTCAAGAGGCTGCTAGATGCACCATTAGAGTCATCCATTTCTGATTTCAATAGCTGAACGTGCCCTTATGATAGGTGTGGCCTGGTTGGAGGTGGATCACCACAGGTACGACCTGGAAGAGTAAATTTTTGTCCTCAATTTTCCTCCTCTCTCTCTTCTTCCTGGCCTCCACAGTGTAAGCAGCTTTCCTTCACCAGGCCCTTCCACCATTGCTCTTTCTGCCTTGGAACAATCCAGTCATGGACTGAAACCATTAAAACTATGAGCCAAAATAAACTTCTTCTTTAAGTTGTGTTTGTCAGATATTTTGTCTCAGCAGTGGGAAAGTGACCACTACAGGGAGAATTCGTGCTTGTATGGGACTTAGGTTTGAAAGCCTCCCCTTTGGCTCCAGAGATGGGTGTAATCAGTAAATGTTGAATTTTAAGGTTGGGAGCTCTCCCAATTTGTGTGGAGAAGGTGGAAAAGCCACCTGTGAAAACTCCACCCTTGGAGAGATCTGAGAGGTCCGTTTTCTCTCTGCTCCTCTGACTTCAGCTCTTCACATGGGATCCCTGACTGAACACTGTCCCCTATGTTCAGAATGTTCCCATATCAGGCCTCAATCCGTAGATTTGTTTTTTCTGACTTTTCTTTCAACCCAGTTGAATTCAAAGCTTCTCAAAGGACATTCTGTTTGGGGCTCCCTTTCCTCCAGAATAGAGGAGGCAGCTATTATGCTGGCCAGTATAAATCATGACAAAGTAAATGTCAGTGCAATCTCTCTGTTCTTATTATGAGCTTGTCATAAGGCCAAGCGTTTCTACACTTATTTTCTCATTATATCTTTTCAACAAATCACTGGAGCAGAAATTACTACCTTTTCTCTACAGGTTAGTTCTCCCAAATTCAGAGTTAAATCACTTCCCCAAGGTCATGCAGTTAAGACAAAGCCAGAAGCAGATTCAGATCAAGGCCTAAGTCCCTGCTAAGTCCCTGTAGTCTTTTGTCCTTATAAAATCTCCCTGCATTTACTCCATTTGCTTGATCCCCTACTAGTCAATGTTTCCTACCAAAATTCATATGTGACTCAGACCAGTGAAATAGTAAAAATATCATTCATTTTAGACGACAAAACAAGTTCAATCTTACATGGAGTATGCATGGCACAGACCATTTTTGCAGACAATGTGTTGTTAACAACAACTGAGTTTGGAAGTATTTTTGAGCTTGCTTTTTTTTTCATATTAAGTTTATTGGTACATTTAAAGAAAACAATACAGTTACCTTGATCTTGTACCTTTGCATGATATATCTTGGTTCTTCTTTTTCCCCCATACCCCTTTCCTCCCTTCACCCCCTTCACCCTTCCCTATTTACAAAGACTTTGTTTCCATTGTTTCATTTGTTCACATTTTTTCTTTTCCCTTATTTCCTTTCCCACTTTCCCTTTAGCCATTTTCTTTCAACAGTGTATTTCACAGAGCTTGATCAAACAATCCAAAATTTCACTTGGAACCAGAAGAGACCTAGAATAGTAAAAATCATTCCAGGCAACAGAGATAGGGCAGGGGGTATTACAATTCCCATCTTGAAACAATACTACAAAGCCACTGTGATAAAAATAGCATGGTACTGACAAAGAAATAGACCCAAGGATCATGGAATAGATTAGAAGATGCAGGAACAACACCAGATACACTCAGCTACCTCATCCTTGAAAAAGAAGTCAACCATCCTCACTGGAGGAAAGACAGGCTCTTTAATAAATGCTGTTGAACTTGGTTTTTAGTCTTTTTACCTTTACCTCGTTTATAAATGATGTAACAGAATGTTAGAGAGTTTCAGTAATTTGCCTAAGGTTGATATCCAATAAGTGTCCAATAAGAGCTTAGCTTAGCTGTTCTGACTCCAGATCCTACTATTCTGCACCATTCTCTTGATTTTGGGTGACCTTCAATGATCCATACCACCCCCCCTGCCAAATAACAGCTCCTACTTTCACCTGCCTCCATGTTTGACCTTGTGAAAGTTAGAAATACTTCATAACCGAGTTAAGATATGATAATGATGCTGCTGGGAAGGGAACACTTAGACATTTAAATGTTTCATATGGATTATTTTTCCTGATTAAAATTTCACAATGCTCAGTGTTGCTGTACAAATCTTTAAAATTATTTTCAAAAATTTGTTGATGAAATGAAGGTGGAAGAACGATAACAGGATAGGGAGACTGAGTTTCATCCTCATATCACTTAATATTGATCATTCATTCATTCAATCATTCTTCTCTTCATTGGAAAAAATATTCTTTGACTGGCATCCAGGACTGTTACAGGTACAACAGATATACCAACAAATAAAAAAAGTCTTTTCCCTCATGGACTTGACAGACATGGTGGGGACTTTATGTTGTAAAGCAATAGATTTATGAAATCATTTCTGACTCTTGTGAGTGCCTTGAAGTAAGGGTACACGGAGTGATTGGGAGGAATAGGAGTGCACAGGAGTATTTCTGCGTGTGACTCAGAAAAGATGTTTCCCAGGAGGTGATTCTGATCGGAATGAGAAGGAGGACTCAGCCCAGGCCAGGTCATTTCAAGCAGAGCAAACTACAAGGGCTAAGAGTCGAGTAAAAGAACAAAAAAACAACTGGTGTTCAAAGAACAAAAGAATGAACAGTGTAAGCAGAGGGACTGGAAGAAGGGAGAGTGGTTGGGAATGGAGTGCAAGTGGACCACAGGGCCAGATCAGAGTAATTTAGAGGCCAGGAGCTTGGCGCATTAAATTGTAATAGGAAGCCATTGCAGTATTTTAAACAACATAATATGATTTTTGTTTCAAAAGGTAATGATGGAAAGAATGTCCTTCAGGGGATTAGGAGAAGAAGGAGGAAAATTATTTTAAGAGTGTACAAAGTAATATCCATGAAGTGTACAGAAGGCGTGGACTAGGCCAGGACTGGCACCAAACTGACTTCTTACGTGGAGATCTCCTACAGCCCTCCGCTCTACCAGCTGAGCTTACATGTGACTTCTTACAGGAAAAAAAAATCGCTACTGCTTGGACCAGGATTGTAAAGGTGATCTGATTTAGAAAACATTTCAAAGGCTGACATAACAGAACCGGCTGATGGATTGTGGATGTAGAATGGGAAAGAGAGAGTGAAAGACAGGTTCCGGGGGTTGTGCTGCGATCCGAGAAGAGATTCGTTCTGAGGTTAGTGCTATGGTTGGATCTAGAATGCTCCCCTCCAAGCTCATTGTGTGGAAGACTTGGTTGCTGGTGGGCTTTGGTGAAGCAATTGGATCATTGGGGTTCCACCTTCATCAAACAGATAATTCATTGATAAATTCTTTAGCTGAATGGGATTATGAGGAAACAGGGCTCCTAAAATGGAGCAAGCCACAGAGGGCGTGGCTTTGAAAGGTCTATTTTGTCTTCTCTGTCTCCTCTAGTGCTTTTTTTTTTTGTTGTTGTTGTTTTGTTTTGTTTTTGCTCTTCTTTCCCTCTGGCTTGCCAGGAGGTGAGCCAGAGCCTAAAGCAATGGAATCGCTGACTTTGGACTGCAACCTCTGAAACCATGAGCCAAAATAAACTTCTTCTCCATTAACTTGTTTTCTCTCACGCATTTTGTCATAGTGATGCAAATCCACAAAGCACAAAAATTAAAAATGATGTTTCATGTTTCTAAACCTGTGTAAACAAATCTTTAAGAAAAACCTCATATTTAAGTTTTAAGTCATATGTGTATATCACAGTAGTAAAACAAATCTACCATTGACACTACTCTTCTTATTTTATGCGTATTTACACTTGCAGGCAGGTTCTTCACCTTGCCCAAGTTGGATCGCTCTGGAACACAGCTAGCACATTACAATGATACTGTTATCATTTAACTCTTATTACTTAGCAAAAGTCATTCCTGAATTACCCAGATGTTCACACTCTGTATTCTTAATTTAGCTGCTAATACTGGCTAGAAAGAAGTACACAATTTCACAGGCTGGCAATGTACAAATTCATAGTTCTCAACTTGGTCTTATTTGGCAATTTGGGTGAACTGTCTTGGGACAAATGACCAAACTCATTCTTGTCTTAACAAGTTTTTGGACATTTATGACTCTCCTTGGGCATCCCCTTCTGTCCTTTCCCAGAATGCCTCCATCTTTCAGTCCTATAGGATCCTCACGCTTCTCACAGCATTTGCTGTGGCCTTTGGAAAAGGATACCTCCAAGTTCATGCAATGTCTGCCTCAACAAAAGCGGCTTCTTTCATCTCTCTGTGCTTCTGCCTCTCTCTTGCTTCCTGTTGCCATGCAAGAACTGCGCATTTTCCTAATCCTTCCTGGATCCTACGCATTCTGACTCCTTGGTGACCTTGCTTCATCAATTATAAGCACAACAAAAATCATGACTTTGGATAAGGAAAGAGAAAAATCTTTCTTCACATATCCTTCTCTTTTTCTTTCCTCTGCCTTTCTTAGTCAAACTACACAAAATGGTCATTTATGCACTCCATTGCTACTCATCATTCAGGCTGGCTTCAGCCCTCAGCAGTGTCAGCTACTGGCTACTCACAGCTCGGATATCCTTGGCTCTACAGAAAGTTCATTACGTTTGCTATCTTCTTTGAATTCTGACGACTCTGTCAGGGAATCATTATTATCCCCACATTGTAATGGAAGAAACTAATTCAGAGAAAAATTGCTTTGCTCCTCGTCACTCCTAGTACATGGAAGATCCAGGTTCAAGCCAAGAGTGTTCTCCATATTCCTTTCCTGAACAGCTATGAGGCCTCCCCACAGCAAACCCAGACTCATTTGTTGACTTAGTTAAGTGAAAGTTTTGGAATTTATGACCATATTTTAATTGGATTTTCAGTTACATGGCATTGTTCGCTTTTACCCTGCCGGGCTGCATTTTCCTATATGATCTAGGGAGGGGACTATAGAATTTAGTTTTTTTAAAGAAAACAAGGCCCTCTTGATGGTAGTTCTTCATATCTGTGTAGTCCCTCAAGTTTTCACTCCTTTCACTTCTTTTCCCTCTTCAGAGAGTGGAAATACACTTTTGCAATCAACAAATTGATGATTCATGTACAACCAAACTCTGCTGAGAAGTGACAGATAAATTTGCATGGGTAAGATTTATCACGCAGCTACCCATGAGGCACAGGACACTCTCGGCACGCTCCGGCCATGCACTGAGAATGCCCACTCCTGTCTCTCTGCCTATTGGGCCTGCGGATGCAGTCAGGAAGGCAAATGTGTGTACCTGTCTAGACATCTTGGTCCTGATCGTGTTAGTTACTTGGACACAGAGTCTCAGCTGTCAGATCCTGGGAGAACTTTAAAGTTTTACCATGTTGCAGGTACACAAATTAGAATACTAAAGAATCAAGTGAAATGCCATATCAGCTTTGAGTAAGTCAAGACTTAAACTGGGGCCCCTGCAACCACTGTGGTGTTCCTCCGTCTTCAGACAGTGCCATGATTTGCATCGGGATGTTCTCCCGAAGTCTCCCGCACTCGGATGAAGGTGAATTATGGGGCTGGTTTGGTGTTGTGAGAGAGCCTTGTTGGAATCCGTAGATTTCTGGGGCTGAGACCTGGAAGGCACACAATGTCTCCCTTTGCTTTCTGGGTGCCATGAGGCGAGCCGGTTTCTTCCACTGAGACCCTTCAACCATGCTAAAGACCATGCAAAGACAGAAATATCTAAAATGTGATCCCAAATAAACCTCTTTTTCTTGAAGTTGTGGGTGTTGGGCATTTTGTTCCAGTGAAAGGGAAAGCGATGAGGACAGATAATCACTTGATGTAACTGTCCTGTACAAAGGGACACATGGCAATTTGGGGAGGTGGAATTCATTCCTTCACTGATATGCACTGTGTTACTCCTGAGACAATGTGATGATTTCCTCGTTTCTGAGACTCCTCTGGGGATAGGAAGCTCTGAATTCCAATCAGAGGCTCCTCTTTGATTCAGAGCTTTTTAATGGGATGCATCATATTATCCCCATGAGTTGGAAAGTGCAAGGGCAGCAGACTACTGCAGAGTGGTGATCTGATGAAGATTACCTTGATGAGGCCGCACTCCAAGAGCTGAAGAGCAGCAAACCAGAACTTTCAACCACACTCATCACTTTAGTCAGTTAATTAGGTTCCAGCTTAAAGGGGTCATTAATCTCTATGGGTTTTGCCTGCCAAACTCTGGAATCTTTCTTTAGTTGGAAAAAAAGAATTGCTGATCCTCCTGCAAGCTTGGAAAAGAAAAAAAAAAAAAAAAAAAGAGAGACTCAAAGAGCTGGCTCATCAAGCAGGCTTGGCTAAGATGCCTGCTGCTGGGAGCTGACTCATGTTCTTGGCTGGAGATGTGGATGCCAGGTCGGAGCCCTATAAACCGTGCTCTCCTCCTGTGAAATTGGGGTCCTGAAAGCTGCCAAATGTTTATACCAGAGGGCCTGTAAAAGCTAGAGTGAAAATTTTAACATGCTTATCTACTAGTTCCTCTCTTCCCCACTTCTACGTCTAACCCTTTACAAATCCCTGCAGCCTAAACACTATGGAAAGAGCACAGCAAAAGAGATAGGTATTTTCATTTTCTGTTTCTTCATTAGCCAAAATCACTTAACCTCCTTGGGCTTTGTATTAGTTTCCTATGACTGCCACAAATATAGTAGCTCAAAAACCTTAAATTCCTGCTCCTGCATTTCTCAAGGCCAGAAATCAGTATGACAGTGCTAAAATAAAAATATAAGCAGAACTGTGCCTCCTACAGAGATGGATCTGTGCCCTGCAAGGGCTAGAGACTGCTGCCATTCCCTGGCTTGTGGCTGCAACATTCAAACTTTCAAGGCCAGCATCTTTGAAAGTCTCCCTCCTCATTTTCACATCATCTTCTCTGTGCACCTCTGCATAAAATCTCCCTCTGCCTCTGTCTTTTAAGGATAGGTATAATTGCATTTAGGGGCCTAGTTGGTTTGTCTCCCACCTCAGGATTTTAAATTTAGTTGTACATGATGGTTAATGATCATAATCCCTGTATTCTGTGAGGCTGAGGCAGGAAGATGGCAAGTTGGAATGTAGGCCCAGCAATTTAATGACTTAGTGGGACCCTGTCTCCAAAGTTTTAAAGAAGGCTGGGAATGTAGTTTAGGACAAGGTCCTCGTATTCAGTCCTCAGGACAAAAAAAAAAAAAAAAAAAAAAAAAAATCCTTCACTTAATCACACTGGCAAAGACCAAAGATCCTTTTTGTGTGTATGTCTTATAAAGTAACATTCATGGATTCCGGGGATTAGGACATACCCTCTTTTGGAAGGGGCACTTTTCAACCTACCATAGGCCTTACATGGCTCATCCGTAGAATGATAATATCAGTACTATAACCATGTGGAGGGCGCATCTTTGAGTTTCCCTCCATGCAATGATGCATAATAATTGTAAAGCATTTCCTTTCTCAATGATGTCAAAATGAAAGCAAATAACATAGTTTTGGACTTAATCTGTAGTTATAAAGCTAACTCCAGCTAGATTGACAAATGTGGACATTGCTCCCTGGGACCAATTTTTCTCTCTGAGTCCTCACCTTTGCCTAAGAGTTGTTTCATTCACCATAGCCATAGCCTGGCTCTTATTCTGTCTTACAGATGGTGGTGGCAGAGACAAATAGCTATCTGTCAGGCATCTGGACTCCTTTCCACTCAACCACATGGCTATATTTCTCAGCCCCTTCACACCCTGGGTGTGACAGTGGGTCTAGTGGGAATGATATCTACCATTTGTAGGTCTGACCCACCCAAAACACATCTCTGGAGCTTCTTGTACCATGCAGATGCCCAACTATGACTCACTCTTGCCACATACCCAGTCAGTCTTTATTGGGGCACACCATCTCTACAGGTACGGGAAGCTGCTCTTGATATGGCTCTGACTTTTCCCAGTTCTCAAATTCTTTGAAAAGATGAAGTGCTTTCTGGCATGTATCTCACTGCTAGCATACAGTACACTCTGGTGTGAAATTTTAATTCTTCAAAATTGTGTCGGCCAGGAAGACTAGGGCTATTGTAGCAGTAACAGTAACAAAATACATATGTGTTTTGACGTATATACATATACTATATGGCAATGATTGTAGATTAATTAACATCCATTACTTCCCATGCTGCACATTATATCTTCAGAACTTGTTCATGTCATAATTGAAACTTTGTGCCCTCTGTTCAACCTCACCCCATTCCCCACAAGCCCCAGTCCCTAGCAATCATAATTCTACTCTCTGTTCCTGCAAGTTTGATATTTTTAGATTCCACATATAAATAAAATCACAGAATATTTATCTTTCTGTGCCTGGCTTATTTCACTTAGCATAACAACAAAGCAAATGCTACTTCCCTAAATCATCAGGATATCCATCTCTGTCATGGTAGGCCCTGGGTTGTGCTTCTCATCTCCTCACTCTGGGGTTCAGGCTGATGTGGCAGCCACCACCTCACACGATACCAGTCACTGTAATGAAAGCAAAAATGTTCTTAGAGGGTGTGATACTTACACGACAATGTCACTTCTGTTCCCCACTCATAGCACTACTTACATATCCTAGCTCAAAGGTAAGGGATCCAAGAAACAAAAATTTTCCTTGTGCCTGGACCCAGGAGCACATGGAGTACTCAGTAAGCAGCAGTGATGAGTGTCACAAGGCCTTCTACCGGTCACCCCAAATGCAGCCTGTTCCTCCTCTCACATGCTTAGGCTTCCCCTAGGTTGACAAACCAAACAGTCCACTTAGATACATCATTAAGCTGAGAGCATCAGAGCTCTGGGTGGTGCTGGGCCATCTTCACATCATATGATGAGGCTTGGTAGGATCCACATCAACTTTTGGGCTGACTTATCTCTTTGCTGATTGGGCGGTGAGGTGAGTGCTTGTATTTACATGAGCAAGGAGATGACTCTGCTCATGTGGACCATATCATGACCTGTTGCCTTTGTGGTGATTGTTTTTATTCTCATATGAGTGACTCCAGGGCTTTGTAGGTACAATTTCTGCATATTTCTCATACGTATATTTATTACATGTTTGAGTGGTTTTGTGTTGAATGTTAGTCAGTTTTCTGCTACTGTCACAAAATACCTGAGATGAATAACTTATAAAGAGGAAAGGTTTGTTTTGGGCTCACAGTTTTGGAGGTTCCAATTAGTAATTGGTTTGTGTTGCTTTTGTCTTTGGCAAAGCAGCACATCATGACAAGAGCACATGGTAGGGCACAGAAACTTGGCTGGGCATGGTGGCGCATGCCTATAATCCCAGCACTTGGGAGGCGGAGGCAGGAGGATCACTGTGAGTTTGAGACCAGCCTGGCCTACATAGTGAGTTCCAGGTCAGTCTCAACTACATAGTGAGACCCTATCTTAAAAAAAAAAAGAAAAAAAAGAAGAAGAAGAGGAAGGAGTGAGGGTCCTGTCATCCCTTTTAGTGGAATACCCCCAGTGACCTGAAGTTCTCTCACTAGGTCCTAACTCCTAAAGCTTCCACTACCTCCCTGTAGCACCATGGGTTCAGGACCAAGCTTTTACTACATGGATCTTTGGAGGACACAAATCCACATCATACAGTTATTTTTCCAGTTCTTCCAGTCATAGTTAGAGAAAGATAGAAATGCCTTATGTATAAATGTAAAGGAATATAGAAATGATGCATGTGTCTGTCATCTGAACATAAAGGAATGAGTTGGCTGTACTATTCATTTGCATGAATACAAAGGCTATAACATTTCATCCTGGGTGCCAATTCACAGAACTGAAGGGCAAAGTAGAAGGCCAACCTTCACCCTACATCCTTTTAATTTGACTACTGAACATTCAGAAGAAATGATGATAATAATATGTCATAGTTCTTTGGGATCCACTGTTTTCTCCTATGAACAAAATCATAAAATGTGTACTTCCATGCAAGTATGTGTTCTATCAGATTTGTTAATCAACTAATTTATTTTATAAGCCCATATCTTTACGTGATCATATACAGGACTGTAAAAACCAGAGAGAACTAATCAGTGGACTTTCTGTGAAGACTGCCCTTGTTAATGTGAGTGGGCCTCATTTAATTAGTTCAAAGGCTTTAAAAAACAGATTTTTCCTGAAGTAGAAGAAAGTCTGTCTGTGAATAGGAGTGTAGGCTCCTGTCTGAGTGTATCCATGATGCTGGCTTGCTCTACAGATTTTGAACTTGCCAGTCCCTATATGCCAAGTTCTTAAGATTAATCTCAATCTCTTACTCTCTGATTTTCTTATAGAACTGATACAGAATTTTAATATTATGAAGCCAGGTGTTTCTATAAGACACACCTACTGCTATAGTTTATATCTAGATGCCCCCCAAGAGTCTCATGCATTCAGAAGCAAGGCTTTTGGAAGAGGTGTGGATCTTGAATTCAGAGCTGAATATCCTGCTGGAAGATGGTGCCTGGACAGAAAAAGAGAGTTAGTGCGGCTGTGACCTAAAAACGTGTAGCTCCCTTCTGAGCTCCTTCCTTTCTCTGTGTCATGGCTACCGCAATGTGAGTGCCTTGGAGCCAGCCAGCCATGGATTGAAAAGTGAACTAAATAAATCTCTCCTCCTTTAAGTTGTGGGTATCTGGTATTTTTGTTCCAGCAAGAAGAAAGTAGCTAAGACATCTGAAAATATGGAAGTGGCTTTGGAGCTGGGTAATGAATAGAAGATAGGAGAATTTTGAGAAACATGACAGAAAAAGCCTGAATTGCCTTGAAGAGGCAATTGGTAGAATTAGAAAGGTGTTTCAACTGAGCTTTCTCAGAAGATTATGAGGAAGTGTATTATATTTTGCTATACTATACTGGAAGAAAGACAGTCTTTTCTGTAAAGTGGCAGAAAAGTTGCCTAAATTGTGTTCTATTGTTGATATGAAGGGAAAACTTTTATGTAATGAAATTGAGTAGTTGAGTATTTAGCTATGGAAGATGAAGCCTAGTTTCTCTCTGCTGCTTACAGTACGAAAGAATTAAGCTAAAAAAGAAAATTCTAAGCAAAAAAGAGCTAGACCTTGATGAATCGAGAGATTCTTAACCTTTCCAGATTTCAAAGGGTGATGAAACTGAGAAATTCACTGAGAAAATGTGCTATAGAGAGAAAGCCAAGGGTATAGCAGGACATCCATTTATTGAAGAGAGTAGGCAGGTGACTCATGGGTATGGTTGCTTCTCAGATTCTGCCAGGAACAGAGAGGAGTTATCTAGAAGGAACTGTGGAGAGCTGCCTTATCTTATGGCATAAATTCCTTTGGCACATGAAGGAGGACCATGATGTCTTGAGAAATGCTAATATCATCAGCAGACATATTGACATCTTGGACTGAAAAGGAGAGACTGGTCCAAATAAAAGACATTTTCAGATTCCCAAAATGAGTCAGTGAAACAATTCAGTTGCCAATATGCTACCTTTAAAAGAACAGGAGGTTGCAGAGGTACAAGATCCCAACAATGAATGTAACTGTACTGTATCCCTAAAATGTACCAATAAACTCAAAGCTGAAAAAAAAAATTAAAAGAACAGGAGGGACAACTCAGAGAGTGGAGCTGTGGGTCCAGGACAGGGGGCAGCTACTGAGGGTACAAGAGAAGGGGGCTGTTAGCCCAGAATGGTGGCCACTCTCAGGAAGCAAGACCTGAGGAAATTTTCTCTTCTGTGTGTTGAATATGTGGGCTAGTAACTCTGTAATTTCTTCCATTTCTGGAATGGGTAAATTTATATTATGTGTGTTCCACCACTGTATTTTGGAGAATGATAACTTGTTTACTAGTTTAGATACCCACAGAAGGAAGAAGAATCTTTCCACAGGATAGATTATAGCCAGAGTCTCACTTCATATCTATTTAGATGATTTAGGTGATACAACTAGGGATGTTTTTGACCCGATAACATTTAGTTAAGATTTGAGACTTGGAGTCATTTTAGTGGGTCGAGACATTTGGAGACGATGGGATAAACTGGACTTACTTTGCATAGGGGTCAGGCACAAATTGGGGGTCAGGGGGAGTGATTTCCAAAAGATATGTCCAACCAGAGCCTTAGAATGTGACCTTATTTAATGGCAGATGCAATAAAACATCTTGATGTGTTGGCCCTAAATACAATGACGTGTCCTTATCAGAGACAGAAAAGGAGAAAAGCACAGAGAAGGCCATGTGAAGATGGGGGCTGAGACTAGAGTTACGCTGCCACCAGCCTAGGAATTCCAGAAGCTCCAAGAAACTGGGAGAGTTAAAGAAGAATTCTCCTCTAGGCCTTCGGGGGGAACACAACACCCTAATTTCAGATTTTGGCCCAGAGCTATGAGTGATGACATTTCTATTGTTTTAAATCTCCTAGGTTGTGGTAATATGTTGGGTCGCTCTTAATGAACTGCCTCACATTGCGTATCCACACAATTCTGTGTTCAACTTAGTACTCATAAATACAGATAAAGATTGTGTGTCTGCTGTTTGTGAGCGGCACTGTCCTAGGTGCTGAGCATGTAATAATGAATAAAATACAGACAGCAACAAAAACATCACCACACAGTGTGATGGGTTCCACGGTAAGGACAAACTCAAGATACTAGGGAGATGCAAAACAGGATTCCCAGCTGTCTGAGCTGCCCCAAGAAGGCCCTGTGGGATGTTTGAAGTTAGCCAGGGATGTGGTGAGTGAGAAGAGGAATAGGTACAAAACCTCAGAACCAGGAGAGTGTGGAGGGCTGTTCGGAGGATTTCGAGTATCTCTGCAAGCCTGGAGTCCTGTGTGTGATGGAGGAACAGACAGTGAGTGAAGAGTACATGGGTTTAGCCTGAATGTTTGGATGGGCACAAGGTGGCAGAAGGAAAGAATGATGTCAAGGCTTCAGACATGGAAAACGATGAGGCTGTTCCTGAGATGGAGAAATTCGTTTTTGAACGTTTCGAGTCTGAGGCAAATGCAGAATGTCTCAGAGATGTGTACTGAACCACTGGAGTTGAGACAAAACTAAATTGCTTTCTTTTTTTCTTTTTCTTTTTTTTTTTTGGTACTGGGAATCGAACTCAGGTCCTTGCACTTGCAAGGCAGGCTGTGGAACCACTGAGCTAAATCCCTGGCCCTAAATTGCTTTCATTCAAGCAGAAGTGCTATGGTGAAAGGCAAGGACCTGGACATCACATCTCACAGGTTCAGGATGAAATAGGTAAGTACTCCTAATTCAGTCAAAATTTCTGTCTACTAAAAAGAAGCCAATCATCAGCTGTAAACAGCAGCTTCTGAAATTAGCTTGGACACATCACACAAAGGAGCACGTGTTGTCATCACATGCCACTCCAAATTCTTTTCTCCAGATCATGCAGTGTGCTCTGTTTTGATTATTTGCTTCCTTATTCCAGTTGTATGGGACACTAAAAGTAGTGTTGCTTTTAGTTTCTTTGGAGGGGGGATGTATGGGTTTTGTACTTTTTCTCTAAATATCCAGAGCATTGTCATGGGGACTTTCTGAATTCCAGGGAACAGTACTGGGGAGATGAAATCTTCAAACCCAAACCAGTGTAATGTTACTATGTGATATCATCACTGGGACAGAGTACCTCATAAACACAGAAGGCTTCAAGGGGAGAGGTTTTATACTAGCTCACAGTTTCAGCAGTCCGTGGATAGCTTGCTCCAGGGCAGAAATGTTACAACAGAAGAAAGCTGCCCATCTCATTGCAGCCAGGAAGTAGAAAGAGTGAGGAAGAATCAGAGAGAGAGAGAGAGAGAGAGAGAGAGAGAGAGAGGAATACCCTTCAAAATCACATCTCCAGTGGCGTACTTATTCCAACTGCCCCACCTCCTAACATTTCCTTCAGTTGTGAACTCATCAGTGATTTAATTGATGGATGAGGTTAGTGCTCTCCTGATCCGATTACTTCTTATGTCTCACCTCTGACCACTGTTACGCTGAGACTTTGGGGCACACTTCATATTCAAACCACGACATCTAGGTAAACGGAGATATCTGGTCTTCTTTCTTTAGAAAGAGTCCTCTTGGGCTGGGGATTTGGCTTAGTGGTTCCACTGCCTGCCTGGCAAGTACAAGGGCCCAAGTTCGATCCCCAGTACTGTGACAAATAAATACATAAAAAGAGTCCAAAAGCAATATGTGAGCTTCACAGCTGAATGGAAGAAGTGAGTGCAGTGGACCCTCAAGCCTCACATAGGAACAATTTGGGTTATGACTGGAATTTTAGTTCAAATTTATAACCAAAGTCTTGAGTTATAGCCCAACTGCTGATCACTCATGCGGTTGTAAACAAAGACACTTGATGCCAGAAAAGTGTATGTAAACACACATAAGTGTCATTCTAGACCCAGATGCACATGTTTGTGGATGTGATTTATATAATTGCTATGATTACTGCTATCAAAATGGTCCCCCCAAAGCTAGAAAAGCAGCTAAGGAAGGAAAGGAAGTTAAAGAAAGCAACCACAATAGAAAAGAAGGAAATTGTCTAGAAATATGAGAGTAGCTCTTGTATGATTGATCTTGCTAATATGTGCTGCGTGCTGGAATCCACCACCTTGATGATCTTACAGAGAAAAGATTTGCATAAGGAAGCTAAAGGTGTTACTCAAATTAGTAAGTCACTATCAAGAAGGTAGAAAGGCTATTAGTGTGGGTAAATGAAAGGTAGATGGCAAGTTAGAGCGTATCTGAGCCTATAATTTGTGAAAAGATAGGGCTATAAATATAGATTTGTGAAAGATAATCCATCAATGGGTATTAATGGTGAAACTTTTGGTGCCAGTAAGGGGTGGTTTCACAATTTTAAAATGAGAACTGGGGTTGCTAGCATAACTGGCCATGGTGAAGCAGCCAGTGCTGATAAAAGGGCCGTCTCAAAGTTATATACACTACTTGGAAACAATGAGGTGGCAAAATGGTTTTTGTTCTCATCAAGTTTTCAGCTGTGATGAAACTGACCTTTTCTGGAAGAAAATGCCCAGGAGAATATACATTACCCAGGAAGAGAAGAAAATGTCAGGTGACAAGCCTATGGAGGATAAGCTAAACTTGTTACTATGTGCCAATGTGAACAGTGACCTCAAGATCAAGCTTCTCTTGATTTATCACTCCGAGACCCCTAGAGTGTTTGGAAAACATAAAATCAAGAAGAACAGCGTAGAGGTCATGTGGAGATCTAATGCAAAAGCCTGGTAACAAGAATATTTTTCTTGAGTGGATCAGGGAGGCTTTCTGTCCTATTGTTCACAAATATCTAGAGGACAAAGGTTTACCACTCAAGGCTCTCCTCAACACAGACAATGCTGCTCAGCCATGAGATTAGGGAGAAAAATTGGCTGAAGAATTCCCATGGTTTTCAGTTGAGTTCCTCCCACCTAATCTAACTCCTCAACCTACGGACCAGCAGATTTATCTAATTTTAAGAAGCTATACAGAAGAAACTGTTCCTGAAGTGCTTCTAGATGATCTCAGATACAGGTTTAACCTTTAAAGAGTTCTGAAAGGAATATTACAGCACCCTATCCTGTGTGGGGTTAGCTGAGAAATCCTGGACCAATGTCTCTCTGAAGATACTGCCCGAAAGAAAGTGTGGCCTAAAACTGTACAGGAGAGAGACTTTGAAGGCTGTGTAGAGGATCCTGAGCCTTCAACTGAATGTGTGGTTGATGATACTGTCCCTACAGCAGAGTCCATAGGCCTGCAGGAAGACAGTAGTGACACTGAGGAACTGCTGGAGGAACTTGCAGAGGAGCTGTCTACAGAGGAACTCCAGCAACTTCTGGCTGAGAAAGCTGAGGAACTTTATGAAGAGGAGAGAGAATATCAACAATCAGTGCAGCAAAATTCTTCTGAAATAAAGGAAATCCTAAAAAATGGACAGAGCTACCAACCTGTGTAGAGAAAACCCACCCAGACAGAGAAAGGCCAATTGTTGAACTCACTTGCTTAATGACATTCATATTACAGAACAGTGTTAAAGAAAAGACAGAAACAGACAATTTAGACCAGTTTTTAGTTCTGAAAAGGTTCAGACCAGGTGAGCCAGAAGCAGGTCCTAGTGGGCTACAGACTCCCCCAAGGAGAGAAAGAAAGTCAGAGTCCTGATACTCCTGTGGAAGGGGACTATCCTTCCAAACAATAACCACCTTCCCTTTCACACCTCTTTCCTGCAAGCCAAAGATGGCAACTTGAACGGTGAGTGTACAGTATGAAATTGCTTTTCTCTGGTAAATCAGGTACATTTTATAACTTTTTGGGGATTACACTAGGAAGATTGTGTTTCTGCTAAATTATGCACATTATACAACCTTTTATTATGAAAAGATTACTTAAGGGGTGCTTTGGGAGGTTTGGAACACATTATAGGTATTTCCATTATTTCTTATGGGAAAAAATAGTCTTGAGTTACAGTCAGCCCTCACAAATGAATTTGAATTGAGTTTGTAAGTCAAGGGTCCATTATAAGCAGTCTGGATAGTGTAGGCAAAGAAGTTTATTATGGTTGTTAATTTGAATCTAGGCAGAAATGAGTGTGGACCATAAGTAATCAGGTAACTGCCCCCTTCTACACATTTGGACACATGTAAAGAAAGGAGATGTCCTTCTGGACCAGAGGACTCTGTAAAATACTCCTATTGAGGCCAACAAGGAAAAGATGACAGTTGTGTAAAACTAGTTCTCTCCTTTTGAGGTCTCTGGCTATGTTTCTAAAAATCACATGTATTCTCTCTTCCCTGACCCTGTTAAGGAATTCTTTATCTCTCAATGGGCTATATGCAATAAATATTCCTCTATATTTGTCTCTAGAAATGAAATCATTTTTATTTCTTTGTTGATGTGGTCCAAATCCTATCCCTACACATGGGGACAAAATCAAATGGAATGTGGTAAAAGGGGCAGCTATTTTAATTTGAGTCACAGTTTGCCTATACTACTACAGTGCACATTTTCCCATCTCCTTTCACTTTTGTTGCCTGTTATCTCCACTGATCTTTGCTTTAATGACTGTCATCTGAATGTCCTCATTTTTCTATGTTCTTCGTCTATGAAGGTGCTCGCTAACAAAATAGTTTCTGCAGAGAGAACAGAGGGAACTTCTATAGAAAGAAACCCCAACAATAGTGACAAGATAATGTGTGTATTTTCTTGAATAATATTTCAGCCATACTGAATTATGCATGACCTGTGTACACAGTTCTGAAACACAAAAAATACCTTTGGGGATAAGAAGCAGAGATTTGACCAATGGGAAGAAAGACTTGGAACATCAGACTCACATGTACGGCCTCCCAACTCTATTCCCTGGGTCACTCAGACTAATATGGCTGCACCCAACTTTCAGGAAGAGGAAGAAGTTGATGGAGGAAGATTGACTGATTGTTCTTTAACAAGGGAAGAGTTTCCATTTGGTGGTGAGAACAGAGGCAGAAATATCATGAGCTGCCAGGTGGAACTCAGGGTAATGTTTTAAAGAGTTGAGAATGTTCAAACCATGTGAATTCAGCTGTCTTTTGTGGTGACTAAATCTCACAAAGCCCAATAGTCCTTTTGTTGGTGCTGTCTGGGATCCCAGCCCTTGGTATTGCAAAAGTGTTGGAGAAAGCCAATTAATTTTCTGCCAAGAATGTTCTTGGTAACAGGCAAGGATCCTTGCTTCTGCTTTTCTCCAACGTTTTAATTTGCTTAGCAGTGGTTTACAAGCCAAGTTCCTACACAGCAGTGTTCCACACTCCAACACTACATTGGTCAGTGCAGTGTTCTGCCACTAAAATAGAGTAATGGAAGATGTATCCCAATTCACAGAGAGAACTGTCACACATTAGGAAAGATTATTGGGTCAGTCAAACTACTTTGTGTCTCTGTAGGTCAAATCTTTAAATTGTGATGAATTCCTATAGGTAAAATTCAAATGTTAGTTTACTGTAGCAGTTTTCTTTTCAGAAAATTGCTATGGGTCTGTCTTTGAAAACAATCTTTCCCCCCTCTTTTCAAAACCCAACATTTCATTGAAAACGTGGTTTCATCTTCTGTTTCTATGGCCAATGCCAGTCACAGAGAAAGTGGCCACTGCAGAAATTTTGGCTCCTACTGTGGGCAATTTTTACAGTTTCTGTTCTGAAGTATACAAGAAGCTACTAATTATTTGGGAATCACTGGTAAGTCATCTGCCAAAACTTTGCAACCTACTCTGTAATGGAAAGTTTATTCTGGCTTTGTCATCAACTCCGTATTTATGCATTGTATATTAAATATGTTCAGCATCTCATCAGTTTTCAACATGCTCAGCTTAATAATAATGTCCCAGTTTCCATTTTTCATCATCTCTTGGCATGCAGACTTAAAAGACAGAATCTTATTGTAGAGCAAAGTGCAAGACCACATTAATTGGACCCACATTTATCCAGATTTATGTGGCACAGTTGCATCTATCAAAACAATTTTTTGCTAACTAATGTAATGTTTTAATTTTTGGTTTTAGTAAAAATATCCAGGGACAAATTTTTCAGTTGCATGCATCTGACTGGCAAATTGTTTAATTCAGCAATTTTTTGGCTGAATTCAAGTTACATTAATCTTGTGATCCTGATTAGGAGAAAACTGTTTGCATTTTGAGTTACAATGTTGTCCTTCAGAAAGAGTGTTTGTCTTGGAAGTCAGTGACAGCACCATGTGTCCAGATGCAGAATTTGGGTCCAGGTGGGATGCAGCCAGCAGGTACAAGTGGACCTCAGGAAAACTGTAGCCTGACACAGGGCTGAGGGCAACTGGGGGGCTTATCTCCCTCGGCTGCACCTGGGAAGGCTGCCTTGCTATTCCACTTCAAATCAGTTTCATTAATAGCACCGTGAGGAAGCAAACCACAGTCCCTGTGTTCTCAGGACTCACTCTGGGGAAATGAACGACCAGATGGGAGACTGATGGAAGTTAAAACTTTGCTTTTCTTTTGGAGAAAAGGCCTTCAGAAATTCTCCTCGTAGAGATCCAGATTAACAGAAGGTGGAGAAGTCTGTTGACCCTTGATGTATGTGATGCTAAAATCATAGCAAAAATAATTACATGCAGTAATTTAATAACAGTGAGAAAAAAAGATACCATGCAAGATTGTAGAGGTATGAAGGAAACCAGAAAAGACTAATGAACATTTTTGAGTCATCTAAATAAATTTTATTAGAACCTCTCATAGACAAAATGCAGTTTTAATGAGGGCATGATGTTTATAGACAAGGATTCAGCATGTTAAATCTGATAGCAGTGAAGGATGAGGCAATATTAAGCTTCAGTAAGATTGGATTTGTTTTTTCTCTTAAGTAGTTTAACTAATGTACTTAAATCGTCTGATTAAATAAGTCAAGATACATTGTTTGGTCATTGCAGTGCCCTGATCGGTTGCTTGATGGAATAATTTAGTCACAATGGCCGAATTCATAATTCAGCTATAGCTGAATGGATGGTGCCCACAAATATGGACTGGGGAGGTTTATGTCTTTCTCACATTATAATGAAGGCATTTTATAGATTTCTGGGTTAGTTACTTTTCTGTCATTGCTGGCACCAAAAGTTAAAAGGGAGGGATCTCTTTGGCTCACCGTTTGCAGAGGTTTCAGCCCATAATCAGTTGGCTCCAAGGCAGGGATGGCAAACGGGCCTCACAGAGGAGCAGCAACGTGGTACACACAAGGCAGTTACGGGCATCTCTCTGCCCCTTTTATCTACGGAGACTACCGGGATTAGGGCGGGGCCAAACCAATCACTCACATGCAGTGGCTCAGTAATCACACGCCCTGAACCTCAGCATCACACACTCCAGATTCAGCCACCTCTGAAAAAGAAAGTCCCAGCTCATCAGCATGAGGCTTTGGGGGGCCATCGAAACACAAACCATAACAATTTTTTACTCCTATACAGGTAAACAAATCTGCCTTAACAGAACTGGTTTATATCATCCCATGCAGAAAGGAATTTTGAAGGACTAATCACACTTTCAGGCAACATTTGGTGGTAATCGCTTGCTCAGACTTGGAAAGAGCCTGGATTTGGGTTTCAGAAGACTTGGACTCAAGTCTTTGTCCTGCTTTATATAGCTTTGTAAATACGGGCAGGCTTGTACTTCCTCCGTTGTAAAATGAGGGTGGTAATATAAAACTGCAGAGGTAAGTGACACCCTTGGAGATAGGGGTGGATTTGCTCTGGGCTTTCAACTTCAGTGCATATTTGGTAAATGAATGAAGTAATGGATGAAACATGTTTTCTGTCTTCTTTTTTTCTTTTTTTCCCAGTACCAGAGATCGGAGTACCTTGAGCTTGAGAGTCAGGCAGCGGAAACACTAAGCTAAATCCCTGGCTTTTTTTTTTTTTAATTTTTTGGTACCCAGGATTGAACTCAGAATCTTAAGCTTGTGAAGCAGGTGGCAGAACCACTGAGCTAAATCCCCAGCCCGTTTTCTCTCAAATTCTATCAAAGACTTCTGTTTCCAACTATCCAAGTCCTTTCCCACTTGCTCCGTTAAGCCTTTGTCTCAGCAGATCTGCAGTATTTAGGTTTTGAGTTTATTTTTAAATGATCTTTTATTTCTCTTGGATGTCTCATTTGTTCTGCCTAAACAAAACGTGATTGCTCAAGTGTTAGAAATCTTCTATGTAATTATTCCCTACCACAACCTGTATGTTGCTGTCCTGAGATGTTTTCAATAAATACTTGTTCACCAATTGGCTGAACTCTTGCCTGGTGATAGGAGGCACCACGTGATGATTAATGGAATGGAATGCAATTAGCTACTATTTTGTAGCCATAAATGCAATGGTGTTAATATTATGCATCATTAGATTTGATGACACATATTGAAAAATTCTTGCTTTGAAATTAGTTGCATTTTTATGGAGGTTTTTATTTTTATTTTCTAATTATCTTTTACAGTATCATCAGATTGTGATTTGTATCAAAGAGCATTCATGAAATTCTGTCCTTGGTTGAAAACCTCTAATGAGAAATGTAAGTCCTCTAACATTCAGTAACACATTGAGCCTAAAGTCTGTGAGGCTTAATCTTCGCCCAAAAGTTTGTTTTCCTTTGTAATAATTGGTTGTAGTGCCGCTGCTGATTCACTATCGTGCCTTGTTATACACTATTAATTAATTTTGAATTTTTTAAAGGAGTAGGTACTGTGAACCCAAAACTGCTTGGGATAGGCTACCAGGGGTTCAAAGATAAGTATGGAACAGTCTTTGTGCTTGAGGAATTTACTGTCTGGTGATGGGGATATAATTTGGAGCAGCTGTCTGTCATAAAGTGTCAAAGGCAGTGACGGTTCTGTGCTGAGCACTGTGGGGTTTCCCACACAGTCCTACCCCTGCCTAGGAGGGATACAAGGAGGGCAAAAAGTGGGGAGACCAGAAGCAGAGGACACTACTTCATGGGGAGAATTGCTGTTTTCTTAACAGTTTCAATTGAGACTGATGCATGTCTATCATCCCAGCACCTCGGTATCATGAGACAGGAGGATCACAAATTCAAGCCCATCCTGAGCAACTTCGAGAAACTCTGCCTCAAAATAAAAAAATAAGAGAGGCTGAGATGTAGCTCAGTGTGAAGGCCCTGAGTTCAATCGCCAGTGTCACTAAAAGAAGTACTTTTAAAAGCTGGAACCCATGTGTTATGAAGATAATGAAAAGTATAAGCTTTAAAGGCAAAGATACTAGTGTTATGTTGCTTTAGTAGCCACGTGTAAGTGGATTCAAAGGAGCCAAGTAAGAAAGGAAACGGGGAGCCCAGATGGGAAATTAGTGCAATAACCCGGGAAGGAGACGATGAGTTTTACTTGTAGCTATGTTCCACAGAGTTGTAGGCTCTAAGGCAATGGAAGGCACTTTATTCATTTAAATGTTGATATAGTCAATGAATACTTACTATATTCTAGGTACTGGGTACGAAAGAACAAATAGAACATTCATTCCCTGACAGAAGAGGAAAGTGCAGAGCGTATCAACGCCCTGAGGTAAGTAAGAGTCAGACGTATGGCAGCACCAAGGAGGGACCAATCATCACCCTGGTGGTCAGGAAATGCTGAACCCCAGTCAGCTCAGGAGAGAAGGCACCCGTGGAGGACCCTGAAGCATGAAGCAGAGGGTGTGGAAGGCACCGGGCTCAAAGGGATGTGGTCCGTTCAGGGAGCCGGGACCAAGTCTGCGTGGTAACAGGCCGGGGAGCCTACCAAGGGTACTGTGCTTTCAAAAGGAAGGTGCGTTTTTGCTTGGAAAGTAAATCACAAAAGAATTTTAAGCAACGTTACCACCTCTTAGATTCATGTTTTGGGCAGAGCTTTCCCTAGTGGGTGGGTGGATTTCCTGAAGAAAAGACTGGAACTAAGGATCTGGGAAGTCATGGGTTTGAATAAAGGCAATAGGAGAATAATCGATAAGAGAGCTCAAGTCCAACACTTAGGAGGTGAAGATCATCGTGAGGGATTTCAGAGTCCCTTGGGCATATGTGAGTGCTTGGCCCCTCTCAAGAGGTCTGCAGGGGAAGCCAGGGTCCGCTAAGGTGAGGAGGTGAAGCCTGAATCTGAAAAGACGGAAAAGGTGAGGCTCTGTTCTTTCTCCTTCAGCCATGGGGTAGAAAGTCTAAGAGTACAGAGAGCCTAAATGTCTGGGGACTATGAGAATGAGAACGATGGTAAGATGATATGGACTGAAAGAGTAGGGATAAAGATTATGAGGCACAATAGATGAGATAAGGGGCTGCTACCTAGAACAGTTCCCAAGGATAATCGGCTGGCTAAGTGGTCCACTCACTCAGCGGTGGGTGGGGATCCAACCCAGGACCTTGTGCGTGCCACCACCGAGCTGCACTCCTATCCCCTGACAAATATTGATTAGGTGCCAATAGTACGCGAGGTATTCTCCGGGGTATTCAGGATGCTATCATAAACCATATTTAGCAGGGAATGACTGATCGGGTCTAGGTTTCAAGCGAGCTTTGGTGGTGAGCTTATTTGTTGCTCTGACTGGTAGAGACCTAAACGGTGAAAAGAAAACAAAAAACTACATTAGAGGTCCATATCATAGTCTAGTTTAAAGAATGGAGCATAACACCATCTATACTGGAGTTTCAGGATAAATATACTGGAATATTCACGTTCTGGACTTATCCAGGCCTGCGTCTGAATTCTTTTCCAACGTTGACGGACAGTAACTCAATTTCTCTGAGTATGAGTTTTCTCCTTTGTAAAATGAGGAGCATCATAGCTACCTCTGAAGTCTGTGTGAGTATAAGTGGCTGGGTAAAGGCCTGGATCTAACGATGCACGAAAGTTAACGTAGTCATCATTATTTAGTGTATGTATATAGAGCTCAGCAGAATCAGAGACCTGGTACTTCAGGGGATGAAGACCTGCTCTGAATTCACTGCAACTGGCAGGGACCGAAGGTGCTCCAGCTTCTGAGGAAGTGGCTTTAGTGGCCATGGAGACTGACTTCGCACGGAAGGGCATCAAGGCTGACACTACCGTACATTTTCTTAACGTTTTACTTTTTAGTGAGATCGCTACAGTGTCCCTAGAGGAGGGCCACACTATTTCAGTTCCTTGGACCAGGTGTTTAAATTCCTTTACTGAAAATTAAAGCTAAGGAAAAAGGATTTGTGTGTCTAGAATCTCTCATCGCTGCCAAGTTCCAGCGATCGATTGGTCTGTGGTGCAGGTAGCCTGTGAGCTCTGAGGTATCGCCCAAAACGAGCATCAGGAAATGAAGCAGGCTAAGGCTTTGCCATCAGCTCAGCTCATTTCCGCTAATGGATTGAGTGTTCTGGGATTTAATCAGCCGACGAGGACACCGGTGCTTGTGGAATGCACTGATTCTCTGGGCAGAAAGCTTCCCAGCACACAGCGAAGATAAAAAGCCTTTAACTTTGTGGAGCCCAAACACTCCTGCAGAGGAGGGACGGAGCAGAGGCAACTTTTGTTGCTGTTGTCAGAGTCATCGTGCTTCTTTGTGTTAGGCTGAGTTTGTGGAGGTGAGGGTTTGTTATTCAGGAATCGATGGGGATGGCAGACAGCGAGAGTATCGTGAGTGGAGGAGCTGCTAAGCTTGTGTCTATCTTATCAGGGCAGACGAGGTCTGCATTAATGTGAAAAGGGGGAGCAGTGACGTTATGATTTTTTGAGCCACTCACTGGGCATTATTCTCCAGTTACTGTACAATGCCCAGAGGCAATATTTAAAATATTGGGAAAAATCTATGAATCATTTCCTCCTATGCTGCAGTATTTAGCTATAGAGTTGTAAAAGGCAGAGTCTTAAAACGTTTCCTCCCTTTACTCCTGAAGGGAACCTTTGATTCCATGTTGGTATAGTAGAGATAGTTGGGGTTTGAAGACAGCTAGACTTGGGTTTAAAGTCCACTTCTTTTAGCTATGTGACCTTGGACAAGGTCCTACTATTTTAGAAGCCTCGGGCCCTATGTATGAGGTGACAGTAAACACCCCAGTCTAGAGAGAGCTGTGAGTGTTAAATGGCAGGCCTGGTAGGTCACTAAGTTGGAGAGTCTACAGGGCATTTTCTCCCTCTCCCTGCACTCTCCAAACCACCGCACAGGATTGTGGCACAGTGTTACACCCAAGTGAGATCCTAGAGTTTTGAGTTCTAATTTGTCTCCCTCACTCACCCATAGGATGTCCACGAGTAAGTCATTTGCCTTCCTGGGCTCCCACCTGATAATGAGTCAGGAGCCCAAGACTTCCCTGAGCTCCAGGGGCAGCATCCTTTCTCCCTTGGGTTTGCTCAGGAGTCTCTGCTACTGGTGTGATTCTCCTTCTTCCTTTGCCTGTTGTAACATCTCCTGGCCTTTGGACCACCGCTGTCCCCCTACCTCTGAAACAGTAGATTTCCTGTGTGTATTACTTGCCAAGCACTGGGTCTTATGCAATCTCACTGAGAAAAAGGGTGCAGAGTGTGCTTTTTAAAGTTTCTCAGACTCGTGCAGTTTGTACCTGGAACAAACTAGATATCTGATAACACTTTGTTGAAGTAGCAGTCAACATTGAGTGTATGGGGTATGACTGAGAACTGGTGGTGAATGTGCAATTTTAAAATACAGCGAAAGTCACCCTGCCATCAGTCTCCTCAAAACACTTCCCCTTTGCTTTGGACACTCATCGCATTGTTTCTGCCACTTTCTGAAGCAGCTGTAGAAGTCCTCATTCATAAATGTCTTTAGCTGAGACTGTCATGGGTGCCTCGGCGTCCTGAATCCATTGAAAACATTTATCTTTCATGGTGATTCTTGACTTTGGGAATTTCCAGAAGTCTCAGGGCGCCAGATCTGGTGAATAAGGTGGATAAGATATACCATGATGTTTTTAGGAGCCTGTTTTTTCAGTGAGTGATTCCTGGCAGCAGCCTGCCTTCACTTGGAATTTCTGTAAATTTCACTCCAGCACAGGCCATGCTGTTTCAGACTGCAAGAAGTTTTCAGTTCCAGTCCCCAAGAAGCCTATGAGCAGAACCAATCTGCATGACATGTTGTCTCGTGGCATGCTACAGCAGGTGTGACTGAGCAGGTCTGGCTTCCAAGAACATCTTTCCACAGGGGGAATGGCGAATGAGCTCACCTCTGAGTCTGAAAACAAAGGAGACTCAGGGAGCCAAAAATTAATGGGTTGATGAATGTGTTTCTTGTACATGGTTGGGGCTTTTCGCATCCATGAAGCACATCACAGATGTGAGGTGGAGGTAATGTCTGGTAGTGAGAATACAGGTGGTTTTGAGCCAGAAGACCTTCAGCCAGTCCAAGTACCCAGCCAAGCTACTTGACCTCCAAGAGCTTTATTTATTTATTTATTTATGATGTGTAAAGTAAACAATATTTGTCCTTAAGATTGTTAGCAGGGTTAAAGAAAATCAATATATACATTGAACTTTTCATAGCGTTGTGTACACAGAACACATGTAACAATGGTGACTGAGAGTGTTAGTAATTGTGGTGCATGTCTTGGTGAGGAAACCCTTCCCATTCCTCTCCGTGTATAGAGATCCATGCATGCTGAACCTTTTCACGACCAGCTGGACACCAGTCTGTGCAGTAATGCACTCCAGGCTGGATGTAGTGGCTCACACCTCTAATCTCAACACTCTTGGAGGTGAGGCAGAGGGTCACAGGTTCAAGCTCACCCTGGGCAACTCAGTGACTTCGAGACCATGTCACAAAATAAAAAAGGACTGAGGTGTAGCTCGGTGTTGAGGCCCTGGATTCAATCCCCAGTCACACACACAGACACACACACACACACACACACACACAGGGATCTGCTCCAGATTCCCTGGTTTCTTCCTCTTGTGCCCAGTTATACTTTGCTGTATTCATTAGTGTCATTTCCCTCTCAGTTACATTTTTGAAGTTCTTTCATTGTGTGTCACCTGTTATACCAACCTGACTCTCTCTGTCCCTTTGACTCTCTGTTCCCTGTCTACTCAAGGTTAGTCAACAAGGTTTCTCTCATCTCCACCAAGTACCTGGTATTTTTAGCTGCTCAGGCATTCATTTCAGTACAGTTCATAAAAACACCAAAACTGGCGTTCAGTTTCCACTGGTGACATATACTTTCTGAATGGGTGACAAATATCACTGACCATTGTGCTTTCCAACTCACCTACCATTAGCGAATAGCTCTGTGAAGGTTGAAATTAGCACTAATCTAAGGAAGTTGGAGAAAGAGAGGAAGAGATAGCATGAAACCTCTTCAAAACCACAGCATTGTCATAATATCTAGTCTTCTTAATAGAATTCTCAAAAGTGCTTTTACACAGTTACTGATTTCTGGTAGGTCTGCTTAATAAAAATGGAGAAGCAACCAATCTAGACGAGTATTTTTTAGCACATATCTTGGGGGCCCACCAGGCAGAATTCCTGCTCTCAGAGAAGTGAGATGGAGACAGAATGCTGCAGGAGCCAGGAAGGACTCAGCCTGGGGACCTGTGGTAAGGTGTCCTAAAAAAGCTGACTCTTGGATCGGCCCAGTGCAGGACTTGCATGAGAGGAGGAGGGGAGATTTCCAGCTCTTGTCTTAAATGTTAGCTTCTCATTGATCACACGACAGACTGAACATCTGTTCCACTGTGTCTGGGGATGGTGAGAGACATTGGAAAGAGCAGGTAATTCTGCATATTAAATTACAACCCACTAAGCAGTAAGGTAGATAAAAGGATCAGGTTTGATAAACTCATTCTGTCTATGAAGTAGCCATATGGTCACCTTGCAGCTAGAATACCATCCTAGGGCTGAACTGCTGGACCAGGGACTGCTTTTGCTCCATGAGATTGAAATCACTTCTCTTTTGTGATTGATTATAAATACAATGCTAATTTTTATAAGTTGGGGAAGGCAGAACATATAAAGAAGGGTGAAGAAATAAATACATAGTAATGCTACGGTCCAGAAGACGTCATCATTGGCATTTTGCAAAACGTCCACTCAGTGTTTGTCTCTGAAACAGTGCATCCATTCACAGCGATAAGTGGGTTCCTTCTGGGACACAGCCCTTCATTAGGTGAGGAGAGGCAGGAAGGGCAGGTTCACGCTGGCCCAGTGGCCCGCCATAAATACAACTTTGATTTTCAGGTTTTAGGGATATTCCATTCTGGGAAAAGTTGTAGCCTCCTAGAAAATCTGAGCTGTGGGTGAATATATTATTATTATTATTCCTTCCTCCAAGTTTTGAGCCAAGTGTGTTTTCCTATCCTTGCCTTACAAAGGAATAAGTCGTCTAGCAGAGAACAGCAGGTTAACGATAGGTGGGATGACACATCCACGCCAGCCAGGCACTTTCCGGAGGGTTCCACTTACCGGGCCTTGCTGACTGGAGCAGGATTGATGGGGTTTTAATGAAACAGAATTAAACAGCAAGCTTTAATTACAGGTCACCGAGACTCTGCGACTAGAGTGGGTGCTGCTGACCATAAGACCGCTGTTCTCTTGGCCACTGTGGCAAGCACAGCATTCGGGTGTGGAGGCCACACTTAGCAACACGGCCTCCAATCAACAGGAGAAGAAGAAACTCACGTAGGCTTGGAGCCAGAATAGGGCCAGCTGGAGAGGAAAGCCCGAACTTCAGGGTGAATAAGAAAATACTTGGAAATGTCTACAATTTGAAGGGTTCTTTGTATTTTAATTTATTCATTTATTCTGTGTATTCACCAATGCTTTTGTGAGAATGCATTACTTTGAAGGAACTCAAAAAATATCGATTCATGTCTGTATCAAAGAAGTGGTGTATAAAGGACATATATGTGGATGAGAAGTCATGAAGAAGAGAAAAGGGGAGCGGGGATTTGGCTCAGTACACCGTGTTGCTTCTCAGGTGCAAGGGCCTGAGTTTTATCCCTGGTACCAAAAGAAAAGAAGAAGAGCAAGGAGGAGGAGGAGGAGGAGGGGAAGGGGGAGGGGGAGAAAGAGAGGGGAAATAATGTCCTCAGGCCAAGACAGTGGGGTGTGTGTGCGTGTGTGTCTATATGTGTGTGATTAATTCTCCCTCTTTAGATTTCTAGGGTCAAGAGACCTTGGATTATGCCTGATCTCTAGATAAATATTATGTATTACAATTAACATGCAAAAATACTGTCTCCTGTGGGTCTCCTTAGGGCTGTATAGCTGCATATTGGGCTTTTCAGATGCGCTTGGGAGGCCTGCCTCCTGAGAAAACTTCCCTAATCCACGCATTATTTTACACCTATCATCATATTGTTTCTATTGCCTCAAATATCACTTTCTCTTCCTCACTCCTCGCCACCCTCTATGAAATTAGCCCTGTCCTCAACTTATCTGTACTGTTATGTTTTGTTGGCTTGTATGACTCCTTTATTCTGTAGTTCTCTCAAATTCAGGAACCATAATGAGTTCTGTGGTTGGCATATAATAATCATTTAGTAATTTATTGATTTGGTAACTGAACAAATGAATAAATGAATGATTGAGAGCAAGCATAAGTCTCACCTATTTTATGATATTTTCCTGTCACTGACCTATATTAAAATCCATCTCACCCGAGGAGCTTTATTTCCAATGTATACTTTTATGGTTTGGATGTAAAATGCCCCCATAATGTCTCATGTGTGTGCACAATGACAGGATCATGTGGGTGCTGTGCTTATCAGTGGGTTCATCTATTTGTGACTTCATAGCTGATTATCCTTGTAGGAGGTTGGGTCTTGTTGGAAGGTATGACTTGGAAGGCTGTGTGCTTGTCCCCAGCTCCTAACCTTCTCTCTCTACTTCTTGGCTGCCATAGGATGAGTATCTTTCTGCTGCCATGAGCCTCTGCCATGCCATTTATGCTTTGGAGCCAGCCAACCATGGCTTGAATTCACTGGAAACTGTGAGCCAAATAAATGTCCCCGTTTCAAGTTGCAGGTGCTGCATATTTTGCCCCAGTGATAGAAAAGTAGCTGATATATGTGATATATGTATGATATATATGTGCTATATATAGGACATATGTGCAATATCTGTGTGAGATATATGATATATATATGAAATATATGTGAGACATATGTGAAATATATGATGTTAGTGTGATAGATGGGAGATATATATGATATAGAGATATATATGAGATAGATGTGATATATGTATATTTATATATATGAGCTATGTGTGTGAGATATATATGAGATATATGAGAGATGGAGATAGATGAGAGATTTTGTGATATCTATGTGATATATCTATGAGATATATGAGATATCTGTGAGATATCTATGAGACATAAATATGAGTTATAGAGATATCTATGAGATATCTATGATATAAATGAGATAGCTATGAGATATTTATGACATATTTATGAGACATATATGAGATATCTATATATATCTATGACATATCTATGAGACATATGAGCTATCTATGATATATGTGAGATATATTTGAAATATATGCTATAACTATGATATATTTATGAGATATATGAGATATTTACGATATCTAAGATTTATGTGATATACATATCATGTGTATCTATCTCCCCTTCTTTTACTACATATATCACATACTTATTATATTTAGGACAGTATATACTCTCATTTAATTTTTATAGCAACTCTATGATGCAGATGTTATTATATCTATACACAAGGAAATGGAATCAAAAAACTTTCCCAAGGTCCATCATGAGGCTGGGCAACAACAGAGCCAGAACTCATGCTCAGGTGTTCTGGGTTCTGAGCCGTGACGTTTTCACCACACGAGAAATCTGTCCTGTTCTTTGGGACCACACACAGCCTCAGCTCCCTTGGGCGATGTTGTGATTTAGATCCAAATGGCCCTTAACACCCCATGCGTTTGGAAGGTGACTGAGTTATTGGGTGATCAGGGCTGACTTGCTGTTAGGAGATAAGCTCTGATCAGAAGAGGCAGGTCATTGGAAGGGTCTCTCTCACTGCCCAGTTCCTCCCTTCTCTCTCTTCTTGGATGCCATGATGTGAACAGCTTTCCTCCCCAGACCCTTCCGCCAGACTCCCCATCTTGGAGCCAGTCCACTAATGGACTGAAAGTGGGGACCAAAATAAACCTGTCATCCTTTAAGTTGCAGGTGTCAGGTACTATGTCTGAGAAGAGAAACTAAGATGGGATTTCCTGCGCTCATCTTCACTATTTTCCCACCTCAGTGGACTGCAGGCCTGAGACATGAGACTCGCATTTCCCATTTTATGTGGGCACCATCTTGGGACATCATTGGGAAAAGGGTTCCTCCCTATACTGGGCAGATGAGGAAATGGTGGCTTTCAGGGTTTGTCTAACATTCCACAGTTATTTTCTGGCAGATCTGGGAGTGGAACCTAAGTCTTAATCTATAGTGCTAACCTTTTTCCTCTGGAAGAAAAAAAATGCCTCAACAAATCCCTTAATTTACAATTCAGAGCAGACAACGGAATTCACAGAACTCTGGAATTGCAAAAACACCCACCTGATCACCTTGATATGAACACATGATTGCCTGGGCTTTTTAGACAGCAGGCCTAGAAATGAGAGATGACGTAACCAAAACTAACAAAAGTGAGCAGAAAGACTGGGGACATGAGAATAGAGGAGAACATGCAGTCAGATCTGAAATTTAGTCCCAACTCTGATACTTAGTTCTTGCTCTCTGACATATAATATAAAGTATAAATTATTCAGATTCAAACCAAGCTCTTAATGTCTTTCCTGTCATTGTCCTTGACCTGTGTACAAAGAATAGTTTTCCTCTTTGTAAAAACTTCATTTACTCCCTCTGGGAAAGGATGCTTTTATTGGGCTGCCTTACCACTGTTTTTTTCTTGACTTGTGTTCTCCTGCAGACTCCTGACAGCTCCTCCAAATGTGGCCTCTCCACGCCATCCTCCCTCACCGCCCCCGGCCTTTTGTTTCCATCATGGCTACCGGGCCAACTAATCAGCAACTGCTTGTCTCTCTCCCACCTGCTCTCGGCACACCCTACTGAGGCCACTTCCGAGTTGTTATCCTGAACCAGTGCTGCAACCGCTAAAATATTAATGGCTCCCTTTGTGATAAATAACACCAGGAAACCTCTTCTTATCAACTGAAATTTCCAGAAAGGCAGAAACAAGGAAATGGAGGAAATAAAGCAAAACTATAAGAGGAAAAAATGTTTCGGAGTGAAGACAAAGAAAGACATCCTTAGCTGCATCTTGCCATCGTGATGCTGGGATCTGGCAGTGCGAAATGTTGTCACCATTGGCTGAGGTTCACCATCCTGACCACCGAAGTGTATAGCAAAGTGCATCCCTGGGGTTCTGTCCAGCTGGCTTTTTCCTTGGGCTCCCTGGGAGAGAGGATGAGGGAAGGGCAACTGAGATCAGAAGATGAAAGGCAAACTGTGTAGGCAAAGGAAACGGGGACTTCCTGTGGTTAAAGTTGCGTGTGTGACGAGGATACTGAGGGAAAACGGGGCTGGACTCAAAGGCAGAGAGATGTGGATCTATCGTTTGTCCAATCTTAAGTAAAGAAAGGACTTCGAAATTTGTTTTAACTATTTGATCTCCCAACCACACCCTGTTATTGTCATTCCTGGTATTTTGGCAAAAATCACAATGCTAAGATGTATTTTTAGAACAGAAAGCAAAAAAAAAGAAAAAACAAAAGAGAGAGACTCTTGATACTTGCAACATAGTAAATGTTCTTATTTTTATTTTTTTATGAAGGAGAGAATATAAATGGCTGGGGTCAGAAGCATCACAGGAGGAAGCAAGCTAGGACCACCTCTGCAGAGGACATCCCCAAGCTCACACAGACGGAGGTGGATCCTCGGGGCAGCCTTTCCCACCCGCAAAACCTGGATGAGTCCAGGCAGGTTTCCAGTGGCGCCCCGTGGCTACCGGGCACGTGCCAGCCTCCCCAGGCCTCCTGGGCAAGCCTCTAGCTGCTGATGACTCAAACCTCACTTTTAATTTTTGAAAGTCACCTGGCCACTCTCACCTCCCCAGGGTTCCAATCTGAGCCCCGTTCTCTGACATTTCTCTTTTCACTACTTCTACCTTACTGGGGACCGGTTCCCACGGGTACCACTGGCCCCACAGCCATTTTCATCACCGGGTTTGCTAACACTCATCTTTGATTTGAGGACGTTCTCCCAGCCCTCAGTCTTCCAGCTCTGCCCTCGAACCTTTCCACCTCCCTATTTCACCTGCCAGTCCTTCACTTCCGGAGCACAGAGCTCTGCCCTTGGACTTGGCAGCATGCATGTGTCCCGTGCAGAGGGAAGGTGGATGCCTGTACCTTGAGGCTGAGGGATGCTCTTAGTGAGGACCCTGGGTGTCAGTCGGTCAGACTTAGCTGTAGAGAGCCTCCACTATACCCCTGCTTAAGCTGTGCCCCTCCCTCCCTCCCTCCCTCTAAGTTTACCATGCTGAACTTGAAGCTCATTTTGTAGTAGCAGCAGTCGCAAGGCTGTGGTAAGTGCTCTAGGAGCTGGGCTGGAAGCTTGTGTGCTGTATGTGCATGTGGTGTGCAAGGAGGCCGTCACCAGTCACGTAGGACAGTTGCTATGGAGGGTGTTGAAAGTGAAAAGCATGGTTTAATTCTGGATTTAACTGTAAATGTGACACTAGTCAGGAAGGCCCAGGAAGCTGGCACTGCAGCTCCCAGGTCAGAGAGAAAAAAAGAGAGCAGTACAGACAGCTATAGGAGTCCAACTGATGTTAACATATGTGACACCCTCGGGATTCCTGGCCTCTTTCCTTTCACCCTGCTTTAGTAGCTGGCAAATTAAACACTTGCAAATTCACAGTCGAAATCAGTCATCCGGCACATTATGAACTTCCACTGGCGATCCCTGTTGGGAGAGTCAAGAGCTTAATGTCAGTGAGAACAGATACCTGCTGCAGGAAAAATCAGAGCTGGGCGAGGTGCAAGGAAGCACATTTGCAGGATCTCAGATCTGAAGGGATACAGAACCTCAACTTTGCTTAGAAGCTTTCTTTTTGAAGTCTCCAGTGAACCATCAGGTCATTGAAGACAAGACACCCCTTGAAGGGGACCAGCTAGGTTACTGGCCATGGGGAGGCTCCTGGTGGTTGCCGGCGGTTGCATTTCATGGCTGTTCCCCACAGTACCTCAAGGAGCTCTAGGCTAACGGCTTGGAACCAAAGAATTTCCAAAGTTGCCAGTCCATCCTCTCACGGATTCTTTCTTTCACTGAGTACTCACCTGTGCTGGGCTGCAGGCAGGATGGATTTCCTTTCAGAGAGGACCATCACAGAGGAAAAAAGGAAAGGGGAGCAACTCTAGAACCTTCTAAAGTGAGAAAAAGAATGGCAGCCATTCTGGCCTATCAAAACTGGAGTTGCTTATTTGCTGGAGTGGTGGGGGTGGGTCTTAGAAAACAGAGGATTGCCCAGTTTTGAAAAACATGGTTTGGGTAGGTGTCAAGGAATGTTCTTTGCTAAGGACAAAGCCATGTTTTTCACTTAAGCATTTAATAAAATCAGTTAGGCCTGGCACTCCTGCAGCCTAATAGCATTGAACAAAAGAGTCACAGCTGTAGCTATTACGTAACAAGCACTTCAATATTTCTGGCGTTGTGCTAGATGCTCAACGTGCTTTCTTGACATCTTCACAGTGATCCATTATTCCCATAAAGAAACGGGTTCAGTGACTTGGTTGGTGTAAGGGGTCTAAGAAATAGGTGATGATGGTGGAGTCCAAGTCTCTTGGACTCAAATCTGGGCCTTTGATAGGAGGGGCTGCTCTATCTCCCCAGCTATGTGCCCATAACTCCACAGGACATGGCTCTCATGTCCTTCCCACAGTCCCACTAAAGGGCAAAAACAGAGAGGTTTTTCTGTATTTAATCATGAAAATATTTCCAAAGCACAGTGGGGTCCTTTACTTTAACTTCAGAATTATCTTGTTCCCTTTTTGATCTTCTAAGCTTTTCTCCAACTCACTTTCACCTCACACCAGACCTGCCAAGACCTCAGCTCAGCTTCTGAAAGGCAGCAGGGTGATGCCCTCTCCCCTCACAGGCTGAGGAGGCTGCATTATTCCTACTGCTGCTCCAGAGTGTTTGTTTTAGGGACGGGGAACAGAGATCCCAGCACAGGCCTTCCAAGGGCCTGGGTGATCAGCTATTTACTGGCATTTGCTCAGGCAAGTGTCAACAGAGGGCGTAGCTTTAGATGTTCAGCAAACTCCTGCTTTGTGTGCATTTACCAAATGACTTTCATTATTGCAGCCAGGTTTTAGGTTATCTATACACCAAGAAGCAAAGATAAACAAGGTTTTATGGCCAGGCATTCAAATTGCTCTTTTAAGAGAGAGTTAAATTTATATTTGTTTGTGAATGTCCCAGCCTAAGGTTTTGTGTAAGAGCCACCCAAACTGACCCAGACAGCAGTTCTCGTGTTCCTTCTCATCTCTTCCCTTTTTCTCTCTCTTCCTACAACCTAAAATGTGAGACACACAGAGGTCCAGGATTAGAAAGGGTCCTGGCTGGCCACGGAGACTTCTCTAATCATTTTTGTGCTCTGCTTTCATGCCTGGTGACTAAAGTCCCCTCTGAGCCTGAGTGTGGGGGAGACTTCGAACATCCAGGGACATCGAGTTTAGGACTCTTCTCTGGGACACGCAGGACTCCTTCTTCATCGCACCGCTCTTTGCTGAGCTCCCGAGGATGACTCACTTCTCATTGCTTCCTGATGAACAGCCACACCCTCAGTTAATCCTTGATTAAGAAACTACCATAGGAAAAATCCTGCACACATGGTCCTGGCATGGAGTTAGTCCCCAACTGCTCTCACCCGTGGCCACAGGGAAGGGCCATTATTCTCACCTTTCCACTCCCGAGAAAGTGGTGGCGGCTCCCCGGATGTAGTAATCATGGTTGTAGGAAATCATGTCTATTTCCTCCCCATAGTGGCCTGGATACTCCCTTGTCATCCTGCATGGGGAGAACAAGGGATTAGAGGGAAAATGATTTCAAAACAAAACAAAAGAAAACAAAACATTATCAACACTGAGAGCGAACAGAAAACATACATGAAGGAAAGATGAAGTTTGGATACCTTGGGAGATCCAAATTGAGGTTAGATGGCCTCCAACCAACCATTCCAAGGTGCAAAAAGACTGCTCTTCTGATACTTTTTACCTGCCTTTTTCTGGGTATTATACTATACACCGACAAAGACAGCAGTGATTCCCCAGGTGTTGAAACAATACTGAATAATATCAATATTAGTTCCATTCTGTTCAAGTCAGCTGGGACAGTGTGTCCAAACTCTGGAGCGTGGCTCATAATTAGATCACAAAATCAACTGAATTGGTTATGACCAACTTTAAGAAAGAAGGAATAAAATAGAACAGACTATTAGAGAATGCATTGTATCAGTAAAGATATGTTCATTTGTGAGTGTAAAATTTTTGTTTCAAATGTATATGTGTGCATTTGTGTGATGTATAAGTTGTGGGACAGTTTATTTTTTATCACGAGTCATAACCAAAGAAACATTCAGAAGCGTTTAACTAAAATGTAATCTCCACATAGGTGAAGATTTTCCTTGTCCACAGTTGTTTTTCTGACAGCTAAAACAGTTCCTAGTACAGAGTAAATATTTGCTGAATAAGTAAATGGCTTTAAGAGAGTTGGTCTGTTTCCTGATCTGTAGGAGACTGAACGCCACCTATAAGTCTGTAATTGGGACTAATAAAAATGCATGATATAATTGTGTACATCAGGTGTTAAATTTTAAAAATATATTTCCCTCCCCCCTCCTCCTTCTCCTTCTTCCTCATTTCTGTGTGCGAAGGCATATTGTAGGGTATGATCAAAATATTACAGTGACCATTTAAATTAACAATATTTATTATGGCAAAAACATTTCTAGTAATTCCCCTCAAAATCGTCCCCCTTGCTCCAAACACGCTCATCCCATCATTGTCATTTTCTCAAGCAGTGCCGGAAGTCCTCTTTTCTTGAATGTCCTTAATGAAATGTGACCAAAAATATGGTAAATGCTGCTGCCAAGCGCCAGGACACGGAAAGGCAGGATCGTAAAAGCCTCACAGTCTGTCCTTATCCACCTCATTCACCAGACCTAGCGCTCCGCCACTTTTGAGTTCTTTCCCAAATTCAAAGTGACTGTGAAAGTGGAATACCGCGAATGGATTCAGGACGTCGTGGCAACCGTGAGAGCACAATTTAAGACAATCGCTAACGAGGGCTTCCAGAACTGCAACAGAAAGTGGCAAGAGCAACGGGATAGGTGTATTTGGGAGTATTTTGAAGGGCATTAGTGGCAATGTGTCTTTTACTGTAATAAATCTATTAAATGTAAACATTCGCCATGTATTTCAATCACATTTTGCATGTTCTATGGTAGAATAGGTCTAGAATTCCCTGGTTCTCATGAGGGCTTTGCTCCTAAGGATCTTTGGGACCAAAATAGCCCTTTCTACATGAAATGGTGCTTTCCAAAGTTTATCTGGACCCCTAAAGATAAACTCAGGGAACAGCTAGTTGTTCAGTATCAGTAATCTAATTTGATCTGTATTTGCCAGATCATTGTACATGGACGATAGAAAGATCTTCTCCCACAGAGGCAGATGATCTGTTTCTCAAGTGTCAAGGCTCACATGAGATCCTGAAGGGACTGATGTATAAGCTGGCAGGAGCACTAGGAAGCTCTCAGTGCCTGGGCACTGCAAGGTCCGTGTTGGCCCGGATCACTGGGGGTCAGCGTGAACCTGAAGCCTCACTCTCTTGGCGTGTAGTGATTCTTTTTTCCACATTGCTCAATTATCCTTATTCTCTGATTCGTCTTTTTCTTAAGATGCAAGTGTGAGCTATCAGATGCTAAGGCCCAACCCAGCGAGGCCATATAACTGTATAATTGCTTGTTATATTCATGAAGGAAAATGAATTTCTGCCAACTCAGAAATCTATTCTGTGTTTCTGAGGAGACCAGAAGCAGGACTTCTCGCTTCTGATGAAAAAGGAGTCAGAGTTAACTGGCTCCCAAGTGCACCTAATTGGGCTTCAGTGGACCCCACTGGTTTGTGAGCCATGATAAGGACTGTACTAAGTTTATCCAAAGAAGAGGGGATTGTTGGAGTGGGTGTTTTTATTTCAGGGAACATAAAATATTTTCCAGAACTTTGGAAGCACTGTTTGGATATAATGTATGAAAGTTAATTACAAAAATTTTAATTTCTGCTAAGGTATTATCTGTGTTTGGCAATCGTGCATTAGGCCAAATCAAATTGCCAAAACAACTTACAAATAGTCATACTAGGTTTTTATTTTTTGAGTGTTTGCACTCTGATCTGTCCTCAGATTACTCGGATGGCTAAATACATTTGGATAAAATAGGAACAGACAGTTTGCATTTTTAAATAAATAGCAAGAAGTTTTAAGTGGGAAAATAGTTATCCAGTAATTTCCTTAACAAAGATTCTCTATTACTTCACTTTTGGAAGGGAATAGACTCGGGCCTCCAGCCCAGTCTGACAGTTTTACTGGGAAGTCTCTTTGAGGGCGGATATCTAGAATGTACTGGAAAAAGTGGGTTGATTCTCACAAGTACATTTCTACCTCCATCCCAGTAAGCCTTGCTTTTGTTTGATTTTTAATTGTCAGTGTTTTATTTTTATGCTAAAATCATGAGAGGGAATTGATACTATCTTACAGAGCTCTGGGGTGAGAGGGATGGTGAAGAAAGTTAGATATCAATGGAAATCACTGCTACTTTGTGAAACTAAAAATACAAAGGGAGAAATGGCCCCACCCAATGGTAGAAAGTGACTCTCAAACACCCTATATAACAAGAAATTTTGTCTCGGTATGGCTCAAGATTCTGCATTTTTGAACCAGATAGATGTGTCTCCATTTAGCTATTGATGATGTCTCACACACACACACACACACACACACACACACAAACACACACACACACACAGCTTTAATTAAAACAATATTCCAGTCATATCTCCTGTGAGAAAAAAAATTAATCTTTCACAGCTAGACACTGAGATAGGGAATAGGGATTTGTCCGGAAATTAAATGAGGCTACAAGGAAGCAGATTGGCCAGGGTCCTGTTAGCTGTGGCAGGGGGAGTGAATTTGGTGTGGTTCCAGCTTCCTTGTGAAATGTTCGGTCACTTTAGGCAATAGCCACTTCATCCTGAGCACTGCCACACTCCTCTAGCCCTCTTAAAACGATCAAAGTCTTCGGCTTGGCGAGATGAGGGGGCAGATAGCTCAGGAAGGCATCTTTACTCACCTTACTGAAATAAATCTATGTTTAAAGCACTTCTACAGGGAACCATTCTTACCCTCTTTTAAAAACTGTGTGTGAGCTGGGGATTTAGCTCAGTGGTTCTGCTGCCTGCCTCACAAGCGCAAAGTCCTGAGTTTGATCCCTGGTACCAATAAATAAACAAACAAACAAACAAATAAATACCTGTGTGTGTGCATGAGTGTGTGTGTGTGTGTGTGTGTATGTGTGTTCATGCCCCAGTCACTTTTGGATGAAAGTCTACTGAGGTACAATTTCTTACTCCCCAGTGCTTTCCTCTTGTCTCCAGGCAAAGCAAGAAACAGTTTTTCCAAAGCTACAAGTGAGGGACAGTGTGATCACATGGGACCATGTGTATAGCTTCTCATGTCAAATGAGGTTGAAGGAGAGAGAGAAAAACACTGTCTCACATACGAGTGGAAGAAAGCCAGTTCTACTGAAGAGACGTTTTAAGATTGATGTAGGACTCTCTCACCCAAGAGTCATTAAGCACTGACATTGTCAGTAGATCCAACTCCACTCAATGAGTATGTGCTGACCAATGCAAGATCGCAGACTGAGCTGTTGCCAGCTAATGCCAGGGCTCCTGTGCCATAGGAATAGGATTTGTCAAGCAGCTGAGGTAGATACATACTGCCACACCCATTTTGGAAAGAGCTACACAACTACAGTGCATTTCCATAAGGTGGCCCATTTTACTAATTGTCAGAAGTATAGGTGAGAGCTGGGTTTCAATTTATTCCTTGATGTAAGATTGTGTGGAAACCCATCTGCACCAAACCTTACTGATTATGGAGTGCTTGGACCCAAAGTCAACCATTATAGCTCTGAGGTCTGCCTGTCACCGCTGCCAGTTAGGACACCTGGGTCATTTGAAGGGTCCTAGAGGCTCCACGTTGGCACATTTGCTCCTGTTAACATGCATGTGAAGAACTGTGACCTTGTCTGATGTCCCCAAGTTAGCAAGTCACCTGCTCGATCTTATCCCACTCTGTAGAGGAAACCGGAAAAGCACACATCACAGGCTCTTTACTGTAAAACTGGGGAGAAAACACCTGCATTTTCTCATGGAAATGACCAATATTGTGAGCTTTGAGGAATCACTACTATATATCATCCCACTCCTTTCTGATCTAGTGCTGAAGAAGGCATAGAAGAGAAACTCAATGTGTGTGATTTGATATGTTGATATGTTCTATATTTAGCTAAAAATGCCATAGGCCTTTCTGGCAGGCAAATTATTGAGGATTTTCTTTAGTAAATCCAGTGCGTTCGTGATCAACCCCCTTGCACAATGTTTGTCCCTCATACATGCATAGAGTGGCCTGGCAAATACCCACCCCATCTTGCATTCAGATCTGAGCAATAAGGACAGGAATGAAAGATTGCAATGCAACAGGGGAGACAAATGTCCTGCTTACTGGATTTTGTCGTTGTTAATTCAGGCTATCAAGGAATTAATAACAACCACTCTCTGGTTTAGGATTTGGGCTCACAGAGAAGAGAGGTAGGCAGTGGTGGATGCAAAGACAGGGCCATAGAATCCACGAGGTGAATGAAAATGTAAAGGTCATCTCAGCTGATGCATGATTTTGTCTGACGGAATACCTTATCCAATGAACCTACTGAGTGACCAGGAATTGGAAGAAATGTCATTTCGGAGAAGACAGAGTTGCTCTATTGAAAGTTCTCCATTCCCGGGAACACACAGCCTCCACTGGCTGGGAGACAGACTGGTGCTCATGGTTTAAGCTTGGAGAGGGACAAGTAGTTTGTCTCTGAAGAGTTGTGGCTCCTCTGCCGACATGTGTTTGTGGTTTGCAGACCACTAGACTAAGGATTTGAATTTTTCCTGTATAAATAAATATGTGTAAAATGTACATGTGCATCCAACCCAGTGGGGACGGCATGTCCACATCTCTCAGGAATTCACTTTCTTGCCAGAGTGAAGCGAGGCTATGGTAGCCACCAGGGAGCTACACACACTGACATGCAGCAGCTCCTTGGTTCCCACCAAACAAATAAATCCTGCACTCACTTGGGAGATGCTTGATGATTTGTTTCTTTCTTTCCCCAGCGCAGAGTGGTAATGTTTCAAATTAGCTCCAAACAGTGCTGCAGAATATCTTTCAAAATGGAAGAGGAAGGGCAGCCCCTACCCAGGAGTGCCAGTTCCCCAGGAGGTAATTGAAGACAGTTAAAGAGATGTAAGGAAGAGTTTCAATGACGAGCATAATAAAATCAGCACCTTCGATCCAGAAAGGTGTTGGAAAAAGAGTTCTCACTTCAGTCTGAAGGGCTTTAATAAAATAACACAGAAGAAAGGCATCTTTATCATCTACAGAGCATCATCATAGCAAAAGCAAGCTTCACCATTGTTGCTGTTCCTAGGGGCTTGTAACATGCAGATGTTTGCAGATTTATTAAGGGTCTACTTTATAGCGGGCAATATGTACAAATACTGAAGGAAGAAGACCTAATTTATGCCCGGGAGGCTTCACTAAATTCAGAAAGACATAATGTAACATTATGACTCAGGCAATTTAAAGATGCCACTAAAATGTTCTAATATGGAGCTGTCAAAAGTAGAACCAACCAAGTTGAAGCGAAAGTTAGTGGGATTCACTTCACAGTTAAGTTGCATGCCTTTCTGAGCAGTTCTCCACTCTGTCCTATGGTTCTGATCAACAACAGTGTGTCTGGGCATGGGGTTTAGTGAGGGAAGAGAAGGGGTTCGAGGCTGGGAGTGAGGGTGGGAAGATCACTGCAGTCCAAGACTTGCGGAAATATTACTTGTTCCTCTCTATCTGTCAACTGTTAACTGTGGGACTTTGTTCCTACATTCTATCTGCACACTCATGAAATTCTTAGCATCTCAATTCATAAGCTGCATCTAAGGGAAACTTGAGAAGTTCTTTCTAAATTATGTGAGAGGGAGAGCACCAGTTCCTGGTGACCACTGAATCTGGAGCATCGCTAGAACAGCAGTGGAATTTGAGACATAAAGCCCTGTCCATTTCAATTCTCAGCATCTAGATAAACAGGACAAGCTTCAAACAAAATGCTGCCTTAACAGAGATCACAGAGATCTGCTGAATGTAGGAGGAATTGCAGATTTAGGTGCTACCCTTAACTCCATTCACTTCCTTCCTCTGCTGTTTGACAGTTTTCTTAAAATCAGTGAGCCTCAAATTCTTGCTCAGCTGATCACCCATAGCCTCAGGCCCAAACCCACTCTCCACTGTCATTCTGCTTGGCAGACTCTTTCATCTTCACAGAGACATCGGGCTCTAGTGAGGAGGGATGTGGCTGCCCCAGCTCCTTCCTCTTCTGCAAGGGAAAGAAGAGTATGTGCCTCAACAGAGTGTCCAAGGTAACACACTTGTTCCCCTGTGTATCCAACTCCAGTCACAAGTTCTGCTCCCTACATGGCCTTCTGGCCTCTAACCTGATCCTGGGCACAGTCTGCTTTTGAAAAGCTTGTTATCTGGTTAAGAGGTTGGTCTCTTTCTCAACTGGGAAGGTGGAAGGCACTCTGTTTGTGAAGCTTAATTTTGACTGTCAACTGGACTGGCTACAGACTCTGAATGGGTCAGGGTGTGACCTTGAGGACTACATCTGTCCCCTGGTCCCTTCTTCTCTAGCATTTTTCCTGTGTCCTGCTTCCTGGCCACTGTGAAGTGAGCACTTGGTGCCACTACGCCCTTCTGCCATGAGGTTCCTGCCTTGGATCCATCTGACCATGGACTGAATCCTCTGAAACTGTGAGCTAAAAATAAGCCACTTCTCCTTTAGGCTGTGGGTGTCAGGCATTTTTCCCCAGCAATGGGAAAGGAGATTAATACATTGTTTTAGGATGGGCCAGCTCTGTTTCATCATAATCAGTGGCAGTGCCAAGCATATATCTCATTTAATTCTCAAAATCAAACTAGTGGAGAGACTGAAGTCATTAATCATTTAACAAATGTTAGTGAGTGTTCTGCTGTGTGCCTAACATTATTGAAAGGGCTCTGCACACATTAAAACAAAGATCTCTTCTTGAGTAGGGCTGATATTATAGGGCAGAGGTAGGTGGAAGAATTAAAAAAATATTGAAAACTATATTTCTTGGGCTACTTCACTGCATTCTGCCTGCCTTCCAGAATAATTTGTGTGCACATTCACTCAATGTCATTAGACAGACACTATATTTCATGCACCATCTTAGGCATTAGAGACAGAAAGATCAGTGCCCCCACCTCAAAGTGCTTGCAGTCTAGGTGGCGGGGCGAGGGGAGACATAGACAAGAGCACAAATGTGGTACAAGTGCTGTTCCCAGGGGCTGGACCAGGGCCAGGCACAGGCCCTCACACACCTGCACCTGCTGACCCTCCGCCCTCTCTGCTGTGGCCCCCAGGGCTGCCTTCTCTCTTGTTCTCCCTTCCTTCTCCTCCAGAATGCATGCCTCTGGGCCACTCATGTGCCCCACCCCTGATGTGCTCTTGTTTCACTGATGAGTCTCAATAGTGTGGCACACACAAGAACACCATGAGTATTAGTTTTTGCCTGTTCATTTACTCACATTTTCACCGGCATTGAAGGCCTGCAATGAAGGGAGGCTGGTTTCATTGCAGGAAGTGCCCTTCTGGATGCAAATGGGAAGGGGAGCAAGAGGAAATGTCCTTCAGGCACAGCAGGCAGTCTCATCTCCTGCCTTCTCAGCTTTGCAACCTCCACTGCGTGGCCCTTTGCTAAGGCAGCTCTGGAGTGGAGACATTTCAAGGACTTGCAGCAACCCCAAGGAGCTTGCAGTCCTGAGGGCTTCAGCATGAGCCACAGGGATTCTTAACAGTGTGTCCATGGACCACTTTAGGGAGCCGGGGGACTTCTGTCATCCTCAGTAAACTCTGCACACACATGCTGAGTACACTCCCCACCTCCCCGAAGACAGAGCCCATGGTCTATCAGATATTGTAAAATTCAGAAAGCATAGCTCTCATTTTCAGTGGTGGATGAGGGTTTGGAGGCATAAAGGGCTTCCTAGAGACAGCCTGGCTACAGTAGATTCTGGAGGAAGGGTGGGGGAGAAGGAGCTTGTGAGCGGCAGCCAGTGCAGACTGGAACTCATGTTTTTCTGCCCGTATGGATCAACCTTCTTCCACCTGCCCCCCATGGAGTGGGGACTTTGATCCAGGTTCTGTCATAATTGTGTCACCCAGCCTGGCTGTTCACCTCCGGCAGTGGAGCCCCTGAAAGCCCTTTTCGGGAGCTGGAGGAGCCCCTGCTCCTTCCTGCAACTACAGATCTCAGTGGGCTTTGAGCTCTGAGTTTACTATCTGCCTGGACTTTGGAAAGAACGGCGCTAAGCTTTTGGAGTCGTCCTTCCCGGAGGCAGTGTGGGCCTCCTGGGCATCTGCAGGGACGCTGTCTAGCTGCAGAGATGAACCACTTGGGTGAGCCAAGCCTCAAAGGTTGACCCTTTCGGATCACTTTGTTCAAGGCAGAGATGCATGGCTTGTTTGCCGACCAAAGGACTTGGGACAAGTTGTGTTATGAGTTATCAGGATAAATACAGACTTTCCAAGTCAGCTAGAAGGCTGGGTCAGGAGGAGGTCGGTAGCAGCCAGGGAGAGGGAAGAAAGGAACTGCATAGTACAGGCTGTGACAGCAGCTTGATCCAGAAAGAGAAGCGTCTTTCTCTCTGTGTGTAACTGTTTCCTAAACTCTCACCCATGATAGTGCCAGAAGATAAGGTCCCAAACAGGCCCTGTAGCCTTGGTTGTGATGAGAAGTTGCCATGATAGAGGGAAAAGGCATCAGGACAGGATTCCGTGGCTGAGCTCAAGACGTGGCAGCCCAAACTGGTCGCAGTGGCACATGCCTGTAACCTCTGCACCCTGGGAGGCCAAGCCAGGAGGATCCTAAGTTCGAGTTCAGCCCGAGCAAGTTAACCATACTTAGCTAACTCTAGCACGGGGATTACTGGGCTTGGATCTGGAACTCAGACTCACCAGCAGGAATACGGGCACCGCTTGCTGTAGCGACAGCAGTAGAATTGCCATTCGCGATCCAGCACCGACTCGAAGTACTGGCTCTGGAAGCCCGCCACCAGTCCATTGTTGGAGCACGTCTGGTACCTGTGGGGAAGAGGACAGCCCCCGGGGGCCTGAGACATGGGTGGGTAGCAGACCCTGCCGGCCGCAGTCATGCTCTTACCTGACCTAGATTCCTGACAATGCTTTGCACTTTAATGTACCAAGGACGGACCTTGCCGTGCTTGAAGAAATGACAAACACCATGAAAATTCAGAAGAGGGAGGCAGAATGTTTCAACAGAAGGAGGTTTGGGGGCACTGTTCCTGATCTACCACTGTAGTTAGATGGAAGAATGCCTAGGTGGCTATGGGTATCGCAAATACAGGATTCCATATTATCCATGCCATTTAAAATAGAGCAATATAAATTATTTTTATTTGAATTTAAAATGAAAAGAAAGATAAATATTATGAATGGGTGAATTTCAGACAAACTTTTTATTCTCTCCCTATAGAACCCACAAAATCAAGATGGGTGCAGTGATTTTCCCAGAGCAATGCACTGGGAAACCCCAGGTTATCACTGCTTACTCGGGAACCTTTCTACCACCTGTCAGGCCATAAGCTCCACAGCTCTGAGAACTCCATCCCCAACACCTGCAAAAGGCCCTGGGACACGGGGTGTTCCTCACTGAGTAGCAGCAGGCTACTCCATCCAGGGTCCCTTTCTTGCTAGAACTTCATCTTAAATCCTCAAATACAGTAGAATCCCGGCCCTGGTCCACTGTACAGAAAGAATTCTCATCTTCGTTCTCCCCGTGCTGCTGCTGCTCGTCCAGGAATTGGCCCCTTTTATCTTTACAGCACTTTTCTATGTAAGTGTTGGTTTCACATGATACAGTCATTCCTTCCTTTTCTCCATCTCCAGTACTTCTGTCTCCCATTCTCTAAATCCTATAATAAGTTTTGCAACCTTCTGCTGAGATGGGAATACCGTTTTCTACTTGGACACCATGGACCCAATGGGTTCCCACCATATGCAGAGTGCAATGTTTTCCAGATACCTTAGTTTGCTGCCCACTGCTGTAACTGAATGCCAGAGTGGGTGATGTATTAAAAAACAGGTTTATTTAGCCCATGGTTCTCAAGGCTCAGAAACCCAAGAGCATGGCGCTGGCATCTGGGAAGTGTCTTCTTGCTCTATAACATGGGGGAGGCATCACAGAGCAAGACAGAGTGATTGTTTGGTTCACCCTTCCTCTTCTCACAAAGCCTCTAATGCCAGCACAGGGACCCTGCCTTTGTGACCTCACTGACTCCTAATCACCTCCCAAAGGGCCACCCATCCACATTCTAACTTGGAGATTAAGTTTCCAACACGAACTTGGAAGAGCAAGCTCGAATTATAGCACAAGCCTCTCCAAGATGGGCCTTTAGCTACCTCTGTTTCTTTGCATTTCCCACTCAGCTGGGCCATTGATCTGTTCTCTCTGAAGAGTGGGAATAGGGCCAGGGATTTAGCTCAGTTGTTCCGCCACCTGCCTCGCAAGCTCAAGGGCCCGAGTTCGATCCACAGTACCAAAAAAAAAAAAAAAAAAAAAAAAAAAAAAAAAAAAAAGAATGGGACGAGCAGGCAGTGGTTGCTTACGTTCACAGGTAATGATGTTTCCACAAAATATAGTTGATAAGGTAAAAATAAGTACCCCGTGATGATCACTGAGAGAAACCTGCTGACATGTAAAGAATAATACTATCAGCAGCTGGATTTCTTTTTATTCTTCCTGGAAATGAACTTGTAGAACTGGCAAAACTAGATATGAAATATATTTCTCATCTCTAATTGGAATGTATCTGTCTTCTGCATTCATCATTCATCTACTTATCCATGCACGTGTGTACATTGGAATATGCATTGTTCATTCTGCTTCCTAGCACTGTGGGTGAGCAGTCACTTCACTATGAGCTCTAAGAGTCATAAGCAAAGCTCTTGTACGTCCCAAGGAAGCAAGGGCAGAGCACTGTTACTGGCTGTGACTTCCTCTCTTAAGCTACTGGCTTCCTCCTTTCAGCACTGAGCTGGGCTGTGGTTTCCCTAGAGCTATTGCACCACTGTTTTGGTTTCTCTTGTTCACTCAGACCTCATAGGGAGCAGAATTCCCATGATGTTTCCATAAGTAAAAACAAACATAGAAAGATAAGAGAACCTGTCTCATAGAGTACCAGTTTTGAAGGCAGTCCATGTTTTTGAATTTTCCCCCTACTGTCAGGCAGCCAACCCCATATTGCTTGTTCACCCACTATCTCAAATAATGTGCACCCTACAGACTCCAAGAACATCCTATGGAAGATAACTGAGTACTAGCCTCTGCCCCCTGCTTCAGTCTGTTGGCCTCCACCTTTTTGCAAGCCTGTTGGGAATCTGGTGTATGGAATCCTTGCTTACAGAACTGGAGCTTTGTAAGGGTGCAAATTCCCTGTGAGGAGAGTAGAGTAGCAGAGGGGTAAGAGCAGGGGCTACACAGTGGGACTACTGCTCCCCAATGTCACCTAAGATGGGCCCCATCCCTCTACTGAATGGCCTTGGTCTTCTCAGCTATAAAGTGGACAAAATAATAGTACATCCTTGTTCAAGTTATTGTGAGACTAAGTAAAACAATGTACACTAAATTCCTAGGACAGTGATCTCTTAATGCCTAATACAGTGATATGTTGGTCTGTGAATTTAATTCTTTTCATGGTTCTGGTTGCAGAATTTGTTGCATGATTCTGATTGCAATCGAACTGCAAGTGTATGCAACTGGAATCATGGAATTAATTTTTTTCAACCAGAATCCTGGAAAGAACTAAGTTTGTGAACCAGGACACCACTGTACATTTCTTAGGATTCCCATTGTCCTTGGACACAGTTAAGCGGGAGTATCCTTTGTGAAGCTGCCCGTGGCTCTGTGTCTCAGATCTGTAAAACGCGAGTGGATTCATATGGGTTCTGGAGCCGCTGTTTCCCCATGACAAAGCTCACTGTGTCGGAAGTCTCAGCTATCCACTCCCAAAGATAGGTGCTTCTGTGCCTTCTCACCCCCAATAGAGACTCTAGTCTTTGAGGGGAAGGTCATTTAATCTTCATTGTGTCTTCCTCATAATGCCTGACACTTGTCCTGCAAATGTTTAATGGAACATTAAATTGACTTGGAAGAGCCCATCGCTCAAGGCCATCAAAGGCCCTGAGACTCCCTCCTGCCAGTTCTGTGGAAACTGGGTGAGTGATCTATCTTTCTGCTTCCACCTCCCTTTCCCTCAGGAACTGGAGGGTGAGGGTATAAAATGAAGATAGCTTTGCACATCCCTCTTCTTCTCTGTTTCATGACTCTCTCTCTTGGCCACCTTTTTAGAAGCTCTTATACAGCAAGGCTTCCCCAAACACAGGCCTTCGCTGCAGGATTGAAGACACAGGAGATGGCAGGTGAGAAGAGATGTCAGGGCCACTGACAGGGCTGGGGAGCTAGAAAGGTTGGCATTGCTAAAGTGACTCCAAGTCTATTTTTAAAAAATGGGGAGCCATCCAAAGGCTTGTCTGAGGCAGGTGCTGATTCACTTCACAGCACCTGCTTTTTGCTCGGGAAGGCTCTGCAGATCAGAGTACGGGCCAAGCCTGCAGCTTTCCCGGTGGTTTGCAGCATGCCCCCAGCAGATGCTGCACAGGGACATTCCTTTGAGGGTCCAGCATCCTGCTTCAGAGCTCTCACTTTCTCCTTTTTCCACCGTGACATGGGAGGCTGTGACTCAGTTGCAGTTTCATACACCAGAGCAGTATTAGTCCTGCTCTGCCTAACACTAGGGACTCTGTAGAGGGAAAACCATGAGGCATTTGCTCTTCCCCTGGCTACATCTTGCTCTGAGAAAAGGACCTTTGTGAAAAAGTTTAACCTCAGGGCCATCACCTGGGCAGCACAGAAGACTTCTGTATCTGCCATAGTAAATCAGAAACAGCAGGCTTCGAACAAGGAGCCTACACTACAGAAACCAGCAAGCGGGGTTTCTAGTACCAGCTCTGGGCTTCACACACCTGAGAAGCCTCACCTAAGCCACCATGAGGACTCCATGAAACGACACCCACAGAACCCTTTGCCAAGATAGTAAGTGTGAGAACTGAGCTCCAAATTCAGATGATTTTAGGCCAAACATTATATTCATGAGCTCTTAGAAAACAAAAAATAGCATCTACATTCTCTCTCTCTCTCTCTCTCTCAAGTCAGTGTCTAGTGGAATTTCTCCTTTTTGTCTATATTCTTCATTAAATCCAGGGCTGTTAACAAGGAAATGTAAGAGCCAGAACAAGGTGTGTGAGCATCTGGTGTCTATGAATTCCTCTGTGATGTTTTAATCACTCCCCCTGGTTCCTGCTGGTCTCAATTCAAACTTACAGAAAGTCTGAGCTCTTTCTATATACCCTTACAAAGTTGGCAGCAGGGCTCAGTTGGACATAGAACAGGATAAACAGACAGTACCAGCTTGGACAGTAGCTCTCAAATTTTATAGACTGGATGGACCGTTTGTGCCAGTGTTTTTCCTTCCGGTGCTACAGGCACAGAAGTGTTTCAAGGGCTGTGAGAGCTCTGTTTGTAAGCCAGGCCAGTGGCGAACTCCCAGTTTTTGGGAACCACGTGCCATAGTCTTCTTCACTTCCTAAAATCTCTCCCCATTCCACAGAGCTGGCTCAGGGCTTCAGTTTTACCAAGTTTCACCCTTTTAGAATGAGGCTTTGACTTTCATTAATTCTGTTTTCCTTAGGATAACTCTTTGAGCTGCTATGAGGTGTTTCCAACACGGTCCACAGAATTTTGGAGTGGTCGTTACGTCTTTCAATAAATATTCACTAGAACGTACTCTCAGCTTGGTGCTCTGCTTGATCTGGAATTCTTTCTAGAAGACTGGTTCTGACAATCCGTCCCTATGACGACACTGGCATCGGAGACAAGGAGGAGACTGGTACCAAACACAGGAGCAGAGAAAGGGGAGAGTGGGCGGGGACAGAGAGGCAGCAACGTGGTAAGGGGCAGAGATGAGCCTGTCTGAGGGACAAGGATTTGGAAAGGAGCTTTTAAATGCCCGCGTTTCTCCACTAAGGCTGAAAACAATGAACGACTCCAAGACCTATCTGGCCCTGTCTGACATGTGACTTGTGCATCTATCTCTGCCAAATGAGCGCGATAATTCCTAGCCCGCAGTATCACGTGAAGAACAAAGAGATGCTGTACGTCAGTGCCTGGAACGTGCTATTAAAAGGCAGAAGCACTCTTTATTGTTACCATGATCACAAATATGTAATTTAAGAAAAGGAGAAGCTATGAGCGACTCTCCAAACACCACTTTCTGGAAGCCTCGGGGCACGTTAGGAGTGGTCAGGGTTAAAAGCCTCAGGGGCAGCAGTGAGAGGAATCTCAGGAAACAGACATCAGAGAATACTGAATTACCATTCCAAGCCTCCTCCCCTCCAAGAATTCTTCCTTCCTTGACAATCCCGACACATACTGGTTTGCTTCCTTATGTTGTAACAACGCCACTGTCACATCTTCTACCTAACACATCATTCACAGAACAGTCTCATGGCACCACTGTGCAAGCTTCTGAAGGTAGACACCACAACACCTAAGGGCTGTCCTCCAGGCCCAGTGGTGGGAGCATGCACAGTTTGTACATAATACTCAGCTGAGTATCGTCTGCTGTCTTCCTGCCTGCAGCTGGGCAGAGTATTGCTTTCCACATGCTGGCCATAAGCCTGCTGTCTGTCTACCAGTTATTAGGATGCGAAGCTGTCAAGCACATCTCCAGATAGAAAGACCTACCACAGAATACAGGTAGAAAACTTTTCAAAACACAAAGCTTTCGCCCACTTGGGAAAGTACAGGAGGAAGTGGAGACTACAGCAAAGGCCTTTGAGAAGATGGAGATAATTTCATGAGATGTATTTGCATCATGAAAGTGAATTCAGCTTGAAGACATCAGCACAGGAAAAGACTTTATGAACAAAACCTCAGTGGCATGGGAACTAGCACAAAGAATCAACCACGGGAATCCCATCTTATTAAAAAGCTTCTTCATAGCAAGAGAAGCCACCAACAGAGTGAAGAGAAAACCTACAATGTGGGAAACATTTTTTTACCAACTGTTTCTCAGGCAAAGGACTGCTATCTAGAATATATAAAGAACTTTAAAAAAATCAAACTCCCCAAATTTAAAGACCCATTAAAAAATGGGCATCTGAAATGAACAGACATTTCTCAGATGAAGAAGTAGAAGCAGTAACTAAACATATGAAAAGATGTTTAACATCACTGGTCATTCAAGAGTTGCAGATGAAAACAGCACTGAGATTCCACCTCACCCCAGAAAGAATGGCTGCTACCAAGAAATCAACCAGTAACAAATGCTGGCAGGGTTGTGGGGAGAAAGGAACCCATCTCCGTTGTTGGTGGGAGTGCAGACTGGTGCAACCACTGTGGAAGTCAGTGTGGAGAGTCCTCAAAACACTAGGATGGGGCCAGGGATTTAGCTCAGTGGTTTTGGTGTCTGCCTCACAAGCACAAGGACCCGAGTTTGATCCCCGGTACCAAACAAAACAAAACAAAACAACTAGGATTAGAGGTCCCATTTGACCCGTATTCCCAAAAGCATTATACCACACTGGTATATCGCATCCGTGTTTATAGCAACACAGTTTGTAATAGCTAAATCCTGGAAACGGCCCAAATGCCTAATATACTCATAATGTACACTTAATATTTATAGTTTAGAATTGAAATATGTACTCCCAAAGCAAAATTGGTGCACATTAGAAGCTCTGTGGCCTAGTAACCTGGTTTTCTACTTCACTTTGTAACTTATCAACTGTGGGGTATTTATCTCCATGAGCCTCAATTTCTATAGAACATTCATGTTCAATGATAAATAACTTTACCCAGAACTCACATGTGCCAGGCACTATTAAACATACATTAATCATTTCAGTTATCAATTATTATTAATTATTATTATCATTAATTATTTCATACATTAATTATTTCAGTCATCAAAATAATCCTATGAAATGGGCTCAGATAATCAGCTTCCCACTACCAACACCATTTTGTATATAAAGAGATGCAGGTTTTAGTAAGCCCAGATAATTTCCTTAATGAGACACATGTAGTAAAATATCTCATTTCATTTTCACAATTCTAGAGAACTGTTTTTGTAGATGCAGAAACTGAGGATTTGAGGCTTGGCACGACTTTGGAAAAGACTGAAAAAAGGCTGCATTTTAAGAATTATTCTGTCCGACTCCAAAGTCAATAAACTTTCAGAAACTCTCACACACACAGAGGACGCAATTCCAACTCTGTAGAACTCTCCTATTGATTGGGAAGATGGTATCTGGTAGGTGCCCAGACAGAAGCAAATCTCCTTCTAGGAGAAGTGAATTTTGCCATCCTTACAAGGACAGCCAAAGCTCAAGCTCCTCCAGACAAGTGATCCCTAGTACTTAAGTGTGTGATCCAGGTGTAAAGTTGGCAAGAATCCTAGATCTGCCATGATCCTATAACCCCATCTTAGGCTTCTGGTCCTCAGAAGTCACTCTTATGCTGATTTGATATCTTTCTTCAGCTCAGCACTCACTGTGGCTTTATCTAAGAAAAACATAACCTGCACACTTCATATCTACCTGTGGTACTATGGCATCAGACTGCTGCCCTGCCCTTCACTGGCAATGAGGGGTTAGGGTGCCTATGGCTGTAGAGTTATGATCTCCTCATGTGTGCAACAGATAATAATGCTTGCTTCCCAATACTATTGGATTATGAGTAACTCAAGGGCACTGACTGTGTTACTAATCTTAGTGTTCCTGCAGCCTGGAAGTTTGTGATAGATGATAAGCATGTAGTAGTAAATAATTGAGCAAACGCATATACAAATGAGGACTACTTTATTAACTACAAATCACCACAGAAATTTTAGGGCCATAGAACTTGCACTTATTGTAGTGATTCAATGATTTTTTTTTTCAGTCACGTCACCCTCTTGATTTGATCCCTAGTCTATGATGTAAGAAGATGTTCTATATTATACCTAAAGCCCCTCCCAGTGCTGGAATTCTTGGATTTTGTTATAGTCCACTTGTCTTTTAAATTCCCAAAATGGGCCCTGTCAGCCTGCATTCTGACTTTGTTAAAATTTTTTATTAGTACATGTTTATGTTACATAATGATTATGTTCATCTTGGGGGATTAGTACATACGTATAGTGTATCATAAAGACCCTTTACTTAGTCAGCTTATTAGCAATCAGCTAGCTGAAAAGGGGCCTGACACAGAGACGGGTGATCAGTCACACCGATAAGAATTAAATTAAGAATCAGCAGTGGGCTGAGATTGGCCAAGAAAAGACTTTCTCGGGCAACATGGAATGCAACCCCTCTACTAAAGGAATCTAAGCCCTTCCTTACTAAGTTCCTGAGTTTCCAGGGACATAAGAAGCAGAATGACTGTTCCTTCTTTAAAATCTGTTTCCTTTAAACTCTGCATGCTGAATAACTGGTTTAGAGAAACGGAGTTCCAGTTGGTCGTTTTAAACTCACAGCGCTGCCTGTGATAGGTGGCCACTAAACAACTGAACAATTCCCGTGCTCTGTTTCTCTATAAGAAGTTCTAAACTGAGAGGCTATGTGGCACCCCACTTCCTGAAACCCCTCCTTGATACCCACCAGGAGCTGTTTTTCTTCTTTTTAAATGCTCTTGTAACAGCTTCCTTTTTGTATTCTATTTCATTCTTTCACTTGATGAGGCAGTGAGCTTGTATATTTGCAGTTTGTATAGAGAGCTGTTTCATTATCTTGATTATTTTAATTTTGAAGTAGCTTTAGATTTACAGATGAATATTGAAAACACATAAAACTCATGTTTAGAACTGGGTATGGTGGTGCATGCCTGTAATCCAAGCATTCAAGAGGCTGAGGCAGGAGGATTGCCATGAGTTGGAAGTCAACCTGGGCTACACATGAGTTCAAGGCCAACCTGAACTACATAGAGAGACCCTGTCTCAAAAAAAAAAAAAAAAAACCCGTCCAAAACCAAAGCCAAATAAATAAAATTGTTGTCTGCCACTCCCCTAGATTCACCTAGCCCTAGCATTCACAATTCATTGGTATTCAGGAACACTGTGAAGTTAACACAGCACCACTCTAGGCTTTATTTGGATTTCACCAGCCTCTATAATGATACCCTCTTTCTATCCCACAATCCAAACCTGGATATCATATAGCATTTAGTCTTTATGACCTTTGAAATCAAGAGTTCACTATCTATTTTTGAGGCATATTGAGACACTTAGGAAGGAACTCATCTTTCAGAGACAGCCTATTAGCCACCCGTTATGCATACTTTAGAGACACTCAGGAAATCTCAAACACCATCCTATGCGTCAGTAAATACAACAAGACAAAACTGAGGTGTGAACAATAGAAACCCTGTGTTATAGACATAAGAATATCAAGAATCAAAGATACAAGCAAAGAGGTTTCCCTTGTGGAAAAAACTGTAGGCTTCCTTGTTGAGGGTGGTAGAAGCATTGCCTGGGACTTAGAACACTGGCCAAGGCTGATTCAGCCATTCATTACATATTTATTGGGACTCGTTAGGTGCCAGGTCTGTTCTAGGCATCAGAGACACAGTGGTGAATGAGACGAAGCCCCTGTGTTCATGAAGTTTATATTTTGACAAAGCCCAGATGAATACAAATCCAGTTGGATACATTCCGGCCGGAAGCAGAGCGTGTGGGGGGTGTTGGCTGAGAAGAGAAGGTGCAGCATGTACTAAACGCTCAGAACTACGAGTGAGGATGGCTGCGCTGTAGTTGACAACGCCTCGGTCTTAATTACAGTCGGTTTCTGGAAAACTGAGTTCTGGCCCAACGTATCCAGATTCAAGTTTACCTCAATGCCGACCCAGCTCTTCTGCATTATGTGGACTGTTCCTGGATGAATCCATAAATTCAGCTCTCAGACAAATGGGCGCTTTAAAATGTAGCAGTGGGGATTTTCTGCAGCACAAGAGGGGAAGTTACGAGCACTCTGCCTTCAAACACAGCCTCACCAAATTCCACCAAATTCCACCAAATTCCACATCCTCTGTCTTTACCGGCTGTCTAGCCTTAGGATGCCTCGTGGCAGGCCTTGTTTTAGAGTCAGATCTGCTTTAAGGTTTTGGATTTTCTTCTATGATCGTCACAGGCACCCGTCCAGCAGCTGGTGAGGAGGACACACCTCTCTGTTCTTCCTTCGCTCTGTCAGGAGGAGGACCTGAGTTCCTAAAGCCACAGTCCTCAAAGACCATACAACCCAGAGCCGTGAGCTCTGGTTTTCTGGTACCCAGCCCAGTGCTTCTTGCCCCCGGGACAGCTCAGCCTCACTGGCACATTTCAGCTTCGTCTTGTTCCACACAGAGCCCGTAATTCCACAGCCTGGGTCAACTCAAGTTAGAGAACCTGGGCAGGGTGCTTGTGGGAGCCCAGGTGGCTTCCCAGTGGTGGCTGTGGTGGAGGCCAGCACTCCTGCTTCAGAGCCCGGCATCTGAGGAGCTGCTTCTTCAGCACAGAAACTGTGGCAGACAGCAGCATTATAGGTGACTCAGCGACGGTGGCTGTTCCTTCTATAGATGGGGGCCCGTTAGCAAGTTTCTTCAAGCAGCTCCTGCAGATTATTGTCAAGTGTGTATTCCCAGACTCCTTTCCCACTTAAAATAAACCCAAAGGCGAACTTTCTTATAAAAGGCAGCCAAACTGCACAGAGCCAGCAACAACTCTTTCCCCACAGCAGATTAAGAGGCTGCAGCCATGGAAGATGTGATTGTTCCCAGACTGTGAGCAATTTCTTTCCTTCCAAATTTTTCACTGAAACTGGAGTCTGAACCCAGAATCGAGCACTTAAAAAAAAAAAAAAAAAAAAAA
>NW_022900931.1:40583831-40592075 GCF_012274545.1 Fukomys damarensis | reverse complement strand
AAAAAAAAAAAAAAAAAAAGATGCCCGGAGAGCGATTGGGATCATTCCTGGGGCAGCGGAGTCCTACAGTCAAGAAGCTGTTTGGCTTGTTTGTGAGTTCTCAGCCCTGTGATGAATGGAGGGGAGAAGGCGGCAGCAGAGGGCAGAGAGAGCAAAGCAAAAATGCCTCCATCCTTCCTCCTGCAAGGAGAGGAAGAGGAGGGGAAGGGGTGTGCTTTTCACTACTCCCTCATGGGCCAAAATGAAACATGTTATTTCATCTACTTCCTCTTTTGCTTTCCTTAAGGTATTTTGGAACTTCATGGCAAACCAGTCACCACTTGGCAAGTTCGCAACTAAACACCATGTGTCTCCTCTCCTTAGCAGGTATGAACACAGAACATGAGAACAAGCCAAGTGCATGTTGAGCGTGAGGCCCAGCCCTGTGGAGCCTTCTCAGAGGGTGCTGTCTGAGCGCTCGTTTTCCAAATGAGGTGGGAGCCTGGGGGCCGAGCCCTGGGTCAGGGTGACACTGCGCATTGTCACGGCCACCAGGATCCAGCCCAGACCTTCTGACTCAGAGCCCAGGACTCCCTCTTTAGGGTCTGAGGAATCTTCTGTGCATGCCATTTTATTGTGGTTCTACAAAGGGATGTCAGAAAGAGGCCTTGTCCACACAAAGGTCCACTGAGACGGGGGACTGGAGGGACTACTGTAACTAGGTCATTGTCATGTTCCGTGTGCTGGGCTGTGGGAACTCATAGGAGTCTGTCCTAGGGCCAGGCAGATCTCTGACTCAGCTGTCTGTCTGAAGGAGTTTGGGGTCATTAAATCTGCTTGCTAGAGGCAGAAGGTGTGGATGCATTAAAAGCTGTCCCAGCAGCCTCTGCAACCTCAGTCCCTAAGCCTCAGCCCACCCCTTCCCCAGGCTGCTGGGCCCCTCCTTGGTCACAGTAACCAAGCTGACCCCTTCAGGGCTGGGCTTCTGCTGTGATCCTGCAGGACCTTCCCCTACCCTCAAGATGAGAACCCAGCCTGAGTCTGGTCTGTGGCCCTCGTTCTGCCTATGGAGGGGCAGCTATGGCTTGGAGCCCACACAGGGCTGGGGCAGCTGGTTCTTGGGATCCCACCATGATGGCTAAGCATGTACTGTTTGGAGTTAAAGACTTTCTGGATCCAAGTCCAGCTTTCCAGCAAGGGAAAACCACTCGATCCCTAGACCAGTTTATCCACCTAACAAATCTGATTCACAGATTTGTTTAGAGCATTAAATGAGATGGTCCATACGTGTGGAACACAGGGCCCGCACAGGATAAGCACGCAGTGACTGAAACTGTTTTTATGAGAAGCCCTTTCGCTCAATCCCTTCTGGGATTGCTAGTGTTGGGCTGATGTAGGCTAGAAAAACTAAAGGTAGAAAGGAGGCAAGGAAAAATTGTAATTTTAAAACCGTACTTTTAAGAGAAACTGTAGCTTCGGGATCCAAAATTTACTGAAGCTCAGTTTAATTTCTTTTTTCTCTCTCCTCCTAAGATGTGGGAAGCCTGGGCAATTTCCTTCCACCTGCAGAGTGGCCTTATCATCTCCTAGGAGACCACCTCTTCACCTGTAAATTGGGCTTCCTCCTGCACCCCCAAGGGAGCAGAGTATTAATGAGCAACATATCTCAACTTCAAATGCGTGTAGACCGTTTACATGCTGATGCAGAGGTGGGTGACCCAACAGACAGAGGGAACACACATCCCAGACCACCCACCCGAAGACACCCCCAAGACCACCTGACTATTCCCAGCTCCCGCATCATCATGCGCCTCTCTCGAGGGTGTGTATTCCATTGCACACTTCTGCCTCATGAAAGCCCTTTGGGCCTCTTCCTGACATGTCTGGAAAACTCGTTTCCTGCAGCATGAGCCAGCCAGCCTGTGACTTCATTCTGTGGGCAGGGCGGGCCTAGGTTTCTTATCTTGGTGGTGGGGGCCTCCTCTCGCCCTGGCAGGTGACAGGACACTTAGGATCTTGTACTTGACCACTCCCAACCCTCACTGAGCTGTCCTCTTGCTCCAGGAGCTAGGTTTCCCGCCTCTGCCCTGACTCTCCCAGCTCTGGCCACCTCCCTCTTCGCCCCTTCCTGCAATCCAGCCTGTTCTTGGAGGCTGTGAATAACTAATTGCCCATCAGTGGCTACTGGGATGAGCTCTGAGCGAAAACAGGGCTGGGACCCAGCTGGGACAGTCACTTTTCACAGAGAAGGGTGAACGGGGACCATTTTTGCAGTTGTCTAGGACACAGCACAGCCAGAGAGACAGAACCTCTCCCTAAACGCTTTCAGTAAACTATGCTCTGGCCACAGAAGCCTCTTTAAATTCAGACAGAGGAGAGTCTCCGTATTCATAATTGAGAGAACACAGCTAATCAGAGCAACCGAAGACTATTTAATTTCAGATCCCTTTGCTTCAATTTCTTTGTCCCCGCTCTCTTACATTCACTTGCTCTAAATCAATATTTCTCCAGCTATCTCTGCCGAGGGCTCAATTGTTTATTCTCCCCAAACAACTGCGGACCGATACTTTGGTACAGAGTACAAATGGATCATTACAAAAATGAAAATGTCATTCTGATGTTATAGCAACTGTAAAATACTGAACGTTTTCTTCAGTAATTTCAATTTCTGACCCATGGCTTTCGCAGTCGTTTTGCAGACCCATATTGGGCCCTGGATAAGACTGAGGCTGGAGCTGCCTCTGGTCTGAGCAGAGCCACAAAAGACCCCCTCTGGCACGGACACCCTCGCCCCAGGCTTCGTCCTAGGATGTCTGTGGGAGCGCTGACCACCCAGAGCACGCAGTGTAAGGATAGCGTCCAGGGAGGATGCACCTGGTTGCAGGCCCTGCCTCCCCCTAAGGGTTAAACATCCCAGCCCAAGTGCAGCAGCTGCCCCTTACCATTGCATGCCAGCCCTGTTGATGTCCTCCCACCAGCACTCTGTGGGCTCCCCGAGGGTCTGGAGCGTGGGCATGCAGTCATAGTTCCATTGTCTGTCAGAACCTTCCTTCTTGCTGAAGATGCTCCTTACAGCCCTCACCACCTGCCCGTGGGGACACTGGTAGCTGAAGCCCTGCCGGTTCAGATTCACCCAGCCATCGTCGCCGTAATTGGGGTACTGCTGGTATGGGTACCCGTAGTCTCCATACTGTCCCCAGGCCACAGTGACCAGCGGCAGAAGCACCGAGAGAACAGAGAGGTCCATGCTGCCTGGCTTTTGGCAAAAAGTGGCACCCTAGGTTGGCTGGGCTGACTTTTATACAGCTGCTGCGGACATGTGGCTTCCAGATGTGGGTGCAAAGGATCCAGATGCTGTGTGTCATTGCTTCAGCAAAACTTTTCCATGCTGAGAATTTGGCGGTGAGTACATCCAGCTTGTCTTAAGGTGGAATTCTAGGAATACTGGGAAGCTCCGTGACAAAAGCCAGCTGCTTCACTCCTCTTAGGAACTGTTTAAAAGTACTGACTGGCAGGAGCTTTGTTCTCATCTGGCAGCCCTGTACCCCGCCCCTGTAATTGTTCTCCAACCTGGCCTTCTAGGATTGCACAGATATCTGGAGAGCAATTTCAAAATACACAAAAACACTAGGAAGAAGGGACAGTCATTTGCATTCCTGCCCGCCTAGATGTCTGATTTCTTTCAAGTTCCCAGCCCAACACCTTGTTTCCTTGGGGTAAGCACGAAGGGGCCGTGTGTAGGGCTCAGAACCCCTCAGGTGTGTGTGGAAGCGCTGTGGGTCCGTGGAGAGATCAGAGGGCCATCACCTTCATACCTAAGCATTTGCCTGTGCTGCCAAAATCGGAGCTGCCCGCTTGTAGAAACTGCTCTGCCCTTGGGTGTGTGTTGGGTTCAATCTGAACAAGCCTACTTTTTATGCGCTGGTGTTTCTTTCCTTCACATTGAGTATTCCCTTGCACGGAGGTGCAATTTACACAGATAAAAGCCACCTTTCTAAGTGTTGGGCACACAGGCAAGTTAGCAGTGCGCGAAGACAGAACAGGTCCACCAGCCTGTCGTCCCCCACAGTCAAGCCCCGTGACCAGCCACCTGCTTTCTGTCCCTGGAGCTCGCCGGTCCCACAATGTCAACTGCAAGTCCTTGATTCCTTTTCGGGGTGTCTCGTCCAATTCTTTGTTCCAGTCGCCGAGAACCTGGAAAGAATTAATAGTGTCAAGGTGAGTCTTGAGTGTCCACCTGACACAGCACCGTGGATTCATTTTCGCTGTGTGTGTCTGCGGTGCGTTGCTTCGACACCTGAGTGTTAGCCCACACGTGGATGGAGCGCAGATTGTTTATTATGGCTAAAATTATTCTAACTCCGTATAAGTTCTGTGTAAGTAGTTATTTCATTTGGGTAAATACCTAGGAGTCTGACTGCATTTTTTATGTTTTTGATTTTTGCAGTACCAGGAATTGAAGCCAGGTCCTTCATACTGAGCCCCTTTTTTATTCTTTTTGTCTTGTTATTTATTGTTTCTAAGAAACTGGATGGCAACTAAGAGTGAGAAAATTTAGTTAGCCGAAGGCATAAGCTCAAATGAGATTTTAACTTAGATTGATCTTGGAAACCTGGGAAAATTCACATGATGTATTTTTTAAAATTAGTACATGTTTGCAGTACATACTGAGTATATGTTTCGTGGGAAATTGGTACAGATACATAACCCATCTTAATTCTTCTGTTTCCTACTTCTCCCATCCCTCCTGCTTCCTCTATTTCTTGTTTCCTTTCCCACTTACAGAAGCTCTACTTCCATTTTTTCTAGTCCTTTCTTTTTTCCCATTTCCTTTCTCTCCTGTCCCTCTTTGTTCCTTCAGGCCTTTTCTAAGTTTTCATTTTGTGACAGGGTCTCTCAGTTCCTCCACTGCCTAGGTTGAGCTCAAACTTGTGGTGCATCTGCCTGCGCCTCCCAGAGTACTGGGATTATAGGCATTAACCACATCTCCAGCTGAATATATGTATGATATATAGTTTTATTTTCTGCAGACCTCTCTTATCTGACAGTGTCCATCTAGTAGTCCAGGAGTGTGAGGCTGAACAAAACTCAGATCCATAGGCTTCTAAATTGTTTTAGTAAGTGGATCATGTTCTCAGAAGGGGAGCGATGAAAATCATAATACGTATTGCACCTGCTAGAGAGCAACCTAAAAGAATGCCCCACTGGGGAGATTTGGATACAGAATATGGGCAAACAGAGAATACAGTTCAGTCTGAAACTATCTGTGTGATTGATTCCAAGAACAGTTTTCTAATGTGGAACAGTCTTTCTAACCTGAAGTTGATGAAATAAAATAACAGTACCTTTCATTTGAGTAGCATTTTGCATAATAGATAAATGACACAATCCCAAAGGTAGAAGGAACTCAGTATTTATTATTTTCTATTTATAGGGGTTAAATGTGATCACTGTTCATCTTTGCACTAACAGAGGCAATAAAAATAGCTTTAGTATTTCTATTTCACCTATCTAGAAACAGAATATTTTTTAAAGCAGAGCTTTTAAGAGGGAGAGTGATGTCCAAGGTTGTAATTGGGTGGCAAGATCTCTACTCTGGAAGCCATCCAGTCCCTAATCAAGATCTCTGCAGCCCACATTCCTCCAACAGTCAATCCCAAGGAGACTGCTGGTCTCTCAGAAGACTTGGCATCCTGGGATTTGGGGAACATGCTTCAGGGAGGCAAGGCCAGCTTAGAGTGCTTTGGAAGAGCCAACTCCTATTGTTCACCATCTCCTCTACCCTGGCCATCCTGACAGCGACAGGATGGGCTCTAGGACGCAGCAGGAAAAGTGGCCCCTCTTCCCATCAACTCACAGATTTTGTTGCATCCACTGACCATACTGGCTTATCCTTGAACCAAGATTTATGCACATGAACCCTTTAGCTAAGAGTTCCACTCACGTTCCCTATCCTTTAACTGCATGCGTTCATGTTTTCCCTTTCCTGTAAGCTATAGAGTCCCACTTCCTTTACGTTGCCCAGCACTCTGAGGGGCTGAGGCAGGAGAATCACAATTCTAGTCCAGCCTGGACAATTTAGTGAGACCATTTCTCAAAAACAATTCTTTTTAAATGGCTGGGGATGTAGCTCTATGCAAAGGTCCTTGGTTCAACCCCCAGTACCACGAGGAAGTGTGTTGGTGCAAGTGAGGTCCACAGCCTACTGCACCAATCGTATCACGGAGGAACGCACCGAAGAGAGAGTCCCAGATTCCTGATCAGCCCCGCGGAGGTGCAATGCTGGAATCTGCCTTTTAAATAAGCATTCCTATGGCCTATGCATAGCACAGTTTAGGACGCAGGATAAGGTGCCCATTTATTTCCTGAGATCATTTCTGAGTTCATGTTCTCTGCCCCAAGTCCGAGGCAGATGCAGGCTGGCGCCTCTTCCATTGCCCTGGCTGTTGGTCAGAGGGCAGGAGCCCTGTGGCTCTGTGGCACGCGGGCCATACCCAGGGCTTTGCTCTCCAATCCCGTTTTTCAGGGAGCAGCCACCTGCCTCCTGCTCCCACGCCACCCACACAGTGACAGAGCAGAACGAGCACTGCAGCACAGGCGGCCGCTCAGCCTCCTCCACCCTGACAGCAGCCCAGAGCTCCGCACGCAGCTCACCGATTACGTCTATTTTCTACCTCAGCTTTTGAAAAGGCTGTACTATTAACACCTACCAAAATAAGTCAGCTCTGCGTCAGTGAGCTGGCTGCACTGAACAGGAAGCACTCACAGGGCCGCGGCATTTCTGCTGCGTTTCCAGCACATGGCAGTGTGCGTGCGTGTGAATGTGTGTATGTGTGTTTGCACACCCATGTGTACAGGCACTCACACACACCGGCACATACTTGACTTCTAATTCTGCATGAAAATTAAATGATACGATATACACAAAGTGCTTAGAACAGAGTGCCATGTTTTAAAATGAGGCCTTGTGCAAGATTTTGCAAGCCGGAGGCTCCTTGAACTCTCTGGATCTCTTCCTTTTTTCCTTCTTGGGGCCCTAGAAGGCCCTGCTTGTCCCTTGACCTGCTCCCTGTTCTGTGGCTCCACTGGGCCACTTACGAGGTACTAGAAGTGCAGGGAAGAACAAGAGGAGAGGGGTCATAGCACAAGGGGTGACTGAAAGCATACAGTGAATGTTTAAATTTTTAAAAGGCTTATTACAGTAAAAGACACATGGCCAATAACAATGGGGTGAGTGTGTCAAAGAGAGCGGGAATATTTCGAGTACCTTGAGGGGGTCAATGCAATGTGTCTCTTCCTGTAATAAATTTTTAATTTGAACACTGTGACCTGGCATTGACCAACAGTTTCCATTTCTTTTTTTTTCCTCCATTAAGTTTATCTGTACATTTTAAGTATACAGTACAGTTCATGCATCATTGGAACCTTGTACCTTTACATGACAGGTCTTGATTCTTAGTTTTTCCCCACACCCCTCCCCGCCCTTCAACCTCTCCACCCCTCCCCTCCTTATTTACAAAGACTTTGTTTCCAGCTTTTCCTTTTCTTATATGTTTTTTGCTCCCTTCTTTCCTTTCCCCAACCCTTCCCACTTTCCCTACCCCTTTAGCCCTTTTCTTCCTATTTCACAAGATCAAGTATGCATTTTGATTCTTATTTACACTTTTAGTTTCTCACACCAGAGAAACTATTTAGTATTTACACACGAAAACACTACAGTGTGTCCTCATCTACCTTACCCAGTGGCTCTGGCACTGTGTATAACTTCTGGCTCTTCCCTAACGTCAAAGTGACCATGAAAAGTGAATGTTTTGAATCGATTCAGCACATCAAGGCAGCCAGGACAGTGCAACCACAGACACTCACGGAGGAGGACTCCAGAACTGCTTCAGAAAGTGGCAAAATGACGGGATAAGTGTGCTCAAAGCAAGGGGGAGTTTATTTTTAGGGGATAATTGGCCATGTTTCATTAACTAATAATTTAAAAATAATTTAATATTCACTGTATTTGAAAAAAATCATACTGGGTATTAATTCCACTGGCTGTTGGCCCACCAAGCTCTGGCTAGCAGCTGTGTTCCTCAACATACGACCCTAGCTTTTTTGTCTAGCCCCTCTTCTGAGGTGGATGCTTCTGGGTGCGCCAGGTATTTATTCGAATTCCTCGCCCCGCCCTTTAGGCCTTGAGGGGTGGGGGTGACTCAGTGGCCTACAGATGTGGTTGGCCTGGGCTATTTACCCTTAATGGTCAAGATGCACATCATT
>NW_022900931.1:40565235-40583688 GCF_012274545.1 Fukomys damarensis | reverse complement strand
CCCCTCCTCCCCCCCCCCCCCCCGCTAAAACTGATCTTGAAACCTTCAGGAAGCCATGTGCTTCTCGAAAATACATGGAGATCTTTCTGATTTGTCCTGGCACGAGGGTCAGGCTGCTCCACAGAGTTCCCATTAACCTGGGGGCCTCCCTGAGCAAAGGAAACTAAGATCTCACTGACCTGCTTGTTACGTCAGTGTGTCGAAGGGTGGCGCATGCTGTTATACTTGCCCAAGTACTGTCTTTGTACACCGTCCCTCAAAGGGAAGCAGCACACCACCACACCTTTACCAAGGAGACTACTGATGCTTCGAGGGGAGCCTACCCAAAGTCACTCAGTTGGTGAAGGTGGTCTGGTTTGAAGTATAAATACTTCGTACAATGAGGACTCCAAATTGCACAGGAATCACCTGAGAACTTGCAATGCGATTCCTGGCCCTATTCATGGATAGGTGCAACCTGAACTAGGGCCTGGGACATGATACCCTGCAGTGAACTGGCCAGTGCTCTCTCCCTGGAATGATTGTCCTTCCTCCATGCCCCTGAAAACTTCCTTCTCCTTTCAATCTCAGATGGGAGGGAAGCCTTCCTGACCTTCCTGACTTGAAAAATTCTGCATCTCAAATTCCTCTGCATAAATTTCCTTCACAGTCAAAATCTGATATTTATTTGTAGAGTTACTCACTAACGCGACTCTCCACACTAGGTTACAGGCTCCATATGGGTCAGTCCTGTTTCTCCAGGTTGCAACTCTGTTCCTGGTACACTGTTGATCTTTCACTTAGGAGCCTAAACCAAATGGCCCCTGAGGTCACATTCAGTCATTTGCCTCTGAATACCATTTACCTTCAGGAGCAAGGAGCGAATTCTGTTTGATGCCTCCTAAGAAATGACAGTCAGATCACTGAGTAGCTCAGAAAGTAGTCCTGACATACCCGTCATTGATAAATGACCCCAGGACCCGTCGGCAGCTGCTGTCCACTGAGCTAGGGGATGAAAGCTGGGGACCCCGTTCTGTGTGCCCCAAGAGAGCCCCAGATCCCAGCACAGGGACGGGGCACGGAAGGCAGATTCTAGATCAGTGTCTTCTTCATGGATGAATTGAAATAGGCCAACATGAAGGAAGTGAAGTTTCTCTGCTCTCCTTTCGCCTCAGGAATGCTTTTAGGAGTCACTGAAGCAAGATTTGAAATAATGTGGCCTTCTGGCTAGTGACACGACAGAGAAAGTAATCAGCAGCGAAGAGCATGCCATGTGGCGATGTCGAAAATGAGATGGCTTGGGGGGGAATGAATTCATGGGATGAAGAGACAAATGTGCAAAGAGCATCTTGCTTTGCAAGCCGAAGTAACCAACAGCTTCAACTAAAGGAAATCATCATCTAATTGCACAAACACGCAAACCTCTGGTCTTTCTTACTATATGCGTATAATGATACCATAATAGGATCATGGAAAGCTCACTGTCTCTTCCTCCGTCCATAGATGTGAGTGCATACAGATGCATTTATAACCAGTTAGGGGCCATCTGCATTGAAGTATGGCTTTGTGTGACAGTGCAGGTAGATCAAGCTGCTCATTTCAGCTGGGCACCTCACAGGAACTCCCAACAACTGATAATCCTTGGTAGTTAACAGCAACTTTACTCTGATAAGCTCAGTACACCGAATTATCACTATATACTGAGACATTTTGGTTTTAGGAATTTCTACCTGACTCCTTATGGAGGTACCTAGTCTCTCACACAAGGGTGTGCTACTTTACTTATTTCACTATAGCCAGTAGTACTGATGGGTTCCTAAGTCTGGCGGTGTAGTGAATTTGGACCAATGTCTGCCCCAAATCTCTGTCTACCCGGAATCTAAGGTTGTGACCTTATTTGGAATAAAGATCTTTACAAATGCAATTAGCTGAGACACTCCTTGTAAGAAGAGGGGAGCACACACAGGAACACACAGGAGAGGGTGAGGAGGAAGACAGAGGCAGAGTAGGGAGGAACCAAGAACTACAAGGGTTTCCAGAAGACAGGGAGAGGTTGGGACGGATTCTCGCCTAGAGACTTTGGAAGGAGCATAATCTTGATGACACTTTGATACTGGACTTCTGGCCTCCAGAATGGTGACAGAATACATTTCTGCTATTGTATGCCACCAGGTTTGCGGTAATTTGTTATGGCTGCTCTAGAAATTGGATTAATTGGGGCCTTATGGGGTTCGACCATGGGGGTGACAGTTGTCCTCACAGCTACTCCTGATGACACCAGACTCAGTTCTTGCCACCCTGTTCAGTCTCCCTCAGTCGCCTGCCTTCTCCCTGTGACTTCATCTTGCCCTTGGGTGGACTACCGTGGTATCAGCTTCCTGAGCAGCCACTGAGCCCAGAGGCTGGCATGACAAATAAACCCTGGAAGGGAGGGGCAGTGAGCTCTCGGAGAGGAGAGGCGGACACTTCAATCAAGAGAGAAAGAAGCATGGAAACAGAGAGGGTAAGGGCCCCTTCTCCTCCCTTCCTTCAGCTGCTCCGAGGCACACGGTGCAAACCTTTCAGAGAAGTACGGGTGCTCAGTGGAGGTAACTGTTAGGTAGCACCTTGTACTTCTGCCCTCTCCTTATCTCCTTTTCTCTTAGATTTGTGTTTCCCCAATGCAGCCTTACCATTTAGCCCTTGCTAGAGGCTCTTTTAGACACCGTGGGAAGACCAAGTAGTTAAACTTGAGCAAATTAATTGTCACTGTGCCTCAGTTTCCTCCTGTGTAGAATGAGGACAGTTTCTATCTCTCATGACTCTTGTAAGAAATTAAATAAGCAAAAATAGATAAAACACTTGAAAGATGCCAGGCACACAGGTGATAAATACCATTAATTCTATATGTTATAAAGAGATTTTAGTTTTGAAATGTTAGTGCGATTCTCCATTAAATTCTCATCCATTAGAACTATCTGATAATTATGTCAATATCGTACCCTAAAGAGGCTGTCGAAAAATAAAAGGAAAAAAGGAATGTGGGAAATTTGTTAGTGGAAAAGAAAGCATATATTGTTTTGCAAGGTCTCCATGCATCAACCTTTCTTTTTAAAAATAATCCTGATTATCATAACAGAGATATTTTCCCAGTAATCCTGGGGATGGAACCCAGATCCTTCATACTGAGCTACATTCCCAGCCCTGCTCTTTTGGGAGTAAACAGGTTCTTGTTGCCCAGGCTGAGCTCAAACTTGCAATTCTCTTGGCTCAGCATCCAGAGTGCTGGGATTACAGGTGTGCACCAGCATGCCCAGATCTCTACTGACTTTTTTTTCAAAGTCAGGTTGGTCATTGGTTTAATTCAGTGAGCATATCCACTACCAGCAAACACTGTACGGACATGCTGAAAGCTGTCATCCGCATGATTGCACGCTGGACACCACACTATACTCTTTCTATTCTTTATCACATTTAATCATCACAACAACCATCTGAAATGGGATGTATACATTTTATAGATAAGGCACGTGTTGCAGAAAAAATTCAGTAATTGTCCAGTATCGCAGAGCCAGGTAGTGGAGTACCTGGGATTTGAACCTAAGAACTCTGACTTCAAAGTTGTCACCTCACCCCTCCTTATTGTGCAAGGAAGCCAGAGTTTAGCTCCAAAATTCTATGCTTATTATGAAGATGTAAGTTTGGAAGGAGGAGCTCTACATGCTTACTTCCCTGTAGAAACAATCTATTTTCTCCCATTACTTGAACATTCTCCAGGTGACACTGCAGAGTTCTGAAAGGAGGTTTCCTGTACTCATTTCCCTGCCCACTGAGTCACACACACACACATACACACACACACACTCAGGCCTCTGCAATAGGCCCATGAGACATCACAAAGTGGCTGGCAGGAAGCCCATGGTTTTCAACTGCAATATCTAAAGCACACCTCTGCAGACCAGAGAGAGCAGCCGGGGGCTGAAGCTCCACGCACACAGAGAAGGTCCACAGCCCCACTCAGCCGGGACGGCCAAGCCTTCCGTAACACCACTTCCCCAGAGCAGAAGGCCCTAGGCCCCTGACAAGGTGCTTCCCTGGTGAGCCTTCAGTTTACCTTCTGGCACAGGCATGACCCTCTCCTGGCTGTGAATGACATCTGGGATGTGTGTGGTGTTCTCTACAGGGAAGGGCAAGGCTTTCCTGAACAACAAGACCTGACATTTTCCAGGCTAGTCGGAAAGGAACCAGGCGCTGTGATATGGGTAAATCCCTTAAAGCTCCTGGGATGAAGGACATTACAGAAGCAGTAATTATTACTGCACTTGGAAAGAAGAAGAGCTACCACAGCAGGTATTTTTACGGGCTGGAATGGATGGCTTTGAGCCAGCATAACTACAATGCCTCTGCTGGCCTCCTCTCAGAGCAGCCTTGCGTTTGCTCTGAGTCAACTTTTGGGCCACCTGTCCACCTAATGAGTAGGGTTAGGGACAAGAGCAGTCCCTCTGGAAAGTGTATTCCTAAAACACTTCCGTGTGCAATAAAAGTGGGATATAACATATTAAACCTCAAGTGTACAGAAATGGTTACTCTACCTTTCTGTCTAAATTCTACTATGAACTAGAAAAATACCCTAAATGGCTTGGGCATTAACATGCTACTATTTCGTACAATGATTTTATTGTATTATTTACAAATAATACTTTTGCCACTTTATTTAGAGATGTGTGAACACTATACCCAGGTCAGGAAAAAGTAACTTTTTAATAATGTATATTTTTCTAATGCAGAAGTAGAACATATTTGTGCTCTTATTGAAGTAGAAACATTTATTAAAGCTGGCTGAGAATTTTGGGAAAATCACAAAAAGCTTTCTAAGCTTCAGTTTCCTCACTTGTTCTACAAAGGGATTGGAATGGATGAAATTCTAATTCTTAAGATTCACAAATGCTATCGTTTTAAAAAATATTCTTAAAAAATAAGTACTTTTCGTAGTGTTGACAAAATTGAAACCTTGAAGTCACCATTAAGTTATTGGTGATAGAGGAGAGTCAGGCATTGACTTGAGAACGAGAAAGAGCTGTTCTCTGAGGTCTACCCCCGATTCTTCCCCGGGGCTTATGATTCAGTCACACGAATTACTTTTAGGTACCTAAGAATACCGCGATCACCCTCCTTTTGTGGCCTGTGTCCAGCTTCCCATGGCAGAGGATGCTCTTCCTGCCTTCCTTCCCACTGTCCGGACTCCCTCCAATCCATCTGCAGACTTCAGCTCCGCTGGGTTGTCTTTGTCTGACCCTCCAGGAGCACAGCACCAGTCCTGTGAATCCTTGTTCCCAGTGTCCCTATCAGGACCACTTCCTGAGCTTTATTGTGTTTGCTGGCTTGTGTTGTAGAAGCTTCTTCTAGAGTGTAAGGTCCCTGGAGGGCAACGTGTTATGCTACTCACCCTCAAAGCCCATTTGTAGCAGATCGTATGGCAGCTGGTAGATGATTACTAGCCACTGCTGCTGTTACAGGAGAATGCTCAATCCGGGCTGTCTGGGAGCACTCACATGGACCGAGGGCAACCCATGACATCTGAGAAACACGGTGACATTCGTGGCTGTCAGTGGTTCCTCTGCCTGATCACTGTGATTGACAGCTGCTCTGTAAGACAGTGGCCAGCCCACCCAGCAGGGCTTTGGGCATCAGGCTATGGCCAGACAAGAAGCAGGTGGCTTTCACTTTTCTGGGATGGTGAAGGAAGTGCATTTCGTACAATCTCCCCAGGGCCCAGAAGTCATGTGAGTCCCTCTGCTACCTTTGTAGGCCCGAATACTCGCTACAAATGGGACTTAAGGGTTAATAACACCAGGGCCCAGCACAGTCACAAGGACTCATTTGTTGACTGTTTCTTTAGTATTCTCTAATGGAGCATCCTGGATCAACCTGAACCGAGGCCTAGACACTTCTTTTTTTTTTTAAATTAATTTTATTGGCACATTTAAGGTATACAATATAACAACATTCATCATTAGAAATTTGCACCTTTACATAATCCATCTTGGCCGGGCGTGGTGATGCACGCCTGGAATTGGGAGGCTGAGGTAGGAAGATCGCTGTGAGTTCGAGATCAGCCTGGGCTACATAGTGAGTTCCAGGTCAGACTCAACTACACAGTGAGACCCTGTTTCAAAAAACAAAAAACAAAACAAATAACACAATCCATCTTGGTTCTTATTTTTTTTCCCCATTTCCCTGCTCTCCCTTCAACCCCTCTACCCCCCCATCTACAAAGACTTTGTTTTCATTTTTTCTTTTTCTCATGTTAATTCCATTCCCTCCTTTCTTTTCCCCTACCCCTCCCTCTTCCCCTTCCTCTCTGCATCTTTTCTTCCTATCTCACATGACCTATTATTCCTTTTAGTCCTTATTTGCACTCTCAGTTTCTTACATTAGAGAAACCATTTGGTATTTACACACGTGTGTCCTATTTATTTCACTTAAGAGTGTGGCCTCAATGTGCATCCATTCAGCTATAAATATCTCTAGCTTCTTGTTTTTAATGGCTGAGTAGTACCCCATCTTATAGCAAAACTCATTTTCTTTATCCAGTCAGTTGGGCTATTTCCAAGTTTTAGCTATCACAAATTGTACTGCTATGAACATGGGTGCAGTTGTTGTCCCAGAACCCCATAAAAGCTTCCCAGAACCCCTTAGAGACTAAAACAACCTCAGATCCAATGCCGAGGATGGTCTACAAATGTTGACTCTAAATCCTTTAAAAGACTCATTCACAGAAGGCCAGAGGCAATATCTGAGCAGAATGTATCATCTTATTGGTAACCTCTGAGAATATTGACCAATGTCTCATTTATCTCTTTTGCTTCTTAATTGCTGTTTGATTTTGGCAAATGTTCTTTATTCTCTGAATGTAATTTTTTTAATTTGTAAAAATGAGGACAGTATAATTTGTAAAAATGAGGCAGGTCACCGGGAGAATGACTCTATTTTCATTTATTTCTTATTGCCAGTTTACAATCAACTACTAAATTCCAACTGCCCCCAGGAAAGGACACAGGATTATTTTTCTTTTCCTCCCTTCCTTCCTTGCTTCCTCCCTTCCTTCCTTCCTTCTTACCTTCCTTCCTTTCTTTAGGTCCTGCTTGGAGAAAGGAACAAAGTGAAGATGTGGTTATATTTTTAAACTCAGGAAGTCTTTAAATCAGGTTTGTACAAATCTGTACAAACCTGTAATGGATTGTAGGGCTATGAAAGAAATCATCTAGACTTTATATCAAAGCTCTGCTCTTCAACAGTATTGATGTCTTAAGCAAGTGAACTTAATCTGAGCCTCCTTGGTTGTAAAAATTGAGGAGGTTCCAATCCCCGGTTCTCAATAATTATGCAGAGGAAGGGACGGCTGTGTCTGTGGTGCTGAGGCCCACTCTGGCGTCAGTGCCTGCTGGGCAGCCAAGCTTCCTCTGCAGTTATGGACTTCCATGATCCTTCCCTCTGAGATGACCTCCCCTGCTCATCCCAGCCCCGAAAGCTGTCCACCTCCTGCCTGCTTCAGCTGTGGGAAACCCACTCCAGGGAGCAGATGTGAAGGTATAGAGACGGGGGTTCTGGAGTCAGCAAGGATTACCTTTGACAGCAGGAACTGTTTGAACTCTAAGTCCCTGCTCACTCAGTGGTAAAGTGGTGAGGATCCCGGGGTCTAACGCATAGATCTTTGTGAGTCTGAACTGAGAAAATGCACGTGAGTTCTGTGTGGGAGGAAGCAGTCAACAAAGGATTGTTGAGGTCAACAGTGGGCTCGGAGGCACCTCTCTCTCTGGAGATTTTCCTGATGGCCCCAGATATAACCGCCCTCTGTGCTGTCATAACACATTGTCGAGTGGCTTTCTTCAGCAAGAAATTGCTTTGCTGCTGTGTGGTAAAATTAGTAGCTTATCTGAAATGCCCAAAGACTGCTTGCTTCAGCCATGAGCTCCTCACAATCAATCACAGTGCCCGGAACAGGCAGGAACTCCACCGTTGAGCTGAGCTGAAATGATGAATTAACACAGAAAACTCCCTTCCCAAAACACGACAACAAGGAAGGAAGGAAGGAAGGGTGTTCTGTCTCCCAAACACCACCTAAACCAGCAAGGAGCAAAGCACGGTGAACTGCCACCTGATGTGTACAGCCAGGAAATTGGCTGAGTGGGAGAAGAAGAGATTGAATCATCACCGTAAAAATTCCATTTACAAGAGAAATCACTGAGAAAAATATGCATGTGCTGGCATAAAATGACTGAATCAACTCCCAGAGTTAATAATATTGAACAAGTTGCTAGGAGAGCATTAAAATGGATGACTTAGGGAAAATTCCTAGGTTTGCCAGCAAAAGGAATCAAAAATCACTCAACTGCTGACAAATAGTTTAACCTTTCAAATCCAACCTCATTTACCTTCCCCCAGCTGAAGGCAAAGCAGTTTACACCTTGTGCATGCAAGATAAATATTCATTGCTGGATCACTGGCAGGTAATTTTGAGGGCCTACCAGACGTGTGTAGCTACATTGCAGACAAACATCCCACGGTGAAGGGAGCAGAGGGTGAAACAACTTCACAGACTTCTGCTCCCCCTCCTCCTCCTCACCTACGGAATTTTGTCTACTCCTTCACTGTCCACCACAATGATGCGCAGATGCCTCCCCTTTGAGACCCAGGGGAAGAGAATCCGGGTTTAGGTGCCAGATAATAGGCTCGACACGGGAGTACTTTTGGAGGAAACAAAAGCCCAGCCCACTGCAGACCCTGCTGCAGGTCAGAGCCAAATCAGGACGATGAGCCCGGAGATGCAATGTTGACCCGCCCAGTCCCACTCCTCAACCTCAAAGGTCCATGCATAATTGACGGTGCAAACGCACCTTTGAAACTGAACTTGGTGTCTGCGCTTTGCCTGGAAGGCCCCGGGATCACGGTGTTGGTGGAGAGAGATCTAATTCTCATTTTCTTGGCCGTCCTCAGATGTCTGTCAGGCCTGAGCTCCGACTTCCACTCTCAGAGAACGCGGGTCTCCTTGCCGAGCCATTCGAGTCCGGGAGGAGCCTGTGGGCAGCTCCTGGGATGCCAAAAGGAGGTAGCTGTATTTTTAACATGGTGAAGAACTTAGACTAACTCTGGAAAGTCGATGAAATGGCCACCCTTCTTTCTAAAGGAAAGCACACACATTTGACTCTCAGCACACATTTTCAGGGAATTTGTGGACACCCCGAATCCAGCTAAGGGCCATGGGTCCCCGTGGTAAAGACTTCTTTCCTAATAGTTTATAATTCATGCCAACAGGGGGCAATATACAAGGGGACCGTGTTCTGCCTTCAGAGACACCAACTTTAAATTCAACATGCCAGAGGGCCTCAGGTCAAAATGAAAGAAACCTGATCCACTGAATTTTAATTCATACAGTATTATAAAATTTTAATCAAACAACTTCAAATGATTAGCCTTAGGTTCCTTTCTCTATATGTGTAAATAAAATTAAATTTTCCCAAAAAGTCAAACTTTCTACTTGCACTATTATTTCAAAGTAATTTCGCTAGGGACGAAATCTTTTGACTGCAGAGTGTGACAACACAGATTTTAACAAAACTAATATTCACCTCCGAAACCTCCTTGGCATGAGTTGGTTTAAGGCAGCATCCTGATCTGGCCATTGTTTCAGAGTGTCAGGAGAACAGACTTCAGGGCTGACCGCTGATACAATCACAAATTGCCTCTTCACGTCTGCCTCGTGAGGCAGGTGACGGAACACACTGGAGCCTGAGGCAAGAGGATCACAATGTTTGAGCACAGCCTGGACAACTAAGTAATTTATGGAGACTTTGCCTCAAAAAAGAGAAGAAAAAAATGAAAAGAAGGAAAAAGAAAGAATAAATAGGGGAAGGGGCTGGGGTCAACTCAGTGCAAAGGGCCTGAGTTCAAACCCCAGTACCACCAAAAAGAGAGAGAGAAAGAAAGAAAGAAAGAAAAAAAAAAAAGCCTGGTGAACTGGGACATTTTAAGGCTTGCTCCAATATGTCAAATAGAAGACAAGCCAGGTAGGAGGTGAGAGCGACAAGCACAGGTGATCTCAAAAGTGGGGAAGATTGTCAAGATAATGTCACAATTATTAGGTGATGAAAACCTCCACTTGGAGTGAGAAACAATAGATATCTTAGCACTTTCCAAATCACCTGCCATTTTTCTGTTTAAAATCTTCCAGTCTTTCATCTCTGTATTTCTCTTCAGCAAGCCAACATCTGGCCCATTGTTCTTCCTAAACATTCTTTTCTGTCTTTTTTTTGGGGGGGTGTCAGAGTATGAAATAGAAATATCTTCCTGTTTGAGTACCTGAAATCCTGTTCAGTGCAGTTCACTGGGCCAAGGTGTTGAGTCACCAAATGTCCTCTTTTATACTACAGCTATTTCTGGAACAGTTCATGTTTCAGTGCGATAACTCAATATAACATGAAATAAATCCTCCCGATTCAGTTTCTCCCTTGAGATGGCACTGAGGAAATAAACCAAAGACAAGACGAGGACAGACCAGTTTTCCGTTTGCACCAGGAAGAGAGAGAGACCTTAAGCAACTAAGGGTAGATATACAGGCTGATGGGCCTGGGACATGGGGCGCAGGAAAGGGGAACAGGAAACAGGAAGTTACACAGGGGAAGCTGCCTCCTTTAGTTTTTACCTCATATAATTCCAATCAGTTGACCAAAAATTACATGCACCACACTAGCCTGAATGTGTCAGTTATTTTATTTTGAAAACTTTTGCACATGGTAGGCAGTAAAAATATTTGTGGAATGAATGAAATTATCACCAACACCCCTGAGCCATATGATAACTAAGTTTAAAATTCTTCTCATTAAATTGCAGTTCTAAAGTGGAGGCCCCGTGGATCCGAGTGACTTTTGTCAGTAACAGGATGGTCACAGTATGGCCATCTGTCCCAAACGCACACTTTGGAGCTTGTTCTCCAGAATTCCACAGACTGTGTTTCTTCCTAGCCTTGCAATCTCTGTATTTCCTTGTCTTTGCTTGATTTGAAGCCATCTTGATACAATACCTCTGACACCAGTGGCGTCAGTGACAGTTGTGGGCCATCTGACACTAATTAGCATCTTAGCCTATATTCATTCCTCTGCGTCAGGGGTCTGTGAGCAACAATGTCATTTTACAGGCTGACATCGGGAGCCCAGCAGGCAACGGAGTGGGTTTCTCACCCTTCTTCTCCAGGCTCTGGAGCCTTGTGTGATGCAGTTTGTGTTTGGCTGTGAGAGGGCTCTCAGCTACGGATGCTCACAAGATAAAATAGCTCATCATACTAATTGCAAATTCAGCTCCAGCCAAAGTCTCCTGAGAATGATAAACCCCAAGGCCCTGGTGCCACATAGCCTCTGCCTGGTCTGGAACTCTGAATCTCCTGCCCCTCTACAGCCGCTGTTCATCAGGCAGAACACAAGGCGAGCTGGCAGGGGGAGGTGTTGCTGCTGCCCGCTCCTGCTCTGTGCAAAGGTGGGTGACGTAGGGAAATCTGAGGTCTGCCTGTGACCTTGAGAAGGACGTTGCTTCTCTCCCACCGCTCCCCAGTACCTCTGGGACTCTATAAACCCAACCCATGAGTTCCCTGGGGAGTAATCTCCCTACAGCAGTTCCTGGACTCCCCGATTCATTCTTTGTGGTTAGCCTGGTGGAAACCACTCTTCACCAGCCAATGATCCAGAACCATCCCCTGTTCCTTCCTGTAGAGCAGTAAAGGTAAGGTCTGGCTTGTGCTGGGAGCACCAAACCGGCGGGGGCTGCCCTGGGTCATGTGCCACCCCCAAGGCAGCAGCTTCACTTTCTGCAGAGAGGCTGCTGAAAGTTGGAGCTGAGATCTTGCTAAGAGATAGAGCTATAATTTCCCAGGGCAGGCTCTGCCATTGGCATTGTAAATGCATATTCTCACTCGGTCATCCTTACACTGCTGTGAAGATGCTCAGAATATCCCTGGTCTCCCACCTAGGGACCTGTGGCTCAGCTGGGCAAAGTAACATACCCGGGGCACACCTAGAGGAGGCTGAGGCTGAGGATCTCACTGCCTCGCTCCCCGCTTTTTGAAGGGTGCTCAAACAAAAGGTACCTGCGCCTGCTGCCAAGGAGAGGCTTCTCTTTCCAGCCGAGGCTCTGCCTATGGGGTGTGGAGAGCCAGAGCCAAGCTCACCGACCCTCCTCACTCGCCCGCTTCCCACTGAGAGTTAATCACAGTCACTAAACCGGGACACTTGGTTTTGCATCGCAGGCTTCACCTGAGGTTAAATTCACCCACAATTGTGTCCCTGACCCCTGAAGTCTGACTCACGGGCACGGTCACAAGCTAGTGTCGTTTCCCCATCCTCCAATGCAGTCTTTGAGGCCATGCATCTAAGCAGCGAGGCATGGGGTGGTGCCACAGACCTGGGCCGGAGCCAGGTAGGCTGCTCCCTAGTGCTACCATTTAATGGCTGAGTGACCTAAAAGAAGTCAGGTCCTGGGAATCTCACCTTGTTAATATCGTTGTTAATAACACATCGGTATGTGGCTCACAGGTCTCTGTTAGGCCGTGCCTTGGTCTTCCACTCTGCAGAACAGAGGCCATCTACAGCTCCTGCCTCTCTTCTCCCTCCTTATAATCCCTATTCCTGTAAAATCTGGGGTTCCCTAGGGATGCACAGTGGAGGACTCCAGACACCAATTAATCACACACAGCTGATACATTACTGTTACACGGCTTTTTCCCCAGAGCTTATTGTTCTTGGCAAGCATTATTAATTTTCTCATCTTCCCTGTTAGCATCACACTGAGACTTTATTTAACTCTTCCAGGAGAACTGTGCCCTTTCCTGACATTTAGTACATGTATGATGAGTTGGGATATTATTAATTGTCCAAAAACTCATCAGCTCCCTGGTAAGCCAAGTTATCTGATCATTTCCACAATCAGGTCAAATAATAAAAGCTCTAATAAAAGCTGATCAAATTGACCTTGGTTCAGGAATTAATTTAAAGTTCCTGAACTCCGATGAAGTTGTAGTTGCTTTGTGCATATATGCGACATAGTGAGCCTAGTGGAGAATAAGCTTAGAGGAAGGGACGGGGAATTAGGATAGGATACACAGGATAGAGGATGCACAGATAGAGGAAGCACTAATAGGACTTACTGGACTACAGGCTTCCTGTGCAGGGCACTGATTTTGCTCGCGGATGTGCGCTTGGGTCAAGAGATACTGTATCGCATTGCTCAGATCCCGCCATCAGAATGGGTGTGCGCCTTCTCTCCAGTGGCTGGGCTGTTGGCTGCTGATGGCTCACAGCTGGGTGCCCTCCCAGGCATGACTCTTGGTGGAAGAAAGTCCCTCACTCAGCATTTTGTTCTTGCAGCCCAGTGACTGGTCAGGCAGTGATAAAAAGGCCTGGGCCTCTTGCCTCAATTCAGGACATTCTTACTTTATCAGTGCTGACCAGAGGTCCTCCTCCAGCTCCTGAACTCTCTGAAGGAATGGCTGAGGACTTAGCTTTTGCAGTTGTTGTTTTGCTGTGGTTGTCTCAGTGCACCACAGACTTCAGATTTCACCTGCTTCCTCATTGACGGGACTTGCCAAAGACTTCCCCGAGGCCCCCGTTCCACCCATACACTGTGCTTTCCCTGTGCCTGTGTGCATCTGAATGGACCTCTCTCCAGGCCCTTCCCGGGGGTCACACTGCTGCTGCTGCTTCTTTCTTGGTACCGGTAGGTCTGGTTTCAGGAATGGCTATGCATCATGTTTTAGGGAGCTGCTTCCTGCTCGGGCTGGTCCCAGACTGGTGAACTGAGCCAGCTTCTCCCCACAGAAGCCTTCCCCAGATCTCCTACCTTCACGGAACAAAATTTGCTTTGCTTGCTTCATGGAGAAAATTTGGAGAGATTTAAGAACAGATCAAATGTTGTTTGCTTTTAAAACCCAAGACTGTACATGTAGCAGCAAGACTATAGCTATATGTGTTAAGTGGAGGAATCAAGAGGAGATTGTGGTTGCTTAGTTAAACGTTTAGCAGCTAGAAGAGCTGAACTGTTAAGAGTTCTCACTAAAAATAAATAAACAAACAAACAAATAAATAAACCAAATCCTGGATTGGAATTTTGAGTTGTTACTACTTGACTCTGTAACCTGGAACATATTACTTGGCCTCAGTTTCCTCTGCTGTGGGACAGGACTGTTTATAATAGCTACCTGGCAGGATTTACATGGAAATTCAAAGGAGCTATTGTATGTTAAGGTGCTGAGCATAGTACTCACACTATCACCAACTCTCCCAATGCTGACAACGTCCTGTTCTGTCATAGACTTGGGTAGGTCCTGCGATTGTCCTTCACGGAATGGAAGACTGTCAGTTACTGAGCAGAAAGGAGCAAGTCATTGCTCATTGTGGGCTTTGGGGACATAAAGCACATAGCACTGAGACTCTGCTGGATTTTGTGCCTGCTTCTTACCCTTTGGAGTGTAGAACAGATGTGAGCTGAGCCTAGACAGTATTAGTGGCAGGAGCTCTGAAGGTTAATAGTTTATCAACAATCTAGTATCTTCTAACTCTGTGCCACTTTAGCCCCGAGATGGCTCCAGGACTGCATTAGCTAAACCTCGTACACAGAAGACATACAGAAGGATGGATCAGAGGTCGGAGGCAAGTATCAGAGGAAGAAAAAGATGTAAGAAAATGAGGAAAATAAAGACAGATTTCAGGCACATGACTGATCAATCACTGTGACCTGGTTTCCTCATCCTAGAGAAAGTCAGATGATAAATTTGCTAACACATGAACAATCACAGCTGCTTATAATAACAAACCAGTTTCCAAACCATTCCATCTACACTGATTTAATGTTCTTGTGAGGCAGATAGATGGGCCGCTGTGTAGATGAAATAAGTAATAAATGTAGCCTATGTTGTCATCAATAAGACACGTGGCTCTGTGCCATGGTGAATTTGCTAGCAAGCTTGGAAAACATTATCTCTAGGCGTCGCTGTAGTGTGACGCAGGTGTGCCGTGAGTCATGCTCAGGTGGCCTTCTGGTCACTCCACTCTCAGGTCACTTTGGTCGCAGTTTGAAAGATGTTGCCGAGAGTATATTTCTCACTCGAGTTAATCCTGAGTTACAGGGAATGACTAACACTTTACAGAATGAAATTAGACTTCTGCACAATCCTGACGAGTTGGAGAAGTAATTAGGCACAAACTCATGAAGTTGCAGACAACCGAGGCCAAGTTTATTTAGAGAGAACACCTTCAGAAGTACGTGAATGGGGAATGAGTGCCCAAAGCACACATGAGGAAAGGACTTGTGCCCTTTTAGGAGGTGATAGAAATCACATTCATAATGAGCTCAAAAACCAGGCTTGGGAGTCAGTTTGAATTGAATCACAGGTCTTCTGAGATGTGTTTTCTCGGACAGAGCCTCCTCTTTCTCGGACAGATCCTCAGCTCTGGTTCACCTCCTCCTCTATGGCTTCCTCATTTTTTAAAAGATAATCTCTACCTCATGCCTTTATTATGGAGAAAATCCTTTACAGTACACCACAGTTACCATCAGCTGTCTACCCAACATCACGTTCCTCCCTCCTACTGGAAAACAGATGAAGTTTTATAGGTGGCTGCGCGACGTCCTCCAGGATGGCGACGCTCTTCCAACTCGGTGTAAACCCCACTCAGCCGTGTGCACTGCCTCTGTACTCTTCTCCCTGTGGGCTGCTTCACATGTGCACTAATGGATGCTCTTATTTAAACTGGGGTTGTTCTCACATTTATTACCTTAGGGGGTAAAGTGCCTGATATCTGTCAAGCAAAAAAGGCATCATGCATAACTTTTCATCATTTATGTTTCTGCATCATTTGACCCTGGTAATCACTTTCTTCTTAGTCCTCCCTCTTCCCTCCCCCCCTTCTCCTCCTCCTCCTCCTTTCTCCCTTGCTTTCCAGTTTCCTCCCTTCTATTCCATCTTCCAGACTTTATGGATAGAAGGAGATTTCTAAATACAAATTTCAAGTCATGGCCTTTGGTGTTTTCAAGAAGAAAATGTAAATGTCATCGCCTACAAGGCCTTTTCAAGATCAAGCTTGACGGTTTTCACCCAGACAACAGCTCGGAGTCACCTGGAATGATTCAAGCCATGACAACACCCAGGGTCCACACCAGCGATGTTTCTTTCATGAATTGAATTTACGGTATAGGCATTTTAGAGCTCTCTAGGTGGGTCTCACACGATCAGGGCTAACAGCAGCTACACACCTCTGCCTCAGCACTCACTGCCCAGCACTCAGCAGCTGTGCTTGCACTTTGTGGAAGGGGCGACCCTGTGCCACATTTCTGTCTCCCACAGACAGTGGCAAGGCCTTTCTCACCTTTCCTCTTCACTCAGTCCCGCCAGCCCTCACGTCCATGAACACCAGTGCAGACGCCAGCTCCTGCTTCTCAGGCCCCAGCTGTGCCCCAGCTGTGTTTCCCACGGCCCAGCTGCTCTCCTGTGGAGCAACTTTGATCCCAGGGTATGGGTCCCCTTCTCTCAATCACTGTGAGTTTCCTTCTCTCCCTTACTTTTATTCTTCAACCTTTGTGTCAAGAATAGTTTTGGCCATGAATTTAGGTAAATTAAAAAAAAAATGCCTGGGTTCTGGCCGAAGAAGCACAGTGCGTGATAAAGAACACTAACCTCAGTTTCAGCCAGAGAGGTGACCTAAGACGGTGGCCCTGTGTCCTGTGCTCATGGTCCTCAAATGGGGCTGGATTACTGACCTGTTTCTTTTCTTTTCTTTCTTTTTGGGTACTGGGGATCGAACTAGGGACTTTCAACTGCTGAGGCAGGTGGTGGTGGTGACCTGTTTCTAATGAAGTGAGCACAGCAGAAGGGAGGATATGCCAGCAGCAAGATTTGGCTGTAAAATGAGCGTGGCTCTGAGTCGGGGTCTACCCTCTCTCTTGCTCAGTTGTGGTTTGGAACCAGAATGCTCCCCCAGACCTCTCGAGAGTTTAGAAGTGGGCCTCACAGAAGGTGATTTATCATGGAGCACACTGCACTTACCAGAGGATTAACCCACTGAGGGACCCACAGCCGAATGTGATTGAGGACGTGGGTAGCGGAAGAGCTGGGTCACTGGATGTGTGACCTGGAAGGGTCTCTCTCCACCCCTGGTTCCTCCCTTCTCTGTTTCCCAGCTGCCATCTTGTGAGCAGCTTCTCTCCAAGCAGAACCTTCCACCACGCCCTGTCTGCTTTGAAACCAGCCTACTATGAACTGAAACCGTCAGACAAAATAAATCTCTCCCCCTGTAGGTTGTAGGTGTTAAATTTAGCATCCAGTGATGGGAAAGTGACCCTGACAGCCACCCTGAGGGAAGCCAGTCACCGTGTTGTGGGCTCCTCAATGGAGAGGCAGGGAGGTCTCCAACCTGTAGCCAGCGAGGAGCTGGGCCCCAGGCCCAGAGCCTGCACCACACAGGTTCTGGGGGCTATGAGCACAGTTGGAAATAGGCCTGGCCCCATAGCTTGGCTGCAAGCTCACAGGGACCTGCACCAGCGGCACCCAGCTGAGCAGTGTCCTGGCTCTTGACTTACGGAAGTTGTGAGATAACAAATATCTGCTGTTTTAAGCTGTTAAGTTTGGGGGAAGCTTGTCACACAGCAAAGGAGAACAAATACTGCAGAGCCTTATGCAGTGACTTAATTTGCCACACACCCATGTCTTCTGAGGTGCTTCGTCCGTAAAAATGGGGATGGTACCACATGCTCTGAAGGGAGGGGGATGAGGCTCAAGTGACAGGAAATAAGCAGAAACTATCTGTGCCAGATGCTGGGCTGCGTGGAAGTAAGGCACTGAATCTCCAGAAATATCATAATTGAGACAGAGGCCTTTTCTCTTAATCTTTTCACACCAAATATACGATCTCAGAATTAACAAGCTACAGGTATACGGACAACTCTACTATATCTGCTGGAGTGATTCTGCAGTGCCCACTGTGCATGTAACCGATTTAACATTAAATTCAACGCGTCCTTCTCTCTAATATCTGTCCACTGATAAATAACACTTAGAGTGAAAGTCATAGCATCTTCTATTTACGTTTAGCCTAAGTCAAGCCTTTACTTAGAGTTTTAGTGGCTACCTGGGCTGTGGAGTGGGTGGGCTGCTGTGGTCAGAGGGAAATAATGAGCACTCTCTTGCCCTGAGTTCTGGTAACTTGAGGATGCGAAGAGCTGAGTGTGGACCAGGTTTTCATGGAGCTCATCATCTAACGGGGTTGCTGGAACCTTGAAAAGCTACATGCACTCTGGACCCAAGAAGTGTCACAAAGATAAATATACCTCAGTCTTTAAAAGTGGAGGAGGGCCGGGGATTTAGCTCAGTGGTTTTGCCACCTGCCTTGCAGGCAAGCACAATGGCCTGAGTTTGATCCCTGTACCAAAAAAAAAAAAAAAAAAAAAAAAAAAAAA
>NW_022900931.1:40543076-40564836 GCF_012274545.1 Fukomys damarensis | reverse complement strand
GAATCCGAAAAAAAAAAAAAAAAAAAAAAAAAAAAAAAAAAGTGGAGGAGATGCCAGGTGTGGTAACACACACTGTGATCCCAGCACTTGGGAGGCTGAGGCAGGAGGATCGCTGTGAGTTTGAGGCCGGCCTTGGCTACATAGTAAGTTCAGGGCCAGCCTGAAATACAAAGGGAGACCTTTGTCTAAAAAAAAAAAGTGGAGAAGATGCTGTAGTAAGGATGAACCCCAAGAATTACTTTATATTTTGGCCTGCACATTCTGCTGTATAACATGTGTCTCTGACTAGAATTAACACAACAAGGTGTGGTATTTATATAGAACTCATAAAGATTTACAGTGGTTTTCATCTCTTTATTGCCTCATAGATTTTTTTTTAATCAGTCATTCCTATGAAAATTTTATCTGGTCCCTATTATTTTCAAAACACAGTTTCATGTTAGGGAGCATAAATGTGTGAGAAAAGATTGTACTCCAAAATAATACTTATAATACATAATCCCAAATAATAATAGCAGTCACAGTGACAAAACAAGGCATTGAGTTCTAGGCATCTATGAAGAGTTTTGATAAATAGCCTCATTTTAGCTCCACAAAACTTTTAAAAGATGACAAAAATATTCTCTTTAAAGATGAGGACTGAGGTTCAGGTGCAGACAGCCAATTTGCCAAGGTTATAAAAAGAAAAGCACCATCGTCCGGGTTGGAGCGCTCTGTGTCCTCCACCATTTTCTGAGTCGCTCACTACCTTTTAATCTGTCTTCTTTGGTTATCAACAGCATCAAGTCATATTCTGTAAAGCACTTTCATGCATTGTCTTGGTGATTTTTCACAACTCACCTCTCAAATTAGAATTACACATTTACACACGAGAAAACGAATGTTCCATAGCTTTAGGTGACTCGATCCCGATGGGTCAGATCATTTGTGGTAGTGCTGAGTGAGATTCACTAGGACAGGACCAGCACACAGCTTAGGCAAATTTGAGTCAAAGGCACCCTACTGGGTGTCACAGAGGTGCAGGGCAGAGAGGAAACACTGAGGGATGAAATGGTCTTGAAGGAATTCTGTCTTTCAGGAAGAAACACCTGAGATAGCTGATGGCAAAGGCACCTGAACTCCCAGCACTCCGCCTTGGAGGACTGCAAGTCTTAAGTCCAGCCTTGGCAACTTAGTGAGACCTTGTCTCGAAATAAAATTAAATAGATAAATAAATAAAAAGTACTGCGTATGTAGCTTACTGCAAAGGCCCTGGGTTCAACCCCCAGTACTGTTAAAAAAGAGAAAAGCACTCATCCATACATGGACCTCTGTCTTCTGTGGTGAGCAGGCAAAACTGCCCAGGTGAGGAAGGGGTGGTTTGCTCAAGGTGAGAAGACCTGGTTCTTTTCTTCTCTTTCCCTGGAGAGACCCCAAGTGCTGAGCTCTCTGTCGGTGAGGACATGCTGCTTTCCATGACCGTGAAGAGAGCCTCTCCGCACATCCCGAGCTGTCTGAGCGAGGCGTCCGCTGCTGTAGTTTGAATGTGTCCTTCAGCGTCGGTGTGTTGGAAACTTGCCGCCTCAGGAGCGGGTTATTGCTATCGTCACAGCAGTGGGTTCTTGAAACAGGATGAATTCAGCCCCTACCCCACCGCACAAGGCCCTCTCCCGCGCTATGACGCACCAGGAGCGCCCTGTGCAGATGCCGGGATATGGCCCCTTGGCCCTTGGGCTTCCCAGCCTGGGAAGTCGGGGGCTCATCAGTCTCTGCTCACCCTAACCGAGCCGGCCGGTGGTATTCTGCTACAGCAGCCCAAAGCAGACCGGGACTTGGGGAAAAGAGTTCCTCAGAGGTGGCCTCAGGTCCAGGACCCGCTCACCTGACACGGAAGTCGCAGACTCCAGGTTTCTTCTCAGCAGAGTCTTCAGGTAGCCTTAGAGAGGTGAAAAGGATGAAAACTCACACCGTGTGGGCACTGCCAGCCTTACCTGGACGGTGCGTGAGAGCAGCCTGCCCTTCGGAGAGGTCGGGAGAGCAGGTGAAGAGACTCATCCCCCTTCCACAGTGCCTTTATCTGTCGCTGTCGCTGCCCACTCCCTTGAGTCCACTGTCTCTGCTTCCGGTCTTCTCCCCTAAAACTCCACGGCAGGAAAGGAAGAGGATTTGTGTCTACAGGGCCTCTTCGGTTTGCTGTGCGCTGTTTAATTCTCCCTAATGGGTAAATGAGCCAAAGCTTCGACTGTTTTTGTTTTTCATATTATTTTCTTTTCTTTCAGGTCCTACTTTTGTGGTCATACCTGCCTAATGTGAACCAATTCATAATACCGAGGGTCGTTTGGTTTTGGTTTTGGTTTTGGTTTTGGTACTGGAGTTTAAACCCAGGGCTTTCGCACTGAACTACATCCTCAGCCTTTTTTTTTTCTTCCCATTTATGTATTCATTCATTTATGAGACAGGATCTGACTAAGATGCTAAATCGCCCAGACTGGCCTTGAACTTGTGATGCTCCCGCCTCAGCCTTCCAGAATGAGTTTTAAGCTTTTTTGTTAAAAAATTTTTATTATATATTGGTACATATTAGGTATACAGTATAACAACATTCATCAGTGGAAATTTGTACCTTTACACTATCTCGGTAGTTATTTTTCCCCCATTCTCCTGCCTTGGCTTCAACCTTTCCACCCCTAACACTAAGCTTTTTGCGGAAGACTTAGGTTGCCAATCTGCTGCATGAACCATATTTGCATTCTTAAGAGAAGATTTGCATGCAACACTCAAATGGCATAGGCTTTACTCCGATCCTGTAGGCCGGGGCTGCCTCCCCTTCTGTGCTATCCTAACTGCTTCCCTTGGATGTGGAAGACCACCTTTCCGAGGCTTGCGAAATGTAAATGAGAGCTACTTAGCAGTTTTATTTAAATTATTAAATGAGATTTTATTTATAGGCAGCTTTTAGCACTGGAGTAACTTAAGTAGGTTTTATTTATTTAGTTTTTACACTGTTTCTAAGAAAAATGGGGCTCTCAGCCTATCGGAAAGCCTTTAATTTGAGACTGGAGAGATGTCTTATACCCTCTATCCCTTTATGTAGGAACCTGTTTCTTTGCCAGTGGGGTGGGGTTTCTCCACCCTGCAAAAACGAACGCACCTTCAGTCTTTTTGGAAACGCAGCCCTCACGGGGACAATTCTACCCAGCTCATCTTTATACCCAACTGGAGGTGGCATAAGATCTGAAACACAAATCTATCATTTCCTTGTTCTGACCACACCCTCTGTCCTGGGTAATGCTGATCTCTTGCTCTTGAAACATCACTAGGCATCTGCGTGTCCTGGGGTGAGAGCAGAAATCAGGGTTAGCCCAGGACTTTCAGCCTCTTTTCCTCTTGGACTTGCAAAGGCAGATTGGGCAGTCAGAGTAGCATTTGGGTCCTCCTTAAAATCTGGGGTTTCCAAATCACTCTTCTGGATGCTCGCCTGGAGAGGGCTGTGGCTTCCAGCCTTCTGGACGACAGCCGTGATAAAGAGACTCATGGCTGCCAGCAAGTCGGGCAGAAACATGGAAAAAACCACTCATGCAAGAACACAATCAAGTGTTTCTAGGATACCCCAGCCAGGGAATCTTTGTCACCCCTTTCCTAGCAAAGAGAAACCATGCCCACCCCTCTCCACTTGGCTGAATGTCACCAAGATTGCAAAATTAAAAACAGCTTCAAGGGATGAAAACAGTCTAGAGAGAACCACAGGGTGTGGATTTAAGCACAGGGCCTTACTCTGTATTTTCTGTTCTATGAGGCTCACCTTTTCCCATGTCTTCGGCAAAACTTCTACAGAGGTCAGTGTGCCCTCTTTATTCCATTTGTGCAGATTTTTTTTTTTAACTTTTTGGATTTTAGGTGCAGCAATTCAGTCCAATCATTCTCCCATTGCAATTCACGGCCCCCTCTTCTTATGTGATCCTGTAAAGACCCTTTCTCGTCTTATTTTAGTTTTTCTCTCCATTTTCCATTAGCATTCTCTACCATTTAGGAAGCACTTTTTCTAAGATGTTTAATATGTTTTTATATGTATATGTATATTTCTATTAAAAATAGGAATAGAAATAGAAAAAATATGAGAAAAACAAAAAAAATGGAAACAAAGTCTGAAAATAGGGAAGAGTGGAGGGGGTGAAGGGAGGGCAGGGAATGGGGAAAAAATAAGAACCAAGATACGTCATGTAAAGGTACAAGATCTCAATGATGAATGTAACTGTACTGTATATCTAAAAAGTACCAATAAACTTAGTGGGGAAAAAAAGAACTTAATCAGTTTAAAAAAAAGAAAAAGGAATATCTGTGCTTCCTAGTCTGCATAATTGTGTCTTACTGTGTTGTTTTTCTTCAACACTATGGCCTGATGTATGTCCTCTAGTGGACTGCATCTGACAGTTGAGTACTTATGATTCCACCTGCTGACCTGTAACAGCTCCTTGCTGCTACCCGTAAGGCTGCTGTGTTTATTTTTCTCTGTGGTGCCTTATGGCCTGTCGGAATCTCTCAGGCACGTATCCAGGAAAGAGACTTCAGAATCACAGAGTACAGACACTATTCGCTAAAGCTGCTGGGTGACCTTTCAGGAAGATGGTACCCATTCCCACTTCTACCGGCACTGTAGGTGGTCTGCTGCTCCCTTCAACTTATTGGAAATGAAGGGTGTTCTGACTTTTTCATTTTCGCCAAATGAAAGAGCACTAAATAGTGTGTTGCGGTTGCCTTCGTGTTTGTGATTCTTATTATCGGTGATTCTTATTATCGGTGAGGTTGAGAATGTCTTTAACGTTAGTCACTCAGGTTTCTTTGTGCATTGTGTATTCATGTTCATTATGAAATTTTCTGTTTTTCTTCCTCGACTATTAGGTTTTTAAGAATAAATACTAATCTTATTGGTTTTAAGCTTTGCTAACATCTCCTCCTAGTTTGTACACATCCCCTAGCACCGGCTATTGTGCCTTTGTCGAATAAAAATCTTTAATGTTTATGTGGTCAGATCTGACCATTTTTGCTGTCTTACTGTTTGCACTTGTAGTGTCTTATTTAGAAATATTTTTCACCTCAAGATCATATTTTGTTTACACTTGAAGTCTGTAAGCCATCTGAAGTCGGCAAGACATGAAATGGGAATCTAAATGTTTATTTCTCAACATACTGAGGCAACTTTCTTAAAACCATCTCTTAGGCTTTTTTCTATTCTCCACCTCCATCCTATATCGAGTTTCCTTACATGATGCCCTATTCTGAACATTTTTATCTCTTACATATTTCATTAGTCTGCTGTCAGGCTAATATGTACTATTGTTTGATATAGTTTCTGCTGTGTGTGTGTGTGTGTGTGTGTGTGTATAAATGATTTAACTATTTGAGAATCTTAATTCTTCTACATTTATTTTGGAATCTGGCAAATTTCTCAAAAGCTTTTGCTGGTATTCATATCGGAACTTAATAAATATATATATTAACTTAAGAAAACTGACATATTTATAATAGCAGGTAATTCCATTCATTGTTAAGTCTTTTTCTAGTTTTTTTTTAACACTTATCCATAAAATTTTGTGTATTCCTTGCTATTTTGATTCCTAGCAACTTTAGAGGTAGGACTGGGGATTTAGCTCAATGTTTCCACCACCTGCCTCGGAAGTGCAAGGTCCTGCATTTGATCCCCAGTACCAACAAACAAACAAACAAACAAACAAACAAAACAAACAAAAAAGAAATTTTAGAGATTTTTAAATATTTTGCAGAGAACTTCATTCCTGTTATGATTACTGCTGATAATGTCAGTATACTCTGTATTTGGCAGCCTTGCTGAACTCTTTTGTAGGTTTAGTGGCCTGTTACTCTGGGGGATGTGATATGTATCTAACTCTATCTTAGGTGGGGCACTAAAGCCAGAGGTGCATACTGCTCCGTACGATCTTCATCACTAAAGTCCCCCGGTCTTCTCTGTCCTGACAGGCAATGACCAGGAGGGCTGGCGATGGCTTCTTAGCACTTGCTAGTCTAGACTGAGCACTTACTGGTATTTGATTTTATCATTAGCCACACTTTACAAATCTAAAAAACAGAGCCTAAGAAATAAGTCACAAAGACACCTGAGGACGGGACATAGTCACACAAAGCCCAGGCCCTGGACATAGGTGCCGTCCAAGATATGGGCCACAGCCTGCTCACTAAAAACTGGGTGAAGCCTCTGTTATTATGAAGATACACTTTCCATGAAAAATATGACAGTTTTTATAATTGTACTCAAGCTGTGATTCTTCCAGTTACATTTATTTACTGCTCAGTCAGGAAAATATCTGAAGGAAATATATAATCATTACATTTAGATTAATTTGAGTAATAAAAAAGCAGATTGTGTCTTGGAGTTTTGGCTAAAATCAAGTGTAGTGTCTGTTCTTGGTTTACTATCCAATATATCCATTGTTTGAGAAGAAAAGAAGGTTGAAATGGTCTCTATCATGTGAAATTAAGGATCAATATCTTGCATGTCTTTTTCATCTATTTTTCTGATGACTGCTTTTATTGTATGTTATGGCATGTATCTAGGTGTCCCCCCAAAGCTCCGTGTGCTCACAGGTGGGGCTGTGATCCAGAGCTGGCTGGATCTAGAGTGTGTGATGCTAAGGGTGTATGGTACTAAATTCCTCAACTTATTGCTTTAGTATAGTTCTGGCTATGGATAATGAGAAGGCCTGCCTGGGTGTGGGTGGTACCACTCCAAAGGCATGTAGTCTGGATGGGATAAAAAGGAAAGGGAGGCTGCTGCTTTGCTTTGCTGCTTCCTGCCTGCCTCACCATGGACTGTTTCTCCTCTGTACCAGGCCACTATGCCTTGGAGCCAACTGACTAGGGACTGAAACTCTGTAAACTATAAGCCAAAGAAATCTTTTCTCCTTTAACTTGCGAGTGTGGTCCCAGCAACAAGAGAAGTAACTACGGCATTGTATTGTATGAAAATACAGTATTAGTTGGTGACATTCTAAAAAGAAAAAGAAAATGGATTCTTTACCCAGTAATTTAAAATTATTTATTATTTCAAATTATATATGAATAATTTGAGAGGCACTGATTGAGACTATATGCTCCCTTCATTATAAAGATATCTCTTGCTTGAAAGATGCTAAAAGGGTATAACAAAAGCTATGAACAGGTATATATAAAGATGTCTAGTTGTCAAAGTTGTTTCAATTAAGTGTTTTATATTTCTGAGATGCTCCAAATGGACAAGAGCTATCTTGAGCACAAAGGGACACCTCTGAACCATTCCTTAAAATTCACCGTCCGGCCCTCTCTGCTACTTCAGGTCTCAATGTCCCACACTCTGAACCAGATAAATGTTTTTATTCTACTAGGATATAACCAGCCTTCAGATTCAACTTTCCTCTATTGGGGAAAAGAAAATATTGAGCTTGGGCATGATAGTATCTGAACATTAATTAAGGGTTACTGACAATATTAACAGCACTATCTTACTTAGAACACTAAGTGCAGTTTTTGAACACAGATTAAAGCACTTGAGTTATCAGCACTGCTGAATTTGTATAATAATGGTGAGATACATCATCAAATATGGAGAAGAATATAGATATCTGATAACTGTAGTGAACTACAGAAAAAAAATTCAGATCACGAGACATATCACAGAGCCAGATGTGGTAGTGTATACCTATAATTCTAGCACTTTGGGAGGCTCAGGCAGGAGGATAGGAAGTTTGAGCCCAGCCTGGGCAACTTAGTGACTTAACAAGACCCTGTCTCAACATTTTTTTTAAAAAGAAACAAAGGGCTGGAGATATGGCTCAGTGCAAAAGCCCTGGGTTCCATGTGCAATAATGCAAGAATCCTTAAAACAAACAAAAAACACACATCCCAGTAAAAGTTGTATTGGATCATTCAAATGATGGGGCAACCTACTGAATTTACAAGGTAACTGAATTTAAAAAATAATTATCTGGCTGTGTTTTTTGAGTGTGTAATATTACTATGTTTCAAATAATAATGAGTTAACAGAAGTAATATAGCTTTTTAAATTTGGATTTTAATATTCAGGTACGTTACTGATACAGATTTTTTACAGTAGCCCTATTTAGCTCTTGGGGGAAGAAGAAAGAGAAAATCCAAAAATTTGACAATGGGAGAATTTTTAGCAAGCTACTTCTATGAATATAATGAAATACTTACTACACATTCTTTTAAAAATAAGCAAACTTTATCAACACATAATGATTCTACAAAAAGTATTGAATATAAATCTCAAAATAGAAAAATGGAACACATGCACAATTTATGAAGACATGAGTGTATGTTCTTGTGCTATATAGCCAGGTGGCATTTATTGTGGGCTTTTTTTTAGGGGGGGTATCTGGTATGAAACTCAGGACCTTGTGCTTACCAGGCAGGTGTGGTGAGCTACATCCCCGACCCTCCTTTTTTTGAGGGTTTTAAAATATATAAATATATGCTAAAATATTGAGAAATCTATTTTTATATTATTATTTTAAGGAAATCATACCAATGTATAGGTAGTTTATGAAAATTTAGGAACTTTTATAAATCTCAAATAATGGTAATAGGTAGCACAGAAAAATAAAGGAAAGTGCACGATCTTAGAGTCCCTTGGGGCAGTGCTCCGAAAACTGTAATTGGGCAAATCCTGCCTGCTACCTCCTTTTGAAAATAAAGACCTTTGGGAGAGAGGCATGGTCATCTGTTTACACACTGACCCCTTGCAGGCTACAGGGCAGAGTTGGGTACTTGCAAAAGAGACCGTTGGGCTCTAAAAGCCCTTCACGGAAAACGTGTTGGGATTTAAGTATGGAATTGTCTTGGTTCCTGCTGGGAAGGGGTTGAGAAGTGGCAGAACATTTAAGGGGGTCAGGTAATTAAGCGCCGGGGGCACTGCCCTCAAACAGCATGACACTGGTCACGGGAGTGAGCTCCTTCCTGTGAGTCAGTTGTTACCGGAAGTGATAGTGCGCAGCTATGAGACCAGCACTGAGGGAGGCTGAGGCGAGGGATGAAACTGAGTCCTGTCTAAGCAGCTAGGAAAGACTGCCACAAGATAAAATAAAGAAATGAAAGTCTGAGGATGTATCTCAGTGGTAGAGAACTCCTGGGTCCATCCCCAGCACCGCAGGGGATGAAGGGAAGAGTGAGTTGCTCCCTCTCTGGCTTTTGGCCTCGTCATGTGGCCTCTCCTTCTTGCACACATTCCTGCCATATGCCGCCCACCATATTGTGACGCAGGCAAGGGGCCCCTCACCAGAGACCAAACAGATGGTGCCGTCTGGTCTTGCACTTTCAGCCTCCAAAACTGTGGGCTCAAAAACCCCCTTTGCTCTAAAAAGATCCAGCTCAGGTGTTGTATTACAACATTAGCAAAGGGACAACTCTCAGCATAAACTATTGCTTAAGGAGATGCAAACTGAAATCTGTTCTCATCTGTGGGATTTTCACTTCAACAACATATATGGATTTTTATTTGTTTGCTTATTTATTTATGTACTTATTGGTAGCTGGGATTGAACTCAGAACCTTGCACTTGCCAGGCAGGTAGCAGAACCACTGAGCTAAATTCCCAACCCTCAGCAGCATATATGGAGAAAAGACTCCAAACAAGTCCAAATGATTGAGGTCTAAGTCTGCAACTGATTGATTCCAGGCTCAAGAATATTTGGGAAACAGCCAAGGCATTATTTTCAAAGTTCAGAAATTTCAGAGCACAGTCTAAGCAGAATGGTCACCCCAAGAGCACCGGAGCTACGTGACCTGAATCTGGAGGGAAGTAAAGAAACATAAACTAAATCACAGTCTGGCTCACCTGGCTGTGTCCTTCCAGGCTCCTGTGGGGGCTTTCTCATTTGCAAAGCTATCAGGTAGGAAGCCATTTGTCCCTTCCTAGAAGCGTGCACTGCTTTTATGGCCCCATCAAATCAAGAGAAGAAGAGCTTGATCTATGGATTTCTTGAAGATGTCAGAGCAGGAATGAGTCTCAGGGGTGACTGATGAGCAGGAAGCAGGGGATGTGCAAATTCCACCCTGGTGCCTCTGCCCACACGGTAGACTTCCCGCTCCTCCTGCTGTGCCATCTAACTCCTCCTCTCTGAATTGCCTCCACCCCGTGGAAAGATTATTTTCTGTCTTGGGTTACAGCAAGTTACCTGTTCCAAAATGCATCCTATTTTGTAAGCTGGAACAGGCCATCAACTTCACACCTGAGCACCCCTTTGTTGCACAGTCAGAAAATGTGCCCCCTGCTTTCAGAATAATCATTTGCTCTGTCTTGAGGTTGCCTCTGTGGATACAATTTTAATCTTTTGTGGGAGAAATACAATTCGTTCAATACCTGTAGAGGAAAATTAGTTTTTTAGTAGTTTCTGGAGAGAAGTGAAAGACACTTTGTGGACTTGTCTTTTTCTGTTATTACTCTTCCAATTCACCACAGGTCAAATCATGTTTCTATAAAGAATTCTAGCATATTTATATGTGTTGCATTCTTTATATGTTCTAGAATATGATGAGTACTTACTAAACAGACACACACACACACACACTCATACTTGCATCAGCTGTCATTGGTAACCACCACAGAAAACACAGCACTAAAGACAAAAGGCAGAGACCTTCAGGGTCCACTGGGGGCAGAGCCAGAGAACCTGTTATGTCAGTGACCATTTTCCCTTCTCTGTGCTGTCCTTTACTTTGTACCCTCCTTTGAGAATTTCTTCCTCAGTGTTGTTTAAAGTGATCATCTAAAGTTTGGGATTGAAGAAAACTCTTGTCAGGAAGGCAGAATATCTGTCATATCACACTTTCTAAGTGTAGCTCCATTCCCCTTTTGGTACCCTTCTTTCATAGATGCTCAAAGCAGGTCCTCTGGAGCCCCAGTGGAGACCACAGTGCCAGGCAGAGCTTTTCCCCACCTGAGCAGGCATCTCTGACTCCACAAACAAACCAAGGAGGTTCTGCAAGCTGGTGGTGAGATTGGAACCCACCTTGCTTTTTCTGCCCTCCATGTGGTTGAAGAGGGGGAGAGAGAGAGAAGAGAGGAAAGAAGAGAGAAGAGAGGAGGAGGAAGAGAGACCTGGAGAACTATCAGCAAACCAGGTCTAAGAGGTCCCATGAGGCCCAGTGCTGAGCAGATAATCCTGAAAGAGCTGGTGAGGGGCATCTGGAGAAGAGGGATGGAGGGCAACAGTGCCCTGGGATGGAAGGTGAGGAGAACATGAGCCTGCAGTGAGGTTTTGGGAATCCCTTCTCTTCTTAAGCTTTTCTGTACTCCCAGGCTGGCAGTTCCTGCCAAGTGCCACCCCTCCACCCTTGTGACAGAAGTTTCTCATCCTCTGCCTACAAAAGACACCTGATCTGCAATAACTTCCTCTCTCTCTCTCTCTCTTGTCTCATCTTGCTTATCTCTATTTCTGAGAAAAAAATTTTTGCTAATATTTTGTGATTAATTATGAATGAATTAGTTGATTTTCTCAGACAAAATATTTGCATTTTTGAAAAAACATCATTAGCATAAACAAATACATTGCAGATGGGGAAAAACACTTGAAAGCTATCAACCTAACAAGGGACTAGTATCCAGGATATATAAAGAACTCAAACAACAGCAAAACACAAATAATCCAATTAACCAATGAGTAATCAGAGTAGAGTTTTCTCTGGAGAAGATATATGAATGTCTGGTGAGTACACAAAACACTGTTCAACATTTATTCATCAACTATTCATCAGAGAAATGCAAATCAAAACCACAGTTAGATATCATCGCATCCCAGTTACAACGAGTACTACTCAAAAGAAAAAAAAAATAAAAATGTTAGCAGGGATGCAGAGAAAGGGTCATTCTTATACCCTGGTTGGTTGGAATGTAAATTATTAGTACAGTCAATATGGAAAACAGTGTGGACGATCTTCCAAAAACTGAAAATAGAACTATCATATGATCCAGCTATCCAACTACTATGTATATATTCAAAGGAAATAAAACTAGCATATCAAAGAGATATCTGCACTCTCATGTTTATTGTAGCGGGATTCACAATAGCTGAGATATGGAATGGATGGAAGTTTCCACTGGTGAATGAAGATGCTACAGTTACACGGTGGAATACTATTCAGCCATAAAAAAGAGCTCAATCTTGTCTTTTGTGGCAGCATAAATGCAACTAAAGGACATCATGTTATGTGAGATAAGCCAAGCATAGAAAGACACACAGTACATGTCCTCATTTGTAAAGGCTAAAAGAGTTGACTTCATCGAAGTAGGGAGTAGAACAGTAGTCAGTAGAGGATAGGAGGCATAGCAGAGGCACAATAAAGAGAGGTTAGATAACAGGTACCAAAATATGGTGAAGAAAAATCTGTTCCAGTGTTCTATAGTACAGTCGGGTAACTGTTCTGCAGAGCAATTGAGTATATATTTCAAAATAACCAGAGGGATCAAAGGTTCTGAACACGTAGAAATGACACGTTTGAGGACATTAAATAATAATATCAATTTGATCATTACACATTGAACACATATACTGAATTATCATAGTGTGTTACAGTTTAGATCTAAAATGTTCTTCAAATATCTCTCATATTTGGAAGGTGATTGAATCACACGGGATTTACTTCAGTGGATTCATCGTTTTTATCTGAGTGTTATGTTAGGAGGTGGGGGTTGTTGGGGGTCACTGGAGGCAGGACCTGGAAGGGGGTAGCGTGCATTCTTGACCCTGGCTCCTCCCTTCTCTCTGCTTCCTGCTTGCCATGGGTTCAACACATTTTCCTCCACCTGTCTCTCTGCCGTGCTGCTTCAGCCTTGGGGTCAGCTGACCATGAACTGAAACCGTGAGCCACAATAATTCTTCCTCCTTTAAGTTGCAGGTGGCAGCTGTTTTGTCCCAGGGACTGGAAAGTGGAGAAGACAAACTGTATCCACAGATATGTACACATGCATCAACTAAATTTAAGAATAATTTTTAATTATTTAAGGAGATAAAAGGCAGGATTTCAAAGGACGCTCCCTACTCTCCCTGCCCACTAATTTAGACGTAGCATAAATCCTAGTCCTAAACCGATCTTCCATATGGCATCCCTGTGTCTTTCCCTTGAAAACGGTCATTTTAGAAATTAAAATAGCTTAGTACTGCTACAGAAGTGCTGAAATGTCTTTGAGAGTGCTTACATGATTTTTTGCAAATGCTTGTAATATGCTGAAATTTTAAATTTATGAATAATGTTGAGATTAAATATCTCTTTAGGAATACTAAGTTGTTATTTATTTACAGTTTGGACCTCTGATCAAAATTCTTTAAGAGGATAAGTGTGTAGCTCAGTGAGTGGTAGAGTGCTTGCCTAACATGTATGAGCTCTAGATTAGCTCCCCAGCACCACAAAATAGAAAAGAAAAGAAAAAAAGATTCTCTTAAGTATATAAGTGAATAGGGTAGTTTGGAACAGGGGTGAGAAAATATGGAAAGAGAAAGAATCCATGGATGGTTGAGCTTGGCCAAATGTTTCCTGACCCAAGTTTGAGGAAATAAATGGTGTCATTTGCTGTTATTCAATACAAATAGACCACTAGGCAAACTATGAGACTGTTTCTTTCCTCCTCATTACCGCTCTTCTCTTAATGACTATGCCATAGTTGCAAAGTCTTCCCATGAGAAAGATGACTGCTGATACCCTGGGTGAGAGCAAGATTTCTCAGGCAGCAGAGGGAAGCGCTTTCCGGGGGGCTAGAGTCAGCAGTGAGAATCTTACTCCTGTAAAGCCTACACCCGTGCCCTTGTACGGAGACATTGTGAGCTCTTTTTAGACTTCTTGTTTAGGTTAAGAGTGGAGCAAGCAAGTATTTCAAAGAGGAAAAAAAGTCAGGCAATAATTTAGGGAGCTTGCTTTATGATAATTATGATGAGATATGTAAGTATGTGCCAATTAAAACATAAACACACTAAAAGAACCCTAGAACTAACAGGTGGCTGCAAAAGGCCTAACCCCTATATTTCTGACACTTTTCAGTGATACCACATGCAGAAGTGCTTGTGGGTCACCTTCCTGGGCTCTGAATTGGGCCATTCCTGGCCGACAACAAAGTCTGATGACCAGTTCCCCATACAGCAGAACAAATAGGGCTTGAACAAGTCAGACTGCACATTTAATATGCTTGGAAAATCACACTGGAGTAAAACAAATCTTTCATGATTTTCCTACTTGACCTAAACTTCCTGATTCTTTTCCCCTCTCTCTACTTCAACCCACAGAACTGTCCCATCACTGTGAAATCAAGTCCACACTGACGTTCACCCTATAGCTGTGTCCTGGATCTTGTATGTTAGTAAAGCACAGTTAAGCACGGAGGAGAGGGCTACTATTACCGTCAGTGTGTTTTGTCCCAAAGATATAAGAGAACTGGCATGTGCTTCTCTTAGAGAGAAGGAGGAAACCTTATTAGACATCAAGTGTGTTTTGAGTACATCCTGAACTTTTACAGGGAGCAATTCCCCTGCAGACCATCAGGCCTGCCTCTACTGGAAGTTGTCTATTAGTAAAGGCATCTGTCACCGGCTGGTGGAAGTTATTTAGTTCTGTTGTGTAGCTTCTTCATCAAAAGCAGCCTCGTGATTCCTCATTAGCTCAGGATCTCTTTCTAAAGATATTCCCTTTGATGTAGCCACTCCTACTAGTAACAACTTCTTCTCTATTCTGTCATTTTCCCCACAGCAGCAAAAAAAAAAAAACAAAAACAAAACAAAACTTTCTTGCTGTGTATTTACAGTGAATTGCTAGACAGTTGGATTGATTCATGCATCAAGGCCACAAGGCAGTCAATAAATATTGATTAAAATCATACAAGCAGGGTCGGGGGTTTGGCTCAGTGTTTCCATTGCCTGCCTCAAAAATGCAAGGTCCAGAGTTTGATCTCCAGTACCAAAAAAGAGAAAAAAAATTATACAAGCAGTGCACTGTGATAAGGATGCAAAAATTGCATAAGACTCGTGGGGAAAAATGTGATGGTGATACAGTATTGTGAACATAAAAATGCCGTTGAGTTTTTTATATTTAATATGTAAATGTTTGTCTTGCATACATTTTATCATTATTTGAAAAATGTCTTTGTGTTTTAAAAATGAGTCAGGCAGCCCTTGTGGTGCCCACTACCCAGTGGGGAAGACAGAAGCACTCAGCAAAGCGACTGTGAGAAGACAGAAGCACGCAAAGGACAAGGTGGATGCCAAAGAGGGAGAGGTGGACCAACCACAGTGCCCCGCTTTTCAGTTGGTGCTGTTGGCTGGAGAAGGCCTTCAGAGGGCAGCTTCCATGAAGAGCAATTCTTTGGAAGCCAGAGGCTCAAGCTTCCCACAAACACCGCGTACGGCACTGCAGGTGTAATGTCTGAAGAACAGTGGAAACCATAGGCAGTGTAGTCTAAAATTCAGTACTTCTTTCTAGCATTACACATTTGCCCTCCCCGGTAGTCAGATGAGAGTGATGTCGTGGATCCAAAATTCAGGGAGATTTGCCTCAGGACAAGCTGAGCATATGCATGACCTCGAAGGCGGGTGTGTTCCTAAGTGTCCACGTGGCCATCCTGGCAGTAGAGTCCTTTCTGCAGCTGCCTGCTCACTGGCCTGCCTCCCTGCATGGACCAAGCACCAGATGTGTCCAGCACATCTTTGTGGGCCCAGGGGCTAGGACAAAGCAGGGTGCATAGAAAGCACTCCACAAATGGTAGTATATTTTTGGTACACAGTTTTTAAATATGTTAATGGTCACGATCCACCACATCCCCTAGGGACCTAGCATCCCAGAATACCTTCTCCTTGGCTTCCATCTTTGTCCTGTCAGGCTAAAGTTTGTTCAGGGTTCACGTCCCCAAAGCAGATATTTTCCCAGTAGATATCATCTCTGAGATATTCTGAAACCCTTCTTGTGCTCACAGTTTGTATTTTTCTCCCTTCCTGTAATTGGCTTTGAAGAGTTTTTTGTTCAATCGCCGTGTCATTCCTCCTCTCTAATCCACTGTTCCTCTCATCCAGCTGAATTCTCACTGTGGTTACTATGATTTTTATCTTTCGAAGTTCCATTTGGTCCTTTAAAAAGAACCTTCTATTTATCTCCTCACTATGTTTGCCTTTTTCTTCACAGCCTTGAGCATATGGAACACATTTATAGAAGCTGTTTCAATGTCCTCGTTCACTAATTGCACCACCTCTGTCATTTCTGGACCTCTTTCAGCTAACGGATGCTTCTCCTGGTCATGAGTCACGTTCTCCTACTTCATATGGCTGGAAGTGAAGGCAATCCTCACCACATTCTTCATAGACTTTCTTCAACCTTGTTCTGGTGGAGTCTATCTGACTTTCACCTGCTGTCAGAACTTCCCTCTCACTTCCAAGTGCCTCCTCTTCTTCCTCTTTTCTACTTGTCGCAGGACCAGGAGGAAGGTAGAACTGACTTCGCTGGGATTGTTTCTTAGCCATGGTGTATGCTTTGGTCTCTTTCCTTGTTGCTGAGACACAATACCCAACACCAGAACTTAAAGGAGTAGGGGCTTATTTTGGAGTACAGTTTCCATCTGTGGTTGGAGGGCTTCAGGCAGAATGGCATGCCAGAGGGCTGTGGCAGAGGAAAAAGCTCCTTGTTTCATAAGATCCAGGAGGCAGTGTGAATGGAGGCTTGAACAAGGGAAAAATAACCTTCTGGTCATACCCACAGTGAACCGCCTCTTCCTACCAGGCCCTACCTCCTAACCACTGGTCAGTTATAGTCCCTCAGAATCCAGTCATCTTCCAATAGCCCTGCCAATGACAGCACGAGTCTTCAGGGCACATCTAGATATAAACTATAACAGTTCACTTCCACCTGTCCTTTTGATGTGCACGACGTGTGCTCCCATGACCACCACTTTTCTCTTTGATTTGTCTTTCTATCTCTAGGACACTGCTCAGAAGGTTCGGAAGGTTTTAGCCACCTGTTTTACAGTTTCCTTTTCCTATGTGCTGGCTCCTTGCTTCTTCCTCCTCTTGCCATGCTCTCTGCTGACTGAGGCATCACATTCCTTATGATGGGACTCTACTTTCCCTACCCTCTGGCCCAGCATGTACATAGCCAGCTCTCTTGCTGCCCAGGATGCTTTCATTCATCTGTGTTCCCCTCTCTGAAGCTTTGTCCAAGATACTCGTAACATGCCCATACTCTTTTTTAAAAATCCTAAATCCTTCCCGGTATTCACACTTCCAGAAAATCATGTTTGTTTTTCTGATCTTGCCACGTAGAAAGTCAAAACTAAGATGTGAGTTCCCTCAACTTCATCTCCAAACTTCATTTCTCATTAATATTTCCCCTCCCTTCTGCCCTTGGGGATTGTGACTACTCAGAGGTAGGCACATAGACTTCCATCTATGCAGTCGTCCATACACCCATGTGTCTTCTGAGCCTTTCTCCTACAACTAAGCTCTCTGCTTCATATGCTTGCTAATTTCCCATGGACACAATCCCCCAACGAAAGGCATGTTGTCCTTCTTTGTATATGGGACCATTAACTACGATGTGTTGACTTGAATAGACTAGGAAATGCCCAGCAGACTAGGAAACCATAGTTTTGGGTGTGCTGTGGATGACTGACCAAACTGATGGGTGGATGGCTGGCAAACTGAGGGTGAGGGAGACTTCAGTTTACCTCCCCATCCTTGAATGGAGCAGAGGTCTCCCGTACCCCACAAATCTCTGTACCTCTTCACTTATAATACTCAAGCCATTTCGTTATTTTTGTTTATTTTCCTTTCAAATTCCACTGAATATCATTTTTTCTTTGCTCTTTTATTTTTAATACCTCTCTTCCTTACCAGACATAACTTCTCTAATAGCAGAAGAACCAGCTCATAATTTTCAGGGCCCAGGATAAAATGAAAATAGGTGGCTGCATGTTCTAAAAGTATTAAGAATTTCCAGCAACTGACAGCAGACATTAACCCGCCAGAGGTCAGGGTCCAAAAAGTCACAGCAGAAGTCACATATATCCAAGCGATACATTCATTACTATCACATGCTGAGCTGGAACACAATTTTCAGCACTACAAACTTGCATTTACTTTATTTATATAATAAAATACATAATTTTAAACTTTACTTTTAGTTACACTTTAAGAATTATTAGACAAAAAACAATATTTACTGGAGTTCATTATAGTTTTCCTATGTAATACGATATGGAATATCACACACCCTTACAAAATAACTGTTAGAACTAAACCAAAGGATTAAACAATCACTAGACATCAGTCATGTGCAAACCTGCAGCTACTCGTGACCTTGAACCTGTGCACCCACTATATGTGGCAATGTTTAAGAAAAGATCTCTCAGATCAGATGTGACTGCCAGAGGGTTATAACAATCATAGAACTATTTTAAGCACCAGTTCCTGTGAGATTGCACATAAATACCCATGACACCGCCCCGATGTCAGAAATAGGCTGGACTAAGTCACTTCTAGAACTCTAACCACTAGCACTGTGGCTGACACATATAAACACAGGATAAAGATTTGCGGACAGAATAAATAAGGCATTCCTTTCAGCAGCTCTTTTAAAGTTTTCTTCCTTTTCTTAAACTCCACACCTCGTTTCCTCTATCATACATTTATTTCTCTCTTTATCTTAATGAGGAAATCGAGGCAATTGGTTTGCAATCCCACAAACATGGCCATTTTATTCCTTATCCTTATTCCCTCTCATGCTAGTGGAAGGCTATCACTTCAAACATCCCAGACTACTTCCCTGTGCTTTGGAAAACTCCTTCTCCATCTCCTGACCCTCTTCTTCCTCTGGATCCTCAACTTTTTATTAAAGGTTTCCTTTTGGCATAAAAACACTTCACATCTTTCTATTCAACAAACAAACACCTATAAAAGCCTTCCTTGATCAACGTGGCCCTCTGTAGATCGATGCTAGGGTTCAGCTTCCTTTCCCAGGCAGTCTTGAAAGAATGATCTACCTCAAGTGTACAGGCCGCGTTTCTCACTGTGAACACGTCCTCAACACGTTACGGCCAAGCTGCTGCCCCACTCCACAGGAGCGCTTTGGAAAAGGGTAGAATAGTTCAGTAAATTCAGTACACAATTTGGGTTATTTTCTTACTCAGTCTGGGCACAGTCTTTGCTTCCTCCAGCCTGAAACTCCATCTTGCCCTCTGCGAACACCGTTTTATGGTGCTATTCCTGCCTTTTTCTAAAGTCCGTTTTTCTGCTATTTTCTCCGCATTAACCTCTACCCATACCCTTGAAAAACTTATCCTCGGAGATGGCTCCCGGTAGCTCGAGACGGGGATGAATTGCTGTGATGGGAGAGCCCGATCCTCCTCCGTGATTGGAGACAGGTTTCCCCAGACGCTGAGTGGGGTCATCAGCCTCCAATGTCCAGGCCTCTGCGGCTGCCTGGGCGGAGGACAGTTGCCATGTCAAAGGCCAGGCCACTTTCCCGGGCCAGCCTGCATTCAGCGAGTGACTGATTCAGCCTCCCCCACGAGCTCCGCGCCGCCCTGAAAGGCCATCCGGGTTTTGGAGATCTCCACAGGGCTGGCTGAGACCTTCCCTGGGACTCCGTCAGGGCCCGGCTTCTGCAAAAGCCTGCTTCCTTTCTTGACTTTTCTTCCCTTTCCTCCCCTTCCCCAGATATCAACGGTGGGAGGGCATAAACCTGCTGCACACTATTCATGCCTCAGACTGCTTCCTGGGGAATCCAATCGCTAATAGTCATCCTTGGCACCTCAATTTCACGCATTCCTTTCATCTCGTGAAATGCCAAGCGGACGGACCTTGCGGCCACACTCTTAAGTGAAATAAATTATGCGTAAGCGTTTAAATACCGCATTGTTTCTCTGCTGTGAGAAACTGAATGTGGAAATAAGGGCTGAGATGGTATAACGGCTGTTGGGGAACGGGAGGAAGGTGTTCAAATGGGAAGGGGAACAAGAGAGGAGGAGGGTGAAAGAAAGGCAGGGACAAGGAAACAATGAAAATAGAAGGAAAAATGGAAATGAAGCTTTTTTCGAGAGGAGAGGGGACTTGGGCGGGGTGGGAGAGAATAAAATATAAATAAGTAAATTCCAGGCTATGGATTCTAAGCTTCCCAATCTGTAAATGGGGTTTTTTCCTCAGTCAGTCTGCTTTCTCCTGCCACTCGCTCCGATGCTACTTGACTTCAGACTCGCCAGTTCTTAATGACAGGACTCCCACGGCTGCCCTTAGCTGTTGTCCTCTTTGCCTCTGGTCTGCTCATCGTCCGGTTAATTCTTGCGGATTCTTCGGCAGGGTCTTTCTGACACGTGAAGGTAATCTAGCAAGCCGTTCACTTCATGAGGACTTTCCCCCCAGGTCTTTCAGTCACGCATCCAGCCAGTTAGCATCCGCCGGACATCTAACATTTGCCAGGCATTGCAGTAACTTCTGGAAATAGAAATAGAGTCCCGTCCTCATAGAGCTTATACCAAAGAGGGTATTATAAACAGAGGGATCTGAGACACTGAAGCAGAAGCACAGGGGACTTTAACAGTGGTGGCGGGGTGAGACATGAATCAAACGAGCCATGGATGAAGTGGGCTGAAACAGCGTCTGCGATGAGCCCCCCGAAAGAGAGCTTGGGAGGGATGGAGGACTCCACAACAAGGGGACTTGGATGCAGTGTAAACGGCCTATTTCAGAACAGAAAACTCTTACATTCTGATTCAGTCTCCCTCGAGAACCTTATCTCACACCCATTCATCCCATCCCACCAGGCCCTCTGCACCCTCTGCACACATCTTTACAGAGGTATCTCTGCTTTAGCCCATTTTCCTCCACTGCTGTTGCCCAGATTCCCGGTGCTCCCCCTGCTGAACCCGCCTCTTCATGAAGGTTTCTGATGCGCATCCTTCAAAACTCAGCAGTCATTACTTTCTCCAGGAAACGTTTCCTAATCTCTCACTACTGTTCCTCAGCAATTTTCATGCTCAGGATTCATATCTTCAGCAACTTTAATTTGACTTCTGATGCTGTGCCTCACAACATACAATGTCAGGTTTTTGAGAGGTGGGGTCATGTTTATTTGATTCTATAGTCTCCATACTTAACATGGACACAACATATGGCACAAAACAATAAAATTTATGACTGAATTAAGAAAATGAATGGATGGTTGAATTTTGCATATGTACAACCTCTCATGTATCTTCATAAATGCAATCTAAAGTTGAGACACTAACTTGGTCACTTATCAACTATGACAAATAAGAGCCTTGAGATAAGTAGATTTCAGATATCCTTTAAGCTTTTAACAGAGAAGCCATTGTATAGCATTAGATTTTATTCATTTACGTGTTCAAAAATAGACAAGCTGTCCATTGTCCAATCTGATTGTTTTAGTTACCCCCTCAAATGGCTATCTGAGGGTTCTCTCCATTTCTGGCAATATATATCAGCACTTAATCCAGTGGCTTGCACAACAGAATCAAGGTTCAAATATGATATTCATGTTTCTTTGTTCTATGGAGCACAGTTTAACGGGATCCCAGCTGTTACATTCCATCCACAAAACCATGTTAATTCTAAGTGGAAAGAAATATAATCTATGTATTATTTGGTTTTTAGTTGAAAAGAATTGAGATACATACAGGAATTTCAGGATTAAACTGTCAAACTACCTACAAATCTAAATGGAATTTACGTAAGAATTTTTTCCTGTACTATTTTTTTTTTTTTTTTTGTTC